>NC_059117.1:53273230-53573230 GCF_020740685.1 Jaculus jaculus
TCTGTCTTTCTCTGTCCCTCTCAAATAAATAAAACAAAAATAACAAAATAAAATAAGCAAACACTAAAATATAGTAAAAAGCAGACAATGTATCCTAAAGAGCTAAGTCAAGCTGAGTACAGCTACATCCACGTGGCTATTTAGCAGAAGGAAGAAGAAACCTCTTTCTCAAGGTAAGCCAGGCATCCTGGTGCCGCAGTTAACTGTCTCCTTGCTGAAACATAAATGCCGAAACAGCTTATGGGAGGAAAGGATTCATTTCTGGCTTAGGATCTCGAGGGAAAGTTTTGCCATGGTAGAGAAGGCATCGCAGGGGAGACAGCTGAGCATCTTCACATCAGCAGCCAGGAAAGGGAGAAAGTGAGCTGGGCTGGACTCCATAAGGTCAATGCTCTCCCGGCCAGTGACACACCTCCTCCAGCAAGGCTCCACCTCCCAAACGCTCTGCCAGCCAGCTGGGCATTAAGTATGAGGTTAATCATAAGTACATAAGGCTGAGTACGGGAGAGAGATTTAATACACCGCAGCTGTGAAAAGAGACTGGTCAGACAAGCTTATCATGCTGGCAAGCCTCAAATCCAATTGCAGGTTTTAGGGAGCAGTGGAGAGGAGCTCTGTTTTGTGGCTCTATAGGATTCAGAGGCAGTAGCCAGAGGCCATGTGGAGAAGATTGTGTTTAAAGCTGAGCTGCCCTGAGGACCTAAGTAAAAGGAAAAAAGCACAAGTCAAGGAGGTTGGATTTAACCTGCCAGAGCTTTAGGTGGAAGACAGCCCGGGGAAGTGAGGAGAACTGGAGGAGACATGCATGCTACATGAGGCTTAGCTCAAGCTGTACGGAACATAGGAAAATACAGTTCCACTTTTGTTGGCTAGGAGCAGACATCAACTGCGATTAGCCCCAGAGTTGCATACTCCTGAACGTGAGGTGAGCTGGTGTATCAACCTCTACAGCTCCACCATCTGCCACTGACTGCCGTTTAGTAAAGTCTGCTGTAGTTTGAGTAGAAAACCTGATAGCAAGTTAGGGAGATTGCTCCATGGTTAAAGGAGCTCTTTTCCAGAGCCTGCAGGCCCAGGTGAACCTGAGACCCTGGTGTGCCCCTTCTCTCTCTCCTTTCTGTCTTTCTCTGCTTGCAAATAAAATAAAATTTAAATTAAAAAAGTCACTAATAATGGGGTGAGGTGAATGACAATGTAAAAATTAGCAAGACTTCCATGTAAGATCAAAAGCTTCAATTCCCCAGTACCCACATAAAGACAGACACACCAAGTGTTGCATGTACCTGGAGTTCATTTGCACTAGCAAGAAGTCCTGGCATGCCCATTCTCTCTCTTTCTCTGAATGCAAATAAATAAATAAAAAATGTTTTGTTTTAAGAGAAAACCTGATATCCACGGTTGTATTGCTTCAGCAGAGCGATGAGGGTTGGAAAGTATAAGGAAATATGAAGATATGTAATAATTAGCCAGGACATTATCTCCATGCTCTGGTGGCTTCCTTCACTCCCAGCGCAGAGATGGCCTCCCCCACAGGCCAGCAAGGAGCGTGGCACACACTCGGGCAGCAGTCCTCCAAAATGAAGAGAAGGGGCCGGCTCTGGGGACCCAGGAGGTCGGGTCTGAGAGCTGAATCTTAGCGGTCACACAACCACTGCCCAAGGCGTTAACTAGAAGTTGAAACACCCCCTTCCTGGATGGGGTTGGGTGCAGAGAGGAAGCTCCAGAGACTGAGGAAGTCACCAAGTCTGGGAAAGGATTGCAAGACCCTGCCCTAAGGGTACGCAAAGGGGAAAGGACTACCCGGAGGAGAGACCCTGGTGGTGCTCCCCAGGTGCAGCTTCCCCGAGTCCTCCCCTGGGCCGAGCTGGCCCTTGGGTGGAAGCCCCTCGGGGAGGTCGTCTTCCAGGCGGGGTGAGGCTCCACTCAGGGAGGCTGCGGTTGGGTCATCTCCTGCTCCTGTAAGCAATCCCTCACCGTGCTCTGGAAGTACCCCCAATAAACACATTCTTCACCAGACTGGCTTTAGTGTAGTCATCCTTCGGCCTGTGCCCTGTCTAAGGGAGAAGATGTGCGTTCACGTCACTCCGGAGAGAGGAAGGGGGAAGGTTTCCCTTGACCTGGAAGGGGGAGAAAGAGCCTGCCCAGCCCCACAGTAAGGTAAGTGTGGCCAGCAGAGGCTTCTGGTATGAAAAGAAGGAAGCCAGCAAGGTGAAGGCAGCTTTAGTGGACACCATTGCCACTTGCCCAGTACAGGCTCAACACCAGGATGAACCACCAGAAAGATAAGAGTCCACATGTAGTTCAACTGACCACTCCATGGCTACAGTTAGAAATGCTCAACTTTCAAGAAACCAGATAGACAATCTCCCAACATGTAATCACTGGGGAATTCCTAATGCTTCCACTTTTTTCTTCTTCTTATATATTTGTATGTGACTTTATTATATTTAAAAAATTCATGTTTTCATTTTTTTCAACCCCTTAACTAATTCATCTAATTTCATTTGCACGTCTTTTCATTTTTGGACAATCTTTTCTTTTTTGTTCCTACTGTTTGCCCTATTGTCTTTCTTTCTAAACATTTTCGTATAATTTTGACTTTATCTCATTGTTTAGAAAACACAGCTATGCTGAAGAGACTGCTCAGTTAAGGCACTTGACTGCAAACCCTAAGGACCTAGGTTCGATTCCCCAGTACCCATGAAAAGCCAGATGCATAAAGTGGGACATGTATCTGAAGTTCATTTGCAGTGGCTACAGGCCCTCTCTTTTTCTCATTCTTTCTCCTCTCTCAAATAAATAAATAAAATATTTTTTAAAAGAAGCTGATGCTCTTAGTTTTCTCTTCATTCTTACATTTATCAAATTTTGTTTTCAACCCCTTTCATTATATGGAAGTTTTTTTTTTTCTTCTTTTGTAGTTTTTTTTTTCCCCTCGTCTCTTGTTCTTTCCTCACTCCTTCAATTACATTCTTTTCCTCTTCTACTTCTTTCTTTTATTTACCCTTACTTCTCTACTATTTTCTTTTTAATTAATTAATTTATTTATTTTTACTTAATTTATTAACATATTTATATTAATTATATATAATTAATATTATATTGATAATATATTTATTAATATATTAATTTATTATTTTTATTTAATTTATTTTTTTACTTTTTTTAATTTATTTGAGAGAGATGGACAGACAGAGAGAGAGAGAGAAAATGGGTCAGGGTCTTTAAGCCACTGAAAATGAACTCCAGCTGCATGTGCCACTTTGTGCATCTGGCTTACATAGTTTGTGGGGAATTGAACTGCGGTTCTTTGGCTTTGCAAGCAAATGCTTAACTACTAAACCATCTCTCCAGCCCTTCTCTACTATTTTTTCTTTACTTACCTCTTTCCATTATCTCAATCACTTACTATTTCCATATTTACTCTAAAATAGTAATATTTTAATTTTTTATTATTTTATTATTTATTCATTTATTTTTTTTTTCAAGGTAGGGTCTCATTCTAGCTCAGGCTGTCCTGGAATTCACTATGTAGTCTCAGGGTGGCCTCAAACTCACAGTGATCCTTCTACCTCTGCCTCCCCAGTGCTGGGATTAAAGGCATGCACCACCATGCCTGGCAATATTTTCATTTATTTATTTGCAAGAAACAAGAGACAGAAAGAGACAGACAAACAAAAAGAGAGAATGGACTTGCCAGGGCCTCTAGCAACTGCAGACAAACTCCAGACACACATGCCACTTTGTGTATTGGGGCTGTGGCAGGAATTTCCTGAATAAGACTCAGAGCTGAGCTGGAGAGATGGCTTAACGGTTAAGCACTTGCCTGTGAAGCCTAAGGACTCCAGCTCGAGGCTCGATTCCCCAGGACTCATGTTAGCCAGATGCACAAGGTGGTGCATGCATCTGGAGTTCTTTTGCAGTGGCTGGAGGCCCTGGCATGCCTGTTCTCTCTCTCTCTCTCTCTCTCTCTCTCTCTCTCTCTCTTTCTCTATCAGCCTCATTCTCTTTCTGTCACTCTCAAATAAATAAATTAAAAAAAAAAAAAAAAAGACTCAGAGCCGTGTGGACCAAGAAGAGGAAGATGTATTCTCGCTAGCGGACTGACACCCAGATCGCTCTGTAATGGCGTCAGCCCCAGCGCAGACAAGAAGGGCTTTTTATATCTTTCTTCCTACAAGCAAGCAAGGCGACAGAAGCGTACATGGCGTGAGTGTACAGCTACACAGTTTAAATTTCTTGTAATTTCTGTTCTTAGCCCACAGCGCAGGCAGGGAATTTATCTCTGTGTTCTTTGTCCCCCCCCCCCCCCCCCCCCGTGAAGGCTTGGAGAAGGAAGCTTATCTATCTGTCTGTTCTCTGGTCTCTCCTTGCAGGTGTCTCAAGGGTGATCAGGGACTTATCTCTGCTCTTTGTGGGTAACTTCAAGACTGTTGGGGGCCTCTGTAAACCAAGCACAAGTTTTTCTTTCATTGCTATTTTCTATCAGAGGGCTTTATGTAGGTACTGGAAACTGAACCCAGGCCATCAGGCTTCACACAGAAAGGCCTTAACCTCTAAGCCATCCCTCCAGCTCTCTGACTAATTTTTTAATTAATTTATTTGGCAGAGAAAGAGGGTGAGAGAGACAGAGAGAGAGAATGGGTACACCAGGGCCTCCAGCCACTGCAAACAAACTCCAGATGTGTGTGCCTGGCTTACATGGGTCCTGGGGAATCAAACCTGGGTCCTTGGGCTTTGCAGGGAATTGCCTTAATCACTAAGCAATCCCTCCAGCCCCCTAATTTTTAACTTCATATCACACTATAAATACATTGGTTTTGCCCTTTCCTATTGTATTGTCAATGATGATGTAATTATGGGCTTTAATCCATTGTCAGTATATTTCTATATTTTATACAGTTTGTTGTTGCTAGTATTAAGAGTTAATTCTGTGAATGCTTAGTGATACTGGGTATGTGCTCTCAAGCTAGGCTTCTCAATATGAATATCTTCAAATAGGGATTAGGAGAAGACTCAGTG
Organism: Jaculus jaculus; assembly: GCF_020740685.1. Classification (NCBI taxonomy): domain Eukaryota; kingdom Metazoa; phylum Chordata; class Mammalia; order Rodentia; family Dipodidae; genus Jaculus; species Jaculus jaculus. The sequence goes on from NC_059117.1 coordinate 53,278,253, forward strand.
GATGGACAAGTGTAAGGACTTGAATTCAGAACTCAGGTAAAGCTAGACATGGTAGCAGGTGTCTGAAAATCCATGTTCCTACAGCAAGATGGGACCAGACAGGAGAAGCCCCAGAACCCTGTAAGCTAGTCACCTGGTACACAGTGGTAAACAATAAAAGGTGCTGGGCTGGAGAAATGGCTCAGGTTAAGGTATTTGCCTGCAAAGCCTAATGGACCTGGGTTTGATTTCCCAGTACCCACATAAAACCAAATGCACAAAGTGGGTTATGTGTCTGGAGTTCATTTGCAGTGGATGAAGATCCATCCATTCTTTCTCTCTCTCTCTCTTATTGCAAATAAATAAAATATTAAAAAATTTTAAAAGGAGATAGCTCGGGGGTTAAGTTGCTTGCCTACAAAACCTAAGGCTCCTGGTTTGATTCCCCAGGACCCATGTAAATCCACAAGATGGTACACATATCTGGAGTTTGTTTGCAGTGTCTAGAGGCCCTGACACACACCCATCTTTCTCTTTTCTCTGTTTCCTTCTGGCAAATAAATAAATAAAAATATTTATATAAAAAAAATAGATTCTGGGCCAGGTGTGGTAGAGCATGCCTTTAATCCCAGCACCCATAAGGCAGAGGTAGGAGGATCACCATAAGTTTGAGGCCATTCTGAGACTACAGAGTGAATTCCAGGTCAACCTGGCTTTGAGCAAGACCCTACCTAAAAACAAAACAAAACAAACAACCCTCCAAATAAAACCAGAAGAGCTATTGAAATTGACAGATGCACAAACTGCAAAACAGAAAAGAAGAAACATTAAAATCAAGGCAGCATGACTCCTCCAAAAGATATAACCCCTTCAGGTACTAACCTCAAACATAGTAAAATAAATGAAATGCCAGAATATTTCCAAAGCTTCCCAGTCCAAGTGATTAGTGGGTAAAAGAGGATCCAGGCAGATGAAGTCAATTCAGGACCTGGACGCAAAGTCAGCAATACAGATTTAAAAAAAAAAAAAAAAGTCAGCAAAATGGATGAGAAAAGTATCGGTATGGATGGCGACGTCAGCATCATGGAAGGAAAATGAAACAAGGAAATTGACATTTGGGAAAAATACAAATGTCAGAAACAAGAAACTCACTAAGTCAAATAACACAGTAGGAAGCTTTCACCAACAAATTGGATCAAACCAAGGAAAGGGTATTAGGGTTGGAGGACCAAGGTCAAGTGAATGTTACCTTCAAAGACCAATGAAGGAGAAATGCAAGTGAATATGATCATAACCTCCAAGACCTCCAGGATATAACCAAGAAACCTGAGACTCAACAAGAGAGAAGTGGGAACTGAGGATAAACTCCAAGACCTCCAGGATATGACGAAAAGAACAAACCTGAGAATTTATAAGACAGAAGTAGGAAACGAGATTAAAAACTAAAGGCATAGATATTATAGGAAAAAAATTCTCCCTAGTCTAGAGAAAGTAGATATCAAGTACAATAAGCATTTAGAATTTCACATAGACATGACAAGAACAACCTCTCCATGATACTTTATCATTAATATTGTCAAAAATACAAAGCCCAGGGGATGGAGAGGTGGCTCAGCAGTTAAAGGTGCTTGCCTGCAAAGCCTGACAGCCTGGGATTGATTCCCCAGTACCCACATAAAGCCAGATACCCAGAGTGGTGCATATGTGTCTGAGTGTGTTTGCAGTGATAGGAGATCCTGACATGCCAATTCTATCTCTCTCTCTCCCTCCCTCCCTCTCTCTCTCTCTCTCTCTCTCTCTCCCTCCCTCTCCCTCTGCTGGCAAATAAATAAATAAAAATATTTTTTAAAAAATACAACATTAAAAATTTAAGCATTTAAAAATAACAACATTAGCATAAGGGATAAAGGGAAATGCAGTCATGTATAAAGGCAAATACTTCAGGATCACATCAGATCACTTGTCACCACCCTCAAAGCCAAGAAAGCACATAACAGTATATTTCAAGCACGAAGAGCAACCATGAACCAAGATGGCTATACCAAGCCAACATATCTTAAAAAGTGGCAAACTGGGGCATTTCAAAGCGAACACAAACTAAGCTGTCACACAGAGATGCCTGCGGGAGTCCTATGGATCCGCGGTAGAAGCTGAGATACGAGATTGGCTCAACCACGACAGCAAAGCAGGAGCAATTCTGTGTTCTTTTTTCTTGGATTTTCAAAGTCAGGTCCCGCTCTAGCCCAGGCTGACCTGGAATTCACTCTGTAGCCCTAGGCTGGCCTTGAACTTCATGGCAATCCTCCTACCTCTGCCTCCTGAGTCCTGGGATTAAAGGCGTGCGCCACCACACATGGCTAAATTTTTGGAGGAATGACTAAGCAAAGGAGAGCTGAGAGGGAGATCACCTGTCATGTGATAGTAAACCAGCAAATTCACAATACCAACCCACAAGAAAGCAAAGAAGAATGAAAATTCAACCAACAAAAATAGAACCAACTGAATTAGTGGAATAAATAAATTTTCTCAATAATAACCTTAACAGTAGACAGTCTCCATTCACCCAATAAAAATGTTGTCTCCAAGAAATGCACCCCACTGGAAAAGGTGCCCACAAGGTGACCATCAAAGAATGGAAGCTAATCGGTCAAGTAAATGACTGCTCCAAACAAGCTGTGTAAGTATTCTGATATTTGATAAGGTAGATTTCAAAACAAAAGTAGAGGAAGGGGATGGAGAGAGGAGGACATTGGAGGAGGGTTGGTCAATATTAAAATTGTTACAATAAGCCATACAAAACCCCACTTCTTCACTAGCTAAGTAATATATATGTTAAATAAGAGAGAATTTGAGAAAAAGTACCAGGTGAGGGGTATCAATAATCCTGTACCCAGAACATAGATTGAACAGGAAAATTTAATGTGAAAGGTGGGTTACTTTCTAGTGAGCTGTTGGTTAGGTTGGCCCCTGATGTCCCAAACACCTTACAGGCTATTGTCAAGGCTCTTGGTTGCCCACTAGGACTAGATGGTGAGCCCTGTTGCTGAAGACTCCACATGCTTGGGCTGCAGCTCACTGAGAAATCAAGCTGGAGCTGAGCTGGAAGCCTCCTCCCTGTTGACTAGCTGTCAGGATGCTGGAAGGACCTAGGCAACCTACTGGGGGAGAAAAGTTATCACTGGTCTTAACCAGCAGTGGACACTGTAAGTTCTACAGCTGGTCAGCCAGGTCAAATGTACCAACTGGTGCAATGGTGGCATGTCTGTTATGGAGGCCAGCTTCATGGGTGTGAATTCATTCCTGGCACTGAAAATCTAGTCAAATGCCTATAGCTGGCGAGGTCATAAACTCTAGAAGGTAAACCACTACTATTTTCTATCTAAATTAATAGATTATGCCTGCCAAACCACTCTTTTATTTATGTTTATACCCATATATTAATGCTCCTCTCATTTTTGGTTAGAGAAGCTTCACTTTTCAAATGGTGGTGACCTCTGGGATAACTCAAACTTCAACAAAGTGCTAAAGAAGAGAGAGTGGAGTGTTCAGCACTGAGACATATTTCTATCACACCCTCCAAGGCTCAGGACCATTGTGGAAGAGGTGGTGAAAAGACTTATAGTCTTTCTGAAGGAGGAGGAGGAATGCTTACAATGCTATCTTCCAGACACAAAGTGGCCTGGATATTTATGACCTCAGAGTGGCTGACACATCTACAAAACACCTGCATAATAGGAAGAAAAGGGATGGCATCATCATAGAAGAGAGACTAGTAGAAGAAATTCAGTGGAAGAGGAATTCAGAAGAGAGAAAAAGGAGGCTTGTGGGAGGAGACATGATCATAGTATAACATCTCTAAGTAAGGAAGCTGTCAAAGTTTTCTAGTAGCTGGAAAAATTGCTCCATGGTACAAAGCCTAAGGACACTGCAAAGCTTAAGGACCCAGATTCAATTCCCCAGTACCCACATAAAGCCAGATGCACAAGGTGGCGCATGTGTTTGGAGTTTGTTTGCAGTAGCAGGAGGCCCTGGCATGCCCATTGTCTCCCTCTCTCCCTTCTTCCCTCCCTCCCTCTCTCTCTCTCTCTGCCTAGTGTGGTGGCCCACGCCTTAATCCCAGCACTCACAAGGCAGAAGTAGGAGGATTGCCATGAGTTCAAGGCCAGCCTGAGATTCCATCACAGCATTTTAAACAACAGAAGACATGCGGCTGGAGAGATGGCTTATCGGTTAAGGTGCTTGTGTGGAAAGACAAAGGACTCAGGTTTGATTCCCCAGGATCCACGTAAGCCAGTTGTACAAGGTATTGCATGCATCTGGAGTTTGTTTGCAAGTGGATGGAGGCCCTGATATGCCTACTTTCTCTGTCTCTATTAAATAAAATAAAATAATTAAAAAATAGAAGAAATTGAATCCTCTACTTTTTTTTTTTTTTTTTTTTGAGGTAGGGTCTCACTCTAGCCCAGGCTAACCTGGCATTCACTATGTAGTCTCAGGGTGGCCTTGAACTCATGGTGATCCTTCTGCCTCTGCCTCCTGAGTGCTGGGGTTAGAGGCATGTGCTACCACACCTGACGAATACCCTACATTTTAATAACGGGAGTAATTGACCCAAATGATATAATAACACACACACATTTTATATGATGAAACTCTCTATTTTAAAAATTGGCATAAAAGGGCAAAAGGGGTAGGCAGCTCTTGATTTAGTAGTAATGGGTGATTTGCTGTCTCATTCTCATCATTACATGGATCTTCTGAAGTGAAAGCCAACAAGCAGGCTTCAGAGTTAAGCTACAGATCAAGTGAATGAAACAGACCTCTATGAAATATTCCACCAACAGTATAGAATGCGCATTCTTCAAGCAGCTCACAGAACATTTCATAAAGCAGGCCAGAAATAAAGTCTTAGCAAATACAATGTAATCAAAATAATCTCTTGTATCTTATCATATCACTGAGGAATAAAACAAGAAAGCAGTAGTAAAAACACAGAAATTGTCCAAACATGTGGAGTCTGATTGAATAACTGGTGCATCACTGGAGAAATCAGGAAGGAAATTTAAAAGTACACATGAGGGTTGGAGAGATGGCTCAGAGGTTAAGGAGCTTACTTGCAAAGCCTGACGGCCTGGGTTTGATTCCCTAAATCCCACATAAAGCAAGATGCACAAAGTGATACATGCATCTGGAATTTGTTTACAGTGGCTAGAGGCCCTGGTTCAACCATTCTCCCTCTCTGCTTGCAAATAAATAAAAAGATTTTTCTTTTAATTTTTAAAGTGAAAATAAAAAAACAAAAGCACACATGAAAATGAAAGCACAACTTAATGGTATCTTTGGAATGCATGGAAAATATTCGAAGGATATTTTATAGGTTTAAGGGCTTAAATTTTAAAAATTATAGAATTTTTGTTTTCTCAAGGTAGGGTCTCACTCTAGCCCAGGCTGATCTGGAATTCACTATGTATTCTCAGGGTGGCCTTGAACTCATGGTGATCCTCCTACCTCTGCCTCCCAAGTGCTGGTATTAAAAGCATGTGCCACCATGCCAGGCTTCAAAGAAATAACCTAGTGATGTCCTAGAAACACAAGAATAAGCCAACTAACTATGCATGCTGTGGATGGCAAGAGAGAATAAAGACCTAAACAGAAATCAATGAGGTAGAGGCTGAAAGAATAATACCAAGAAGAAATCAAGGAATTGATTCTTTGAGAAAAGAAACCATGATTGACAAACTCTGAACCCAAAAATAGAGAAAATACTAATTAATAAAATTAGTAATGATCCAGGCATGGTGGTGCACACTTTTAATCCCAGCATGTAGGAGGTTAAGGTAGGAGAATAGCTGTGAGTTGGAGACCAGCCTGAGACTACACAGTGAATTCCAGGTCAGCCTGGCCTCAGTGAGACCCTACCTTAAAAAAACAAAAGAAAAAAAATTCATGCAAATGGAGGCTGTAGAGATGGCTCAGTAGTTAAGACCCAGTAGTTAGGACCCAGGTTCGATTCCCCAGGACCCATGTAAGCCAGATGTACAAGGTGGTACATGCTTCTGGAGTTTGGTTGCAGTGGCTAGAGACCCTGCTTGCTCTCCCCCTCTCTCTCTCCCTCCCTCCCTCTCTCTCTCTCTCTCTCTCTTTCTCTTTGCTTCCAAATAAATAAAAAAGTAGAAATTATTTTTAAAAATTTGTGCCAATGGAATACAAGAACACATCAAGAATATGATACACCATAAGCAAGTTGGTTTCATTCAGAAATGCAAGAATGATTCAACATATGCAAATTAAGGGTGCAATGGAGCACCTACATAGATTCAGACAGAACTCACATACTCATGCCACTCGATGCCAAAAAGCCTTTGACAGAGTTCGAAGTCCTTTCATGATTAACACTCCAGAGAAACTAGAAATAGGAAGAGCCTATCTCAGCTTAACAAAAGCTCTGTATGACTAACTCATGGGCAAAACTAGACTAAATGGAGAAACACTTGAGCTAGATAAAGATGCTCTCCCTCCTTTCTATTCAGTGGTAGTATTTGAAGTCTTAACTGGAACAAATAAGACAAGAGGGAAAATAAGACGCAAAAAAAAAAAAAAAAAGAAAAGAAAAGAAAAAGGAAAAAGATCAACTCATCCTTATTTAAAAACAAAATGACCCAGAAGACTATCCCAGGATATGTGTCCATCTGACAAACACTCTGAACAAAGCAGCAAGATACAAAATCAGCATGCAGAAATCAATAACTTTCCTCTATATCAATAGTAAACTTGCTGAGAAAGAAATAAATCAAGAAAAAAAATTCCCAGTCCAAACTAGAAATAGACCTAATCAAGGAGAGGAAAGGTCTTCTACGCTGAAAACTTTAAAATACTCCAGGAAAAAAGGAAAGAAGACCCTAAAAGACAGAAAGACCTGGAGCTGGAGATGTGGCTTAGCAGGTAAGGCACTTGACCGCAGAGCCCGACGACCAGGGCTCGATTCCCCAGTGCCCACGTAAAGCCACATGCACAAAGTGATGCATGCATCTAAAGGTTCTTTGCAGTAACTTAGACACCCTGACACACCAATTCTCTCTTTCTCTCTCTTTTCTCTCTCTGCTTGCAAATAAATAAATAAAATATTTTTTTTAAAAAAGGAAAGTCCTCCCAAACTTACTCACCAGCAGAATACTGTAAAAATAGCTATATTGCTGAGTATATGGTGCACACCTTTAATCCCAGCACTGGGGAAACACAGGCAGGAGGATTGCTGTGAGTTAAAAGCCAGCCTGAGACTACATAATGAACTCCAGGTCAGCCTGGGTTAGAGTGAGACCCTACCTCAAAGAAAAATAGCTAAATTGCAGAAAGCAATCTATTGGTTTGAATGCTTATGAACATTCAAATGAGAATCTTCCTACTATAGAGGGGGAAAAAAACCTCCACCTAAACTTTATATAAACGGACAAAGAGCCGGGCATGGTGGCGCACGCCTTTAATCCCAGCACTCGGGAGGCAGAGGTAGGAGGATTGCTGTGGGTCCAAGGCCATCCTGAGACCCCATAGTGAATTCCAGGTCAGCCTGAGCGAGAGTGAGACCCCACTATTGTGGAAGTTTTCTGAAATGATAACCCCAACAGTAGTATGAATGAAAGTAGAGGAGTTTGTTTCCTGGGGACCGAAGTTGGGATCGCGCCCCAAAGTAACTTCAGTGTTGGGCTGAGAGTTTACTTTCACTTCAGAGTGTTGATAGGCAAGGGGAGGGGTGAGCGGGCAAGGGGGCAGCCGGTTCACAGAAGCAGGACGTGACAGTTAGCTTGTGCAGTCTGTGTGCTTCAAACCAATTTTTAAATCATACCTATGAATCAACATGTATATGAATCATGTAGTCGGGTCACCCTAACCATGAGTTTTATTTTACTCTACTTACGTCTAAGCTGTCCTTCCCTTTTATTGTCCCTTTGGGTCTCCCTTAGACAGTTCTCGCTTTGGGATTCCTTCAGCTCCTGACAGATAAGTTCAGCTCCTCAGCAGTTAACTCTTATGGTAACTTAGGGTGTCAGTCTATCTTTTAGCTGTCTTTAAATTTTTCTTTATTTATTTGAGAGAGACAAATAGACCGAGAGAGAAAGAGGCAGAGAGAGATAGAGAAAGAATAGGTACACCAGGCCTCTAGCCACTGCAAACAAACTCCAGATGCATGCACCACCTTGTGCATGAAGCTAACGTGCGTACAGGGAATCAAGCCTCAAACCAGGGTCCTTACACTTCATAGGCAAGTGCTTAACCACTAAACCATCTCTCCAACCCTAGCTTTTTTTTTTTTTTTTTTTTTTTTTTTGGTTTTTCCAGGTGGGATCTTACTCTGGTCCAGGCTACTCTGGAATTTACTATGTAGTCTCAGCGTGGCCTCGAATTCATGGTGATCCTCCTACTTCTGCCTCCTGAGTGCCGGGATTAAAGGCATGAGCCACCCCACCCAGTTTAGCTTCTTTATTACTACATTCTTTTTCCTCTTCTCAGTTATAATCTCTTTTGATCTAATATGTAATTTTTCCAATAAGGCATAGCAAATTCCAGTAGGTCTGGTGAACATGATGCCTATTTTTTTGTTTGTTTTTGATATCTCATGTTGCATTTTTCAAGTTTCTGCCATGTGTAGATTAGTCAGCTTCCAGAGTGATGAAAATGGATCTATCGTCTCCTTGGCAGGGGCAGGTGTCCTCCGCAGCTTGATTTGGAGGAGACCCTCTGGCTTTCTGGTAATCTGTTGGCTGTTACAATCAGCTGAGGACAGTGTCCTCTTGACTTGATACCCCCTGGCTGCTGGGCCCAGTTCCCTGTCTGTCTAGCCAAGGAAACTGTCTAACTTCTAGACCGTCTCACTCCCTCCTCTCAGTGGCCACTCTGTGTGCCGTCAGGGAGATGAGTTGAAGGCCGCTCTTCATTCATCATCTGGTAAGACAGCGATGTTAGACCCCAGCAACCAGGGCTCCTCTGGAGGAAGACTGATCTAGGAGACCATAGTAGAACATTCTAGCCCAGTAGTCATCTTCTGGCTGCGAGAGTGTCTCTGGTATTTCTGGTATTAGAAACGCAATTATAGCATGTAGAAAGAAGCATTAGCAACCCAGCCTTACCAGGCCTTATCTTGAAGAGGGAACCCTTTGTTTTATATTTTATTTATTTGAGAGAGAGCAAGAGAGAAAGACACACACAGAAAGAGAGAGAAAAAGAGAGAGGGAGAGAGAATGGGCATACCAGGGCCTTCCGCCACTGCAAACCAACTCCAGATGCATGTACTACCTTGTACATCTGGCTTTACATAGGTACTGGGGAATTGAACCTGGGTCCTTAGGCTTTGCAGGCAAGCACTTTAACTGCTAAGCCATTTCTTCAGCCCAAGAAAATCCTTTTTTAAAACATGTCTCTCTTTTAGAGAGGCCTAGTGTGGATCCTCTCTGATTGGCAAGATGAAGTTTTTTCTGCCTCTGGCTCAAAACATCAGAGTGGCTTTCTCCTCATCTCAGCCCTTCTGTGAGCCGGACTTGATGATGTCAGGGTCGGTCTTGGGCTGGACCTTGTAGTAGAGGACAAGAAAGACTCATCAGGTGCAGGAAGAGGTAGAGTATAGCATGTTTTAAGTTCATCTCAAGGCATGGGGTATTTCATGTTGTGAGGTAAGGATGACATAGCAGCCAGCCTCACGTTGCTGGGAGGAACTTCCAAACTAGACACAGTTTATGGGAAGAAGGGATTTATTGAAGCTTACAGATCATGGGGAAGCTCCATAATGGTAGACGAAGCTGGTCCCCTTTCACAGGTGCAAGCAGAGAGAGAAGAGCCACCAACAGCACCAGCACCCACAAGCTCCCTCCAGGCCAAGCTCAAGCACTTAGACTGGAATTCCCTAAACATACCTGAGGGCTGAACCTAGGACCTGCCCACAGTGACACCTCCTCCAGCAAGGAAGCTGGAGATTTAAGTTACAAGCTTTAACAAATTTCTGAATGTACTGGGGGACATCCATTCAACCACCACAGATGTTCTATAACCCTTTTAGAAGTGGCAAGGGTTCAGCTTATTAAGACAGCGTGAAAGTAAAATTGTAAAAATTAGAAAGATGACAAGCTGTATGCCAAAGTATGGTGCCAACACGTCAAATCCTGAAGTGCTTATTCTCTCACATTTTCTCTTCTTTTTTCTTTTCTTTTCTTTCTTTCATTTTGTGGGGGTTTTTTGTTTGTTTGTTTGGTTGGTTGGTTTTGTTTTTCTGAGGTAGTCTCACTCTAGCCCAGGCTGACCTGGAATACACTATATAGTCTCAGGGTGGCCTTGAACTCACAGTGATCTTCCTGCCTCTGCCTCCTGAATGCTTAGAATAAGGCATGCACCACCATGACCAGCCATTCTCTGACATTTTCAATGCCAGAGGTGGAAACTTGTCTTAGGTTTGAGCATCTGCAGGGCAGTTCAAGGGTTCACGGGTGTAGTCAGAGACCTTCAGGTTTTTGGTTTGTAGCATCAGTGGAAATACCAGGAGGGTCTGGAGCAGTCTATGATTTGAGGCAAGTGTCATGTAGATCTGTCACATGCACCTGAGGTGAGTCTGAGTAAGAGTTCTTCAGAAAGCAAATCCCAAATGGAACTCTCACAAAGATGTGACCAACTGGGGTTCGGGAGTTCATTTTCTCTGACAATTAAGAAACTAGAAGACAGCACTCAGGAAGCTGAGGTAAGAGGAACGCTGTGAGTTCAAGACCATTCTGAGAATACATAGTGAATTCTAGGTCAGCGTTGGCTAGAGTGAGATCCTACTTCAAAACAAACAAATAAAACAAACAAACAAAAAGCTGGGCGTGGTGGCACACACCTTTAATCCCAGCACTTGGCAGGTAGGGGCATGAGGATCTCTGTGAGTTCAAGACCACTCTGAGACTACATAGTGAATTCCAGGTCAGCCTGGGCTAGAACAAGACCCTATCTTGAAAAACCAGATAAAATAAATTTTTTAAAGAGAGAGAACTAATCTACTAATCAAAGTAGTAGAAGAAGGGAGAATAAATCAGAGACCAGAGAAAAAGAAAAGAACAACAAAATTAAGTTGGTTTTAAAAAAGACACACAAAAGGGCAATCTTAAAATTGCCACAGAATCACAAAAGAAGACATTGAACAGCTAAGGCAATCTTGAGCAAAAAGAGCCAGGCTGGGAACTTCGGGCTACCTGACTTCAAGAATAATGCAAGGCAACAGCCATCAAAACAGAACGGTAGTGACCTGAAAATATACACCAACCAATGTGACAGAATGCAGAGCCCCGAGAGAAACCCACACTTTCATGGGCAAGTGATTTTTTTTTGGACAGAGGTGCTAAAAACACACAGGAGTGAGGAACCATTTCATGAATAAATGCTGTTTGAGAAAGTGAGTGTGGATACACAGAGGAAGAACTTACGCGGTAAAATTGTTAGAAGGGGAAATCTCCTGGAAATTTGTTTAGGTCATTTTTATGTGACTCAGAAAGCATCCAACAGTGCCAGGCAAGGTAGGGCACGCCTTTAATCCCAGCACTCTGGAGGCAGAGGTAAGAGGACCATTGCGAGTTTGAGGCCAGCCCGAGATGACATAGTGAATTCCAGGAGCAAGACACTTTCTGAAAAAATAGAAAAGAAAAGAAAGAGAAAAAAACATACAACCAAGGTAGAAAATAGCAAATAATATATTACATCAAACAAAATGATTCTATAGAGCAAGTAAGAATGAGAGAAAATAGTTTCAACCTAAATCATGTGATAGGGATCTGTACAAAATATGAGGATACTCATGGTAGCCCATGCCTGTAATCCTAGAACTCTGAGGCAGGAGGGTGATGTGTTTGAGGCAATTCTGGTCTGCATAGTGAGGACCAATCTCAAAAGACCAACAGTAAATATGTGAGGAACTCAGTAGCAAGGAAACAAATAGTACAAATAGAAACTGAGCAAGCAAAGAACATGACTAATAGGTATGTTTAAAGTGCACAATGTCATTAATCATCAATGAAATAAAATAAATCAAACTATAATGAGCTATTAGTTTCTACCTGTTAGGATAGCTATCGTCAAAGACCAAGAAATAGCAAATGTTGTCAAGGGTGGGTAGAAAGGAGAACCCTTGAGTACTCTTGGGTGAGACTATAAACCAATACAGTCATAATGAAAAGCAGACCTGAGGGGTGGAGATGTGGCTCAGCAGCTAAAGCGCCTGACTGCAAAACTTGAAGACCCTGGATTGATTCTCCAGGACCCACGCATGACTAGATGCACAAAGTAGCACATGCATTTAGAGTTCATTTGCAGAAACTGTAGGCCCTGATTTGCCCATTCTCTGTCTCTGTCTCTCTCTCTCTCTCTCTCTCTCTCTCTCTCTCTCTCTCTCTCTCTCCTTGCAAATAAGTAAGTAAGTAAATAAATAAACCAAAAATACATTTTTAAAAAACAGAATTGAGATTCCTGAAAAAAAAAGTAAAAACATACCTACCACAATATCTAGTAATGTCACTGCTGGGTGATATCCAAAGCAAATGAAATCAGTATATCTATGAGTTGTTTCACTCATCAGACACTGAAACTGTCTAAGATGTATAATCAGCATGAATGGATGGATAGATAAGGAAAATCAGATGCCTATACACAATGGAATACTATTTTTCCACAAGAAGGACATCCCATCATTTGTAACAAGAGTGAATGCAGGATATGTTACGTTCAGTGAAGAAGCCAGACTCACAGAGAGAGCTGTGGTGATTTCACTTATACGTGGACTCTGCAGAAGTTGAACGTGTGGAAGAAGACAGTAGCCTGGTGATGACTCTTCAGGGCTGGAGGTGAGGTGGTAGGAGGGTTTAGGGATGTCTTGGTTAAAATCCACCAAATTTCAATTAGAGTGAACAAGTCCAAGGTACCTAATGTGCATCAGAGTGAGCGGGATAAATTTCTGAAAAAGTACTAGAACAGAAGGTTTTTTAAAAAAATTATTTGCAAACAGAGAAAGAGAGAGAGAAGCGAGACAGAGAGAATGGGTGCACCGGGGCCTCCAGTGGCTACAAAGGCACTCCAGATGCATGTGCTACTTTGCATGTGGCCTTACATGGGCATCGGGGGAATCGAACCTGAGTCTTGAGGTTTTGCAGGCAAGCACCTTAAGTGCTGAGCCATCTCTCCAGCCTTGATCCTCTCTTCTTTTCCCTAAACAAAGTTAATTGTTAAGATCTTCCTTTCTGATGCAAGCATTTATTCTTCTGAGCTTTTTTCAGTTCCAACTGCTATTACTACAGCCTAAAAAAATCTCATTATGTTGTGTTCTCATCTGTCTCAGGATTTTCTTCTACTGTTTCAATATTTTTATCTATTTATGGATTATTATACTATTTATTTGCACATATTTGATGTGGGCATGCCAGGGTCTTACCATAAGAAATAAACACCAGATGTGTGTGCCACTTTTGAGTCTGATTTTATGTGAGTACTGGAGAATTGAACCCTGACTGGTAGGCTTGGCAAGCAAACACCTTTAGCCACTGAGCCATCTCCTCAGCCCTGTTTGTCTATTTTCTTTGTTTTGTTTTGTTTTGACACAGGGACTTATGTAGGCCACGCTGACCTCAAAGTTGTATGTAGCTAAAATTCACCTTGAAAATCCGATCCTCCTGCCTTCATCTCCCACAGGTTTGCACCACCATGCCCAGCTTCTCAGAATATGTTTAAACTTCTCTTCGGGGGCTAGAGAGATGGCTTAGTGGTTAAGCGCTTGTCTGTGAAGCCTAAGGACCCAGTTAGAGACTCGATTCCCCAGGACCCACGTTAGCCAGATGCACAAGGGAGTGCATGCATCTGGAGTTCATTTGCAGTGGCTGGAGGCCCTGGCGTGCCCATTCTCTCTCTATATGCCTCTTTCTCTCTCTGTCGCTCTCAAATAAATAAATAAAAAATAAAAATATTTTAAAAAAATAAAATTTCTCTTCTGATTTTGTATCTATCCCACTGATTGTCTGAAGGCAGGTTGCTTCATCTCCATTAGTTATGAACCTTCCAAACTTCCTCCTAACGGAGCAGCAGGATCTATGGAATAGTTACTTAGTGATACTCCTGGGCTCAAAACTAGGAATGAAAAAAAAATAAAATAAAATAAAATAAAGGGCTGGAGAGATGGCTTAGTGGTTAAGCACTTGCCTGTGAAGCCTAAGGACTCTGGTTCGAGGCTTGGTTCCCCAGGACCCACGTTAGCCAGATGTACAAGGGGGCGCACGCATCTGGAGTTTGTTTGCAGTGGCTGGAAGCCCTGGCGTGCCCGTTCTCTCTCTCTCTCTGTATCTGTCTTTCTCTCTGTGTTGGTTGCTCTTAAATAAATAAAAAATGAACAAAAAAAAAAAAAAAAAAAACTAGGAATGACCCTCAGAGCTTTTACAAGTTGACATGCAAAAAGCAGACTTCGCAATGTTTACCTTTTAGAGACAACTCCAGTTCCTCATCCTCCTTGACTCTACAGAGTCTGTTTCAAATCACAGCTGGGAGCAAACAATCTGTCCTGTGGTTCTCATCCAAAAAAAAGGCCAGCCAGCTGTCTCATGATTCTGAGTTTATATGACCATCAGAGAAAACAATTGTGAGAAATAATGCTTTGATAAACACAGACTGTTTCCAGGCAGGGAAATAAGATGAGGTAAGGAAAGTGCTTCGCTAAGGCACATCATTTAAGAGAAGACATGTCCATAGGTGTCAGCTTATTGATATAACAGGTATAAAGTAACATTTTTTAAATAATAAAATGTCCTTGGAAGCTTCCTTGCCCATTGTCAAAGTGGAACATTCCTATCTTCACACATGTGCACTTTTGGTTCAGGCTGGAGGCGTGGCTCAGAAGTAAAACACTTGGCTAGCATGCGTGAGGTCCTGGGTTCCACTGCCAGCACTCCACGTCAGCATGCAGTAATTGTGTGTCCCACAAATCTAGAGGTGGTGTGAGGGTTAGGAAGAGGTTGATTTCTTTCTCTCTCTCTTTTTAAAATTTTTTGTTGCTTTTATTTATTTATTTGAGAGTGACAGGCAAAGAAAGAGGAAGAAAGAGAGAGAGAGAAAGGGTGCTCCAGGGCCTCCAGTCACTGCAAACTCCAGTCGCATGTGCCCCCTTGTGCATCTGGCTAACGTGGGACCTGGGGAACCGAGCCTCGAACCGGGGTCCTTAGGCTTCACAGGCAAGCGCTTAACCGCTAAGCCATCTCTCCAGCCCCATCTTTCTCTTTTTATATGCAATATTTTTATTGATTTCTTTGCAAGGAGAGAAACAAGAGAGAAGAGGCACACCAAGGCCTTTAGCTTCTATAAATGAACTCCAGATGAATGCACCACTTTGTGCTTCTGGCTTTATGTGGGTACTGGATATGGTGGTTTGATTCAGGTGTCCCCCATAAACTTAAGTGTTCTGAATGCTAGGTTCCTAGCTAATGGAGATTTGGGAATTAACACCTCCTGGAGGCAGTGTATTGCTGGGGGAAGGCTTGTGGGTATTATAGCCAGTTTCCCCTTGTCAGTGTTTGGCACACTCTCCTGTTGCTGTGGTGAATCTGTTGTTGCCCAGGAGGTGGTGTCTACCCTTTGCTCATGCCGTCACTTTCCTTTGCCATCATCAAGCTGCCCCTCGAGCCTGTAAGCCAAAAGTAACTCTTTTTCCCACAAGCTGCTCATGGTCAGGTGTTTTCTGCCAGCAATGTGAACCTGACTGCAACAGGAAAGTTGGTACTGAGAAGTGGGAACATTACTGCTAGAAACCTGACTCTGTGGCTTAGGCCTTTTGGAATGTGGACAAGTTTGAAATCTTAGCTTAGGAGACACATTGCAGTGCTGTAAGTACAGCTTGATGGACCCTTCTGGTCAGAATTGAATGACTTGAATGTAGTAAGAACTATGGACTGGCGTGTGAGGGTTTGGCTTGGGAGGGTGAGAAAGGACTTGCCTGGACTGGGCTAGAAGCAGTTTGTGTGAGAGGCTTGCTGTGTTCTGCCTGCCTATGTCCAGAGAATTGTGTAGGGTCTCATTGCATAGAAATGAACTGGTGTGAGTAGAGGAATATGGCACAGAAAGAAATCTTTGGGCTGAAATTTCTGCCCATTCACTTGCAATTGTATGAAAGATTACAACTATTGAGATTGGGGCAGCTGACCTGCATTGGGGCAACAGAAAGAATGCAATCTTTTGAAGGGGACTGAATGCTGAAGGAGTGTCCTATTCTTCAAAGTCTGCTTTATACCCTTCCTGGATTTACAAGTTGGCACCCCACCTGGTGTTATGGAGTATAAGAAATTCAGGAAAGAGAGGGTCATTGAATTTGCAGCATGATCTTGTGTTTTAGAAATGGCCATGGGCAGTGTGAAGTAGGTTTGCTGGATTGCCTGCATGGAGACCTGATGAGGATGAACCGTGGGTTGCTGTGGAGACCCAGTGGGGATGCTGGGATCATGAGACAGCTGCTAAGGAGATCTGCCAGCCCCAGATGAAGTTTTCCAGCACTGTGAGTAGTCTAGCTGGAGGGGCAGAATTGGAACTCCAGAGACTTTTTGCTGGTAAGAATAACTGGACTTGGAGACTTGTCACTGGCTAGAGTTGCTGGACTTGGAACTACAGAGTTTGATGTTTGCTCTGTTTAGATCTTGTATTGGTTGAATATTTCTTTGCTATGCCTAATGATATCTTTTGCAGTGTGAGTGTTTATTATGTGCCATTATGGGTTTGGTAGGGGGATGATTTTTTGACATTATGGCTCAATTAAAGATCTTGGACTATGGGGATGTTTGAACATCACTGGGATTGATAAAAACTATGGGACTTTTAAAGTTGGATGAATGCATTGCATTTTACATCATGTATGGTTATCAGTTTATGGGAGCCAGGGGGGCAGAATATGGTGATTTGATTCAGGTCTCCCCACAAACTTAGGTGTTCTGAATGCTGAGTTCCCAGCTGATGGAGATTTGGGAAATAACATCTCTTGGAAAGAGTGTGTTGTTGGGGGCAGGCTTATGGGTGTTATAGCCATTTTCCCCTTGCCAGTGTTTGGTACACTCTCCTGTTGCTATTGTCTGCCTGATGTTGGCCAGGGGGTGATGTCCCCCTCTGCTCATTCCATCCTCTTCCCCTGCCATCATGGAGCTTCTCCTTGAGTTTGTAAGCCAAAATAAACTCTTTTACCACAAGCTGCTCTGGGTCAGGTGTTTTCTGCCAGTAATGCAAACCTGACTGCAACACTGGGGAATTGAACTGGGCGATTAGGATTTACAGCCAAGCACCTTAACTGCTGAGCCATCTCTCTGACCTCTGGAGTTTCTTTCTATCTTTCTTCTTTCTTTCTTTCTTCCTTTCATTCTTCCTTTCTGAGAGGGAATAGTTCAAGGTAGGCTCTCACTCTAGCCCAGGCTGACCTGGAATTCACTGTGTTGTCTCAGGGTGGCCTCAAACTCACAGCCATCCTCCTACCTCTGCCTCCCTAGTGTTGTGATTAAACATGTGCACCACCACGTCCAGAAAGGGGGCTGCTTTAGGTAGCTGTTTTAAAGTATGTTCCAAGGTAGCTTCAATCACACAAACGTTGATGGTAGAAAATGCAGAGCGATGCATCTCAGTAGTGCTCTCCCCCGGCTGCCCAACCCCGAGACATGCTTGGTTCTCTTCCAAGCCGGTCCGCGGTTTCTTCATCTACAGAGGGCAATGGTGAGGGCAGGTCTCGGAGAGCAGTATGCATTTGGGCTCCTGCAGTTCTCACCTGGGTTCTCTCAGCACAAGAACCATCCTTCCTTCAAGGGGAGGGCCCCCAAAGGAAATGCTGTGCTCTCTTATTTGGATTGCAGGCGGGTGAGACTTGAATTTTACCATTCACGAGATCTTGTCTGTAATCCCCAGTAGGATTAGAGGGGTCAGGACTGTCTGTGCTGTGTGCAAAATCCCAGACGGCCTGCCAAGATGGACTTTCCCCATTAGGGTTAATGGAGGAGTCAACTTACCTCAGAGGGGCTTTGAAGGAGCCAGCCTTGTGATCAGCCCTGAGGCTGATGAAACACTCTACACAGGGAAAGCAGTTCTCCTCAGCTTGTCGAGTGCAGAATTGAGGCCATCAGTTCCCGTAATTGGGTCTCTTTCACCTCAGTTACACACATAATCGGCTGGGTTCCTGGGGTCATTTTTAAAGGTGTATATGTGTTAGGTTCCACGGGTCTTGTCACCCCCAAGTCCTAGGAATTTGAAGATGTCTCTGCATCCCTCAATTTCCCGGTGAAATTCTCTGCTGTTACTGACCAGCCTTTACACAGGTCTGGAAATGGAGAGTCCTCATTCCAAGGCGCACACCTCACCATCCACCTTAAGGCACTCGGCCCCCAGCCCCCAGCCACATCTTTCCAGCACCAGGCTTTCTTTCTTCGCATTCCCACCTGTTTGGTGAAAGTTACCACCTATACTGAGTTCTTTTCCATTCCTAACGCTCCTGTCTTGTGTATACGTTCAGCTAACAAATGAGAGCAGTGAGTGCTTAATATGTGCACCACGCAAGAAGTTTCCGACACCCAACAAGCCCATGGTGTCTGGGCACACTCACACATGGCACTCTTTAAAGTAATATTTTATTTATTATTTATTTGCAAGCAGAGAGAGAGGGGGCAAGCCAAAACCTCTTGCCACACAAACAGAACTCTGGACACACGTGCCACCTTGTGCAGCTGGCTTTATGTGGGTACTGGGGAATCGAACCAGGATCATCAAGCTTTGCAAGCAAGCACCTTTAACTGCTGAGCCATCTCTCCAGCCACCCACATTACATTTTTTATAAGAGACTTGTGCTCCATGCCTTCACTTCTCTCTTTCCCTATATCAATAATAATTTTTAATGTGTATACATATATTTATATAGAGATGGATATAGATGATGTAGATAAATATGGGTATAGATCATAGATAGATGATAGAGATCAGACAGATAGATAGATAGATAGATAGATAGATAGATAGATAGATAGGATGTGAAATGTCCCCCACAGCCACATGTGTCTGACTAAGCCTCATACTCAGTCCCCAGCTGGTGGAGCCTTTGGAAGGTAAAGCATTGCTGGAGGAGGTGTGTCACGGTGGGCGGAACTTGAGGTTTGTTAGGCCAATTTGCGAATGTTAGCCAGTTAACGCCAACTAATTTCACCCAGATGTGTGACTACAGGCTGTTCCTGTCATGCTTTCGCAGCCATGATGAACCCTCCTTTCAAGCAGGCTGAAATAAACACCCAACCCCCATAAGCTGCCTCTGCTCTGGTGTTTTGCCCCAGCATGAGAGGATAACTGAAACTACGCACTTGTGTGTGCGTGCATGCATGTATGTAATGTGCGTACGTGTGTAATGCATAGCTCAATCCTTCTTTCTGACTTTAACCCTCATGCAATCCCATGTCACCAAAACTTGGTATATATTTTGTTTTAATCCCAGTAGCTAGTTTAGTTCTCACATGCCATTCTTCTCTTTTGCTCTCCTTTGACCTCTCTGCTACAGTAATATTATTGGTCATTTTAGCATTTTGGAGTCTTTTTTTAAAGTATTCTTATTTATTTGCCAGCAGAGAGAGAGAGAGAGAGAGAGAGAGAGAGAGAGAGAGAGAGAGAGAGCGCGAGCTGGCACACCAGGGCCTCAGGCACTGCAAATGAACTCCAGACACTTGCACCATCTAGTGGGCATGTGCACCCTTTCGCTTGCCTCACCTTTGTGCAACTGGCTTTATGTGAGGTCTGGAGAGTTGAACATGGGTCCTTAGGCTTCATAGGCAAGCACCTTAACTGACAAGCCATTTCTCCAGCCTTATGCAATGGAATTTTATGCACCTATAAAGATAAAATAAGGGTTAGGCAGATGGCCTGCTAAGCCTACTGCGCTGGATTCAATTCCCCATTACCTACGTAAAGTCAGATGCACAAAGTGACAAACGCACTGGAGTTTGTCTGCAGTGGCTGGAGATCCTGGCAGGCCCATCCCCCCCCTTCTTTCTGTCTCTCTTTACATGCAAATGAGTAAATAAAATATTTTTTAAGTAAAATATTTTTAAAAGATAAGACAAAATCATATTTATTGCATAAAAATTTATGGAACTGAATCATTGTATTCAGTAAAACAAGCCAAGCTGGGCATGGTGGCTTATGTCTTTAATCTCAGCATTCAGGAGGCAGAGGTAGGTGTATTGTCATGAGTTTGAGGCCAGCGTAAAACTACATAGGGAATTTCAGATCAGCCAGGGAGAGGGTGAGACCCTACTTCAGAAAAAATGCGGCGACGACAACAAGCCAGGCGCCGAAAGGCATATGCTGCATCTTTCTCTCATGTGTAGAAACCACACAGTATTTGGCTTGGTTTTCCAAATACCTGGCATAATGTCTATCACATATGAGGAAACTGGAAAATAGTAAATAAACGAAATTGAATTAAGTAGCCACAGCAGTTGCAACTCAGTTTGCCAAGTACACATCAAGGTAAGAATGCTGTAATTATATCAGCTCAGCTGTCTTTGCTCAAAGTGTCCAAGGGCAGCACCATGTGGAAGGCAAACTGTGAATCTACCTGAAAGTCACTTTTCTTTCCCAAAGATTTATGGCATTCTATTAGTGAAAAGGTTTGTATTAAAAACAAGTATAAATATTTATGAGAGAGAGAAAGAAAGAGAATGGGTACATCCTGGCTTCTAGCCACTGCAAATTAACTCCAGACACATGTACCACCTTGTGCATCTGGCTTTATGTGGGTCCTGTGAACTTGAACCCAGGCCCTATGTTTTGCACGTAAGTGCCTTAACCACTGAGCAGTCTCTCTGTAACCCCTAAATATGCTTTTAAGTTCAGAAGTGAGACACAAAATACTGTCAGAGCCCCCGATCTAGCATAAGGAAAATAAAGTTCTTCATGTGTTGCCTTCTGGTGTTTGTAAAATCAGCAAATAATATTTTAAGAGTCTTTAAGGAACCATTGTACAGTTTTTAGACAGCAGAATGTTTATGTGTTCCTAGGTTAAAATGAACGTTCTTCTTCTAATTTGGCGATATAAGAATACCGAGCAATGCGCAGGGAAGCAGCGCTGCTCATCGTCTTCTGCAGCTCCCTTCTCCAGTGTCTCTCGGAAAGCTGAGGAGGTTTGCAAAGGCGGTGACAGGTCGACAGCTGACATAGAGAACATGTGAGCCTTGTCAAGGAAAGGAAAAGGCTGAACAAACTAAAAAAAAAGGAAAAATCAACAACATGTCTTACGTCCATGAGAGAAGTAAGGTCACAGAACGACAATGCCCCCAAATTTCAGAGGCAAGTTGACCAGAACAGAAACCCAAAAGCCTCCGTACAGGGTTGGAGAGATGGCTTATTGGTTAAGGTGCTTGCCTGCAAAGCCTAAAGACAAAGGTTTGATTCCCCTGTACCCACACGGAGCCAGATGCACAGGGTGGAGTGTGATTCTGGAGTTTATTTGCAGCAGCTGAGGCCCTGGTGTGCCCATTCTCTCTGTATCTCTCTCCTTGCAAATAAACAAATAAGTGAAACCAGTTTCTTCTTCGCTTCTTTCCACACACACTTGTTTGGCCTCCACCTTCTACTGTACTATATGTAGCTTCTTTATACATACTGTGTGGAGTACTCTTTTATAATAATAAATAAAAAATAGACCTAGACTCCTAGTGAAGGTCACAGGGAAATTCTCCATGTTTTTGGCAGAGAGAATGGAAAGGAAGCATGTTAAAATACTCCAAAACAGCTTGGGTTTCATAACAATAGCATGCCTAGGGAGATACTATTTTAACCAGAGTCTAAACAACTAGGTTTTTTTGTTTGTTTGTTTTTGGTTTTTTTTTGTTTGTTTGTTTGGGTTTTTTTTTTTTTTTTTTTTTTTTGGTTTTTCGAGGTAGGGTCTCACTTAGCTCAGGCTGACCTGGAATTCACTATGGAGTCTCAGGGTGGCCTCGAACTCATGGTGATCCTCCTACCTCTGCCTCGCTAGTGCTGGGATTAAAGGTGTGCACCACCATGCCTGGCTCCGACTAGGGTTTTTGGAGAGCTTAGCTTTTCTGTGGGGAGGACAAGACCAGGCTCCAACCTCAGACTTCCTCGTGGAAAAAACATCATAGAAGGGTGACAGTCCCCTCTGACCATCTGTTGGAGCTGATGGAGGGTGACTGGGAGGTGAGAGTGACTGACAGATCCCCAGTTCTGAGGCACAAGCTCGCCGAGTGAGCGTAGTCCAGGAACATCAGAGTGGTGGCTCACTCGACACCTCGCCACTACCTTGGAAAAGGTTTCTTTACACAGTTGCTCTTAACCTCTATGTTACACCACTTTTAAAAAATTTGTACTTATTTATTTGATAGCAGAATGATAAAGACACACATACACAGAGAATGGTTGCACCAGGGCCTCTAGCCGCTGTAAATGAACTCCAGACTCATGCTGCACTTGGTGGCCCTGGCTTTATGTGGGTTCTGGGGAATCGAACCTGGGTTGTTAGGCTTTATAAGCAAATGCCTTTACCACTGAGCCATCTCTCCAGCCCCCAACTTTTCAATTTTAAAAACTGCAAGGCATGCTCAAAGATACAATATAAAATTTGAAGAGCTTGAATGTATATCCAATAGCCAGCAATGAAGCAAAAATGAATGATGAACACATGTTTTAAAATTTTGTGATTTGTATGTGTATGGCATTAAAGGAGCAGGTAAACAGGATGGGGGGAAAATAAAGTAAAGAAAGGAACTAGAAATTCTAAGAAGATCCATGTGTGGTGGCTCATGCCTTTGATTCCAGCACTTGGGAGGCAGAGGTAGGAGGATCGCCATGAGTTTGAGTCCACCCTGAGACTACAGAGTCCAGGTCAGCCTGAGCTAGAGTGAGACCCTACCTCAAAAAAGAAAAGAAGAAGAAGGAGGAGGAGGAGAAGGAGAAGGAGAAGAAAGAAAATATCTAGAGATAAGCTAAAGGAATGAATACTTTAGCATTTGGGTTTCTTCATTTATGAACTGTTTATTTAATTAGCCCATGTGCTGATTAGCTGCTTTGGTTTTCCGGTGTACAATTTTTGCAGTTCTTCACAAGTTGAGTATTAGCCCCACCTAAAGTATAGCCCAAAGACTTTCTCCCATTCTGTAGGCTGTTGGCTTTGTGGATGGTTTCTTGTAATGTGCAGGAAGTTGTTAACTTCATGTAGTCCAATCTGATAATTTTTGGGGCTATTTCTTATGCTACTAGAATCCTTCTCACTAAGTTCTTGCCTGTACTTATATCTTGAAATGTATCTCCTGTTTTCATCTAGTAGTTTCACAGGTGTAGGTTTTAAACTAAATCTTTGATCCATTCTGAATTGATGTTTGTAAAGGGTGAAAGATATAGATCTAATTTCATTCTTCAGCAAGTGGATATCCAGTATTGCCAAACCATTTGTTGAAAAGACTGTCTTTTCTTTTATTAACAGCTTCCATACTTACAGACATAAAAACATGATAATACCCTCCCCTCCCCCACTTTCTCCTTCACAAATCCACACTCCATCTTATCCCCTCCCTCTCTCTATTAGTCTCTCTTTTATTTTGATGCCATCACCTTTTCCTCCTATTATGAGGGTCTTGTGAAGATAGTGCTAGGCACTGTGAGGACATGGAGATCAAAGCCAATTTCTTTCTGGTTGATTGCATTGTAAGCAGTCCTACCCTTCCTTTGGCTCTTAAATTCTTTATATCACCTCTTCCACATGGACTCTGAGCCTTAGAAGATGTGATGGAGATGTCTCAGTGCTGAACACTCCTTAATCACTTCTTCTCAGCACCATGATGCCTTTGGGTCAATCCCAGTGGTCACTGCCATCTGAAAAGAAAAGCTTCTCTAATGAAAAGTGAGAATACTATTAATATATGTGCATGAACATTAAAAAAGTGCATACTGGGCAGTTTGGTGAACATAATATGTGCACTTAGCCAGACAAGAGCAGGCATTACCCTCCTAAGGCTCACAACCTTCCCCACCATGGGCTTTTGATTAGGTTTAAAATACTTCCTCCCATACAGTGGGCCTCCAGTCCAATTATAGAACAGTTGGTTTCCCCCATAACAGACATACCACAATTATGCCCATCCAGTCATTTTGAGTGGCAGCCAAACTTGAATCTTACTGTGTCCACTGTTTTCATCACTGATGACTAATGTCTCCCATAGGACTGCATGCTATGCAGCTTTTTCCAGCTTTCTGTCAGCTGGTCTATATGGAGGAGGTTTTCATATCAGCTCAAGCTTGATTTCTCAATGACCTTGCAGTCCAGGCATGTGGAGTCTTCAGCAGTAGGGCCTTACCAACTATCTCTGGTGAAAATCCAAGAGCCTTAGTAAATAGCCTATAGTGATCTGAGGGCTTCAGTGACACCCCTGGCCAACAATGCACTGGAAGGTATCTGTGGTGGTTTGATCCAGGTGTCCCCCATAAACTTAGGTGTTCTGAATGCTATGTACCCAGCTGATGGAGATTTTGGAATTAACGCTTCCTGGAGGCAGTATATTGTTGGGGGTGAGCTTATGGGTGTTAGAGCCAGTTTCCCCAAGCCAGTGTTTGGCACATTCTCTTGTTGCTATTGTCCACCTTATGTTCACCGGGTTGTGATGTCCACCCTCTGCTTATGTCACCATCTTCCCCTGCCATTCCCCTCAAGCCTATAAACTAAAATAAACCTCTTTTTCCTACAGGCTGCTCTTAGTTGGGTGATTTCTACCATAAATGAGAACCTGACTGCAACAATATCCTAGCCCTGGTACTGAATTTTTTCTAGTATCAGTCTATGGCTTCTGGGTGTGCCATTACCCAAACAAGTAGGTTTATTTATGGTTTATTCACAATATCCTGAATTTTGATTAACTCTCCTCCCACTCTTCTTTGACTCAGTCTCTTCCCCTGGCCTTGCTTAGGCCGTTCCACTCCCTGTAATCTGTTGGTCTACTTACACATATATAATATTATCCCCTTAAATTCTCTCCTCTCCTCCCTCCCTTATAGCCCTTTTCTAGCTTACTGGCCTCTGCTACTGATTTTTTACTCCAATTCACACACCAGTTTAAACATGTGTAGTAGGATCCACATATGAGAGAACATGTGACATTTTCTGGGCCTGGGTTAACTCACTTAATATAATCCTTTCCAGATCCATCCATTTCCCTGCAAATTTCATTTCATTTTTCTTTACCACTGAATAGAACTCCATTGTACCTCATTATCCATTCATCAGTTGAAAGGCATCTAGGCTGGTTCCATCTACTATTTACTGTGAACATAGCAGCAATAAACATGGTTGTGCAAGCATTTCTAAGGCAGTGAGAAGAGTCCTTAGGATATATGCCTAGGAGTAGCTCAGCTGAGTCATATGGTGAATCTGTTTTTAGCTGTGTCAGAACCTCTACACTGATTTCCACAATGAATGTACATTCCCACCAACAGTGTAGAAGGGTTCCTCTTTTTCCACATCCTCAACAACATTTATTGCCATTGGTTTTCTTGATGATAGCCATTCTGACAGGAGTGAAATGTAATCTAAAAGTAATTTTAATTTTCATTTCCCTGATGGCTAAGGGTGTAGAACATTTTTAGATGTTTGTATGCCATCTATATTTCTTCTTTTGAGAACTGTCTATTTAGTTGCATGGCCTATTTTTTAATTTGGTTGTTTGATTTCTTATTACTTAGTATTCTGAGATCTTTGTATAATTGAGATATTAATCTTCTGTCAGAAGTATAGCTGGCAAAGATTTTTCTCCCATTCTGTAGGCTGCCTCTTTGCTCTAGTCACAGTGTCCTTGGTTGTACAAAAGCTTTGTAATTTCATGAATCCCAGTGGTTGAGTAGTGGTTTTATTTCCTGAGCAACTGGGATTATATTCAGCAAGTCATTGCCTTTGTCAGTATGTTGAAGGGTTTCCCCTACCTTTTTCCTCTAGCAATTTCAGAGTTTCAGGTCTGATATTAAGAACTCTAATCTATTTGGACTTGATGCTTGTGCATGGGGAAAGATAAGGATCTATTTCCATCCTTCTATATATAGATATCCAATTTTCCCAGTACCATTTGTTAAAAAGACTGTCTTTTTTCCAGTGAATATTTTTGGAATTTTTGTCAAAAATCAGATGGCTGTGGCTACCTGGATTTACATATGAGTTCTATTCTACTCCATTGATCTATATGTCTATCTTTGTATCAGTAATGTGCTCTTTTTGTTACTATGGCTTTGTAATATACTTTAAAATCAGGTATGATGATAGTGCCAGCCTTACTTTTTTTTTAATTTTTATTTTTTTTTATTTATTTATTTGAGAGCAACAGACACAGAGAGAAAGACATATAGAAGAAGAGAGAGAGAATGGGCGCGCCAGGACTTCCAGCCTTTGCAAACGAACTCCAGATGCATGTGCCCCCTTGTGCATCTGGCTAACGTGGGACCTGGGGAACCGAGCCTTGAACCAGGGTCCTTAGGCTTCACAGGCAAGCGCTTAACCGCTAAGCCATCTCTCCAGCCCGCCAGCCATACTTTTGTTGCTCAAAATTGTATTGGCTATTCAAGGTTTTTTGTGCTTCTAAATAAATTTTTAGATTGTTTTTTGTATTTCTGTAAGGAAAGTCATTGGAATTATAATGGGGACTGCATTAAATGTGTAAATTGCTTTGGGTAAGATTGACATTTTTATAATATTCATTCTTCCAATCCAAGAACATGAGATGTCTTTCCATTTCTTAGTATCTTCTGCAATTTCTCATTTGAGTATTTTAAAATTTTCATTGTAGAGATCTTTCACTTCTTTGGTTAGGTTTATTCCAAGGTACTTTTTTTTGAGGCAGTTGTGAATGGGAGAGATTCCCTGACATTATCCTCCACATGTTTATTGTTAGTATATAGGAAAGCTACTGATTTCTGTGAATTTATATTGTATCTTGATATGTTGCTAAAATGTGTTCATCAGCTCTAACAGTTTGCTGGTAGAGTCTTCAGGGTCCTTTATGTATAGAATCATATCATCTGCAAATTATGATAATTTGATCTCTTCCTTTCCAATTTGTTTCCCTCTAATGAGTATCTCTTGTCTTACTGCTTTAGCTAAGACTTCCAGTACCATATTAAATAAGAGTGGGGATAGTAGACACCCTTGTATTGTTCCTGATCTTACTGGAAAAGTTTCAAGGTTTTCCCCAGTTAGTATTATATTGGCTGTAGGTTTGTCATAAATAGCCTTTATTATATTGCAATATGTTCCTTCTATTTCAAGTTTCTGTAGGAATCTTACCATGAAGGAATGTTAGATTTTTGTCAAGTGCCTTTTCTGCCTCTA
Source organism: Jaculus jaculus (assembly GCF_020740685.1). Taxonomy (NCBI): domain Eukaryota; kingdom Metazoa; phylum Chordata; class Mammalia; order Rodentia; family Dipodidae; genus Jaculus; species Jaculus jaculus. Next base: position 53,305,596 of record NC_059117.1, read on the forward strand.
TTGAGATGATCATGTGATTTTGTCCTTCAGTCCATTTATATAATGTTATACATTTATCAGTTTGCATATGTTGAAACATCCCTGCATCTCTGGGATAAAGCCTACTTATTTTGAATGATCGTTATGATATATTCTTGTATTCTGTTTCCAATATTTTATTGAGAATTTTTGCATCTATATTCATGAAGGAGATTGGTCTGTAATTTACTTTTTTTTCTGTCTTTGTCTGGTGTTGGTATCAAGGTGATAGTGGATTCATAGAAGGAGTTTGGAAGAATTCCCTCCCCTTCTATTTTATGGAAAAGCTTGAAAAGCATTGTGTTCATTTTCCCATGAGGGTCTGATAATATTTACCAGTGAATCCATCTGAGTCTGGGCTTTTTTTAGTTGGGAGACATCTTTTTTCATTTTTTTATTGACAACTTCTACACTTATAGACAGTAAAGCATAACAATCCCTCACTTTACCCTTCATAACTTTGTTCTCCGTCATTTCCCCTCCCTCTCTCCATTAGTCTCTCTTTTATTTTGATGTTGCTGTTTCCTCCTGTTATGAGGGTCTTGTGAAGTTATTGCTAGGCCCTGCAAGGTCGTCGATATTGAGGCTAATTTCTGTCTGGACAGTTGCATTGTAAGGAGTACTACCCTTTCTTTGGATCTTCATTCTTTCTGCCACCTCTTCCCCAATGGACCCTGAGCCTTGGAGGGTGGGATAGAGATGTTTTAGTGCTGATCCCTCCTCTGTCACTTCTTAGCACTATGGTACCTTTTGAGTCATCCCAGAGGTCACTGCCACCTGAAAAGAGAAGCCTCTCTAACCAAAACTAAAAGTGGCATTAATATATGGTTATGAGCATTAATATACAAGTATGAATATTAAGAAGTGCTTACTGGGCACTTTGGTGAGCATAATAAATGCATTTAGCCAGACCTCAGCAGGTCTTACACCCTAGGGCTCATGAACTCCTGTCATAGGTTTCTGTTTTTGTCTTGAAACAAGGTCTCAATATGTATCCCAACAGGCTAGACTAAAATGTGCTGTGCATCTCAAATCCATAATCTTCCTGCCTCAACCTCAAGTCTTTGTATTGTAAACCAGAGCCACCATGCCTGGATTAATTTTTTTTAATTCTTTAAGTATCTATCATACCATACATGAGTAATTGCATAGACATATTTTATTTAATTTCTTAACTCATGGGAGAACTAAGATATTACAAAGGAAAAATCAAGCACTTCTAAGAAACCACAGTGAATTGAGACACAGAATTTATCAAATTCCAAAATCCAGGTGCTGGAGAAATTGCTTAGTGGTTAAGCGTACTTGCTTGCAATGCCTGATGGCCCAGGTTCGATTCCTCATTACCCATGTAAAGCCAGATGCACAAAGTGACACATTACCTGGAGTTTGTTTACAGAGGCAGGAGGCCCTGACATGCCCATTCTCCCTTTCCCTCTCTCTCTCTTTGCCTCTCTCTCTCTCTCTCTCTCTCTCTCTCTCTCTCTCTCTCTTTCTCTCTCTCTCTTGACTTTTTGTCTACCTTAGTCTCTCTGTCTCATCTTAAATATAAATATATATATATTTTTTTAAATTCATAGGGCAGGTCTGGTGAGATGGATTAGCGGTTAAGGCACTTGCCTGCAAAGCCTTAGGACTCAGGTTCAATTCCCAGTACCCATGTAAGACAGATACACAAGGTGGTGCATGCATCTGGAGTTCAATTGCAGTGGCTGGAAGTCCTGGTGCACCCATTCTCTGTCTTTCTCTGCCTCTCTCTCTCTCAAATACATAAATAAAATATTTTTTAAAAAATTCACGAGGCAATAACTTCATTTATTAAGACAATTAATTTGTATTTTATGAGCAAACATTGTTTGCATTATCATCAGTTTACAATTTGCAGTAAATTTTATAATCAGTGGTGTGTGCTCAGGTGTGTGTGTGCATATGGTCACATGCATGTTATGTTGCAGGTCAGAGGACAACCTAAGGGTGTTCAACCTCTGTACCTGGTGTATTGGGTAAGGCACTTGCCTGCAAAGCCAAAGGAGCCAGAATGCATTCCCCAGGACCCACATAAGCCAGATGCACAAGGTGAAGCATGCATCTGGAGTTCGTTTCCAGCTTCTAGAGGCTCTGGCATGCCCATTCTCTTTGTTTCTCTGTCTCTCTGTCTCTCTCTCTCTTTCTCTCCCTGTTTCAAATAAATAAATTAAATAATTAAAAATAAAAGAAAGAACGCCAGGCATAGTGGCACATGCTTTTAATCCCAGCACTTAGGAGGCAGAGGTAGGAGTATCACCATGAGTTCAAGGCCACCATGAGACTAAGTCCAGGTCTGCCTGAGCTAGCATGAGACCCTACCTTGGAAAAACCAAAACAAAACATGAATAAATAAAATAAAAGAAAGAAGGAAAACAACTAAGAGGCATTATAACAAGTAAAGATATTATTAAGACACTTTCTGTTAAGATGGTGGCATAGGAACCACACCAAAGCAGCTTAGGGGCGAAAGAAACAAAACAAAACAAAACAAAAAAAAAACAACAAAATACACTCTTCTACTAAAAAGTGAGGCATATAAGAAATTACCAACTGTAGCAGGGAAGTAGGAGAGAGTATCTGGAGCCCACAGAGGCAGGCAGGAGCGGCTCCACCAGCAGTAGCACCAGGTCCAGGGGGCCACAGCTGCGAGGCTCAGCCTCAACCACAGGAAAAGCCAGGTGAGGGGGTTCTCCACTCACACCAGCCTTTGTGCAAAATCAAGAACCGTGAAAAGGGCATGGCAGGGAAGAACAGAGGAGACGTTTGTGAGGAAGATGATCGTGAGGACCAGTGGGAAAACATTAGCCACCATCCACAGCCTCCACTCCCCCACTGCCAGCACAAGTGCCAGCAAATACCAGAGACCTGGGGAAGGGAGCTCACAGCACCCAGAACCAGCGATCAGAGCAGAGATCCAGCAACCCAGCCAGCTTACTTGAACGCACAGAGTATCAAATAGGGACCCAAGCAGGAGCACAACATAACTGAGACAAAACTATCCCAAAAGGTAACTGGGATTACACCAGGTCAATACGTGCCAAATAAGCCTGGTATATATGCTTGAATTTGAACTGGTAATTGCAACTTCCATATCAGTATAAATTATATGTTAAATCTGATGGATGGTCAGATTTGCCATTCTTTAATAAGCTATATTTTGTACTTCTAATTTGTTGCTTCATGATTTATAGTGCCTTTGTTTCTTCTTCTGTTGTTCATGAGGGAAGGGTCTCACTTGGTCATATGCTTAATTGGAACCCTCAACAGACCAGAAATCTTAGCCTCCTAGTTGACAGGATTAAGGGTGTGGGGCAACACACATCCTAAAGGACTGTGATGTTGTTAGGAAATCTGGTTGTCATAATATCTACTCTTGCATAAATACTCTGTGCTGTTTTTCATTGAATGTGTACATTATTTAGTTAAATTTTAGAATCTGCCTATATTTTGTTCCACTCAGCCTACTTGAATGCTCTTATAGCAGGCAAACCCAACATCTAGGACCACTTTTATAGATACTCTGAGAGTCTTAAAAGCCATACCTACAACCTTAAGGTCCTACCATGAAGATATATAACATCAAATTGATTGATCCACCTAATAATACTGAGCTAATTAGAAAATCCAAGCATTAAATTAATCCAAGATGCAAAAATATGGACATTATAACACAAGAAACAGCAAAAATCAAGACAATATACACCCACCAAAAAGTATTAATGCATCAGAAATGACCTCCAGTGAGAAAGAGTTAGAGGAAATGCCTGAGAAATATTTCAAAAGAATGATTAAAACTGTGCTCAAAGAGGGCTGGAGAGATGGCTTAGCAGTTAAGCGCTTGCCTATGAACCATAAGGACCCCGGTTTGAGGCTCGGTTCCCCAGGTCCCACGTTAGCCAGATGCACAAGGGGGCGCACGTGTCTGGAGTTTGTTTGCAGAGGCTGGAAGCCCTGGCACGCCCATCCTCTCTCTCCCCCTCTATCTGTCTTTCTCCTTGTGTCTGTCACTCTCAAATAAATAAATAAAAAATGAACAAAAAAATATTAAAAAAAAATGTGCTCAAAGAAGTCAAAGAGGAAATCAATGGAATGAAAGAGGAAATCAAAAGGAATCAAAGAAGATACAGGAAACCAATTTAATGAAATAAAAAGGTCAACACAAGACATAAATAAGGAAACAGAAATAATAAAGACAAGCCAGTCAGAATTACTAGCAATGAAGAAAACAGTCAATGAAATACAAAAAAAAAAAAAAAACTATAGAAAATCTCACCAGTACAATGAATGAAGGAGTGGATAGAATATCTAAACTAGAAGAGCAGGTGGCAGATCTAATACAGTCAACAAAGAGAAAGACAAACTAATAGGAAAGTATGAATGGGAATTTCAAGATATTCAGGGCATATGAAAATATCAAACATAAGAATTCAGGGTGTAGTAAAAGAAGAATTTCACATCAAAGGCATAGTAGGCATTTTCAACAAAATCATATAAGAAAACTTCCCCCAAATTGGGAAAAAGATGCCAATGCAGATACAGGAATATGTTAGAACATCAAACAGACAAAACCTGGAAAGAACCTATCCTTAAAATATAATTAAACTAACAAACATAAACCAAAGAAACTATATTGAAATCAGTAGGAGAGAAAAATCAAGTTTCATACAAAGGCAAGCCCATCAGGATCATAGCAGATTACTCAATACAAACTTTAAAAGCCTGAAGGGCGTGGACTGATGTATTCTAAGTTCTGAAAGATAACTGCCAACCAAGGTTACTTTATCCTGCAGAGCTATCCATTCATATACACAGAGAAATAAGGACATTCCACAACAAAAGCAGGCTGAAGGAATGTTTGAAGACAAAACCAGCTCTACAGAAAATATTTGAAATAATCCTCCATGCTGAAGAGAAAGAAAAGGACACATATAAGGAACCTGGGGAAAAAAACAATACCCAAATACTAGTTAATACAAGAGAGCAAAGGTAAAACTGGAAGAAATACAAAAAAGTGGCAAAAATAAATACACACCTTTCACGAATATCTCTTAATATCAATGGCCTCAATGCCCCAACCAAAAAACAGAGGGTTGCAGACTGGGATAAAAAGGAGGATCCTTCAATTTTTTTTTGTTTTTGTTTTTCAAGGTAGGGTCTCATTATAGCTCAGGCTAATCTGGAATTCCCTATGTAGCCTCAGGGTGGCCTTGAACTCATGGCAATCGTCCTAGTTCTGCCTCCCAAGGGCTGGGATTAAAAGTGAGCACCACCACACCCAGCAGGACACTTCAATTTGTTGCGTCCAAGAAACTCACTTTCCACAAAGGATGGACACTATCTTAGGGTGAAAGGGTGGAAAACAGTGTTTCAAGAAAATGGACCTAGAATACAAGCAGGGGTTGCTATCCTAATATCTGACAAGGTAGACTTCAGTCCAACATTAGTTAGAAAACAGAAAGAAGGTCACTTTAAAATTTTTTTTGTTGTTCATTTTTTTTTTTAATTTTTTTTTAAAAGTTTTTTTTTTATTTTTTTTTTATTTATTTATTTGAGAGCGACAGACATAGAGAGAGAAAGACAGATAGAGGGAGAGAGAGAGAATGGGCACGCCAGGGCTTCCAGCCTCTGCAAACGAACTCCAGACGCGTGCGCCCCCTTGTGCATCTGGCTAACGTGGGACCTGGAGAACCGAGCTTCGAACCGGGGTTGTTAGGCTTCACAGGCAAGCGCTTAACCGCTAAGCCATCTCTCCAGCCCTGTTGTTCATTTTTTATTAATTTATTTGAGAGTGATAGAGAGAAAGAGAGAGAGAGAGAGAGAGAGAGAGAGAGAGAGAGATTGAGAATGGGCGCGCCAGGGCTTCCAGCCACTGCAAACGAACTCCAGACGCGTGCGCCCCCTTGTGCATCTGGCTAACGTAGGACCTGGGGAACCGAGCCTCGAACCGGGGTCCTTAGGCTTCACAGGCAAGTGCTTAAGCGCTAAGCCATCTCTCCAGCCCAGAAGGTCACTTTATATTGATTAAAGGCACACTAAAAGAGGAGGACATTACAATCCTAAACATATATGCAACCAACATATATGCGTGTGGTTCCCAATGTCATCAAACAAATGCTATTAGAACTAAGGTCACAGATAACAACAAACACAGTGGTAGTGGGTGACTTCAACACCCCATTCTCATCAATTGACAGGTCATCCTGGCAAAAAATAAACAAAGAGTCTTGATTGAATGAGGTCATAGAACAAATGGACCTAACAGATATATACAGGACATTTCATCCAAATGCTGGAGAACACACATTCTTTTCAACAGCACATGGGACATTCTCCAAGGCACTTTATTTATTTATTTTTTTGATGCAATTGTAATGGGAGTGATTCTCTGGTTTCATCCTCTGTGTGTTTGTTGTTAGCATATATGAAGGCTACTGATTTCTGTGTATTTATTTTGTATCCTGCTACATGGCTGTAGGTTTTGATCAGCTCTAAAAGTTTGCTAGTAGAGTCTTTAGGGTCCTTTATGTATAGAATCATGTCATCTGCAAATAATGATAACTTGAGCTCTTCCTTTCCAATTTGTATCCCTTTTATGTGTGTCTCTTGCCATATTGCTATGGCTAAGACTTCCAAAACTATATTAAATAAAAGTGGGGACAGTGGACACCCTTGTATTGTTCCTGATTTTAGTGGAAAAGCTTCCAGTTTTTCCCCATTTAGTAATATGTTGGCTGTAGGCTTGTCATAAATAGCCTTTATTATATTGAGATATGTTCCTTCTATTCCCAGTCTCTGTAGGACTTTTATCATGAAGGCATGTTGGATTTTGTCAAGTTCTTTCTTTGTATCTAATAAGGTGATCATGTAATTATTGGCCTTCAATCCATTTATATAATGTATTACATTTATAGATTTGCATATGTTGAACCATCCCTGCATCTCTGGGATAAAGCCTACTTGGTCAGGGTGAATGAACTTTTTGATATATTCTTGTATTCTGTTTGCCAATATTTTGTTGAGAATTTTTGCATCTATGTTCATGAGGAAGATTGGTCTGTAATTTTCTTTTTTTGTTCTATCTTTGCCTGGTTTTGGTATCAGGGTGATGCTGGCCTCATAGAAGGAGTTTGGTAGGATTCCTTCTTTTTCTATTTCCTGGAAAAGCTTAAGAAGCAATGGTGTTAGCTCCTCCTTAACGGTTTGGTAAAATTCAGCAGTGAATCCATCTGGGCCTGGGCTTTTTTTAGTTGGGAGATTATTGATAACTGTTTGGATCTCCGTGTTAGTTATAGGTCTATTTAAGTGATTAATCTCATTTTGATTTAATTTAGGTAGGTCATATAAATCAAGGAAATCGTCCATTTCTTTCAGATTTTCATACTTTGTGGAGTATATGCTTTTATAGTATGTTCCTATGACTTTTTGAATTTCTCTGGAATCTGTTGTGATGTTACCTTTCTCATCTCTGATTTTATTAATTTGTGTCTCTTCTCCCTTTCTTTTGGTCAGATTTGCTAAGGTTTTATCAATCTTGTTTATCCTTTCAAAGAACCAACTCCTTGTTTCATTAATTCTTTAGATTTCTTTTTGTTTCTATTTCATTAATTTCTGCCCTAATCTGTATTAATTCTTCCCGTCTACTGATTTTTGGTTTGCCTTGTTCTTCTTTTTCCAAGGCGTTAAGGTAAAGCATTAGGTCGTTTACTTGCAACCTTTCTAATTTCTTAATATAGGCACTTAAGGCTATAAATTTACCTCTTAGAACTACCTTCATTGTGTCCCAGAGATTTTGATATGTTGTGTTCTCATTATCATTTGACTCTATAAATTTTTTGATTTCCTTCTTGATTTTTGCATTGACCCATTCATCATTTAGTAGTGTATTGTTTAGTTTCCATGATTTTGTGTATGCTCTATAGCCTTTCTTGCTACTGATTTGTAGTTTAATTCCATTGTGGTCAGATAGAATGCAAGGAATTATTTCAATTTTCCTGAATTTGTTAAGATTTGCTTTGTGTCCTAATATATGGTCTATTTTAGAGAATGTTCCATGTGCTGCTGAAAAGAATGTATATTCTGCAGCCTTTGGATGAAATGTCCTGTATATATCTGTTAGGTCCATTCCTTCTACGACCTCATTTAGTTCAGATGCCTCTCTGTTTATTTTTTCCCGGGATGACCTGTCAATTGATGAGAGTGGGGTGTTAAAGTCACCCACCACCACTATGTTTGGTGTTATCTGTGACCTTAGTTCTAATAGTGTTTGTTTGATGAATTTGGGAGCCCCCATGCTAGGTGCATATATGTTTAGGATTGTAATGTCCTCCTGTTGGAGTGTGCCCTTAATCAATATAAAGTGACCTTCCTTATCTTTCTTGACTAACGTTGGACTAAAGTCTACCTTGTCAGATATTAGGATAGCAACCCCTGCTTGTTTTCTAGGACCATTTGCTTGAAGCACCGTCTTCCAAACTTTCACACTAAGATAATGTCTATCCTTTGTAGAAAGGTGAGTTTCTTGGAGACAACAAATTGTAGGATCCTGCTTTTTAACCCAGCCTGCAAACCTATGTCTTTTCATTGGGGCATTGAGGCCATTGATATTAAGAGATATTATTGAAAGGTGTGTATTTATGTTTGCCTTTTTTTTTTTTTTTTGGTGGTTCTGGCTCTATCTTTGCTCTCTTGTGTTAACTATTATTTGAGTATTGCTTGTTTTTTCTAGGTTCCTTAGATGTGTGCTTTTCCTTTTCTTCAGCATGGAGGATTCTATCAAGTATTTTCTGTAGAGCTGGTTTTGTCTTCAAATACTCCTTTAACCTGCTTTTGTCATGGAATGTCTTTATTTCTCCATCTATTTGAATGGATAACTTTGCAGGATAAAGTAACCTTGGTTGACAGTTGTTATCTTTCAGAACTTGGAATATATCACTCCAAGCCCTTCTGGCTTTAAAAGTTTGTGTTGAATAATCTGCTGTAATTCTGATGGGCTTACTTTTGTAGGTAACTTGATTTTTCTCTCTAACTACTTTCAATATTTTTTCTTTGGTGTGTGTGTTTGGAAGTTTGATTATAATATGGCGAGGAGAGGTTCTTTCCAGGTTTTGTTCGAACGGCTTCCTGTATCTGCATTGGCACCTCTTTCCCAATTTGGGGGAAATTTTCTTCTATGATTTTGTTGAAGACACCTACCATGCCTTTGGATTGGAATTCTTCTCCTTCTACTATGCCCTGAATTCTTATATTTGATCTTTTCATAGCGTCCCAAATATCTTGAAATTCCCACTTATACTTTTCTATAAGTTTGTCTTTCTCTTTGTTGGACTTTATTAGATCTGCTACTTGGTCTTCTAGCTTAGATATTCTGTCCTCTCCTTCATCCATTCTACTGGTGAGATTTTCTATAGAGTTTTTTATTTCATTAACTATGTTCTTCATTGCTAGTTATTCTGACTGGTTTTTCTTTATTATTTCTATTTCCTTATTTATGTCTTGTATTGCCTTCTTTATTTCATGAAATTGGTGTCCTGCGTCTTCTTTGATTCCTTTGATTTCCTCTGTGAGTTCCTCTTTGACTCCTTTGATTTGTTCTCTCACTTCTTTGAACATATTTACAATCATTCTTTTGAAATCTTTCTCAGGCATTTCTTCTAACTTGTTCTCACTGGAGGTCATTTCTGATGCATTAATACTTTTAGGTGGATTTATATCGTCTTTCTTTTTAGTGTTTCTTGTGTTTTAATGTATATACTTTTATATCTTGGATTAAATTAATGCTTGGATTTTCTAGCTAGCTGGGTATTCTTAGCTGTATCAATTGATTTGATTTTGTATATTTTCAGGGTAGGAGCTTAAGGTGTTAGGTGTGGCTCTTAAGACTCTCAGAGATCTACAAAGGTGTTCCTAGGGGTTGAGTTTCCCTGCTATGGGAGTATTCAAGTAGGCTGAATGGAATAAAATATAGGTAGATTCTAAAAGTTTACTTAATGCTGTACCCATTCAATCAAAAACAGCCCCATGTATGTACACCAGAGTAGTTATTATAACAACCAAATTCTCTATCAATATAGAGGTCAAGATTTCTGGTCTGTTGAGGGATCCAAGTCAGCTTGTGAACAAGTGAGACCCTTCCCTGGTGCAATCCCAGTTACCTTGGATGATTCTTGTCTCAGTCAAGTTGCTGCCTGGTCGTCGGGCTGCTGTTCTGATTTCTGGAGCTGGGCACTGACTTTTCCTGCAAGGCAAACCAAGTCTGACAACTGTGGCCCTGCTGGGCCTGCTGCTGCTAAAGCTGCCTCTGCTGGGTCTGTCAGCAGCTGAAGCTGCTGCTTCTGGGCCCACCGCTGCTGCTGCCTCTGCCGCTGCTGCTGTAGCTGCCACTTCTGGAGCCACTGCTGCTTCTGAAGCTGCTGCTGCTGGGTCCACTGCCACTGCTGCCACTACATAGGGACATACTATAAGAACAATACTCCACTAAGTTTGAAAATATGAAAGAAATGGATGATTTCCTTGATTTATATGACCTACCTAAATTAAATGAAGATGAGATTAATCACTTAAATAGACCTATAACAAGCATGGAGATCCAAGCAGTTATCAAAAATTTCCCAACTAAAAAAAGCCCAGGCCCAGATAGATTCACTGGTGAATTTTACCAGACCTTCAGGGAAGAACTAACACCCTTGCATCTTAAACTTTTCCATAAACTAGCAAAAGAAGGAATCCTACCAAACTCCTTCTATGAAGCCAACATCACTCTCATACCAAAACCAGGCAAAGATAGAAAAAAAAAGAAAATTATAGACCAATCTCCCTCATGAACATAGATGCAAAAATTCTCAACAAAATATTGGCAAACAGAATACAAGAATATATCAGAAATATCATTCACACTGACCAAGTAGGGTTTATCCCAGAGATGCAGGGATGGTTCAACATATACAAATCAATAAATGGAATGCATTATATAAATGGACTGAAGGACAAAAATCACATGATCACCTTATTAGATACAAAGAAAGAACTTGACAAAATCCAACATGCCTTCATGATAAAAGTCCTACAGAGACTGGGAATAGAAGGATGTATCTCAACATAATAAAGTCTATTTATGACAAGGCTACAGCCAACATATTGCTAAATGGGGAAAAAATTTAAGCTTTTCCACTAAAATCAGAAACAAGACATGGGTGTCCACAGTCCCCACTTTTATTTAATATAGTACTGGAAGTCTTAGCCATATCAATAAGGCAAGAGACACACATAAAAGGGATAAGTAAAAATAAAAAGAAGTCAGTAACGGGGCTGGAGAGATGGCTCAGTAGTTATGGCAGTTGCCTACAAAGCCTAATAACTCAGGTCGATTCCACAGTACCCACGTAACACCAGATGCACTAAGTGGTGCATGAGTCTAGCTCATTTCCAGTGGCTGGAGGCTTTTGTGTGCTCAATCCCCCCACCCTCTTTCTCTCTATCTCAATCCTTGAAAAATAAATAAATAAAACATTTTAAAGAACAAAAATCAGATCCAGGTGTGGTGGCACACGCCTTTAATCCCAGCACTTGGGAGGCAGAGGTAGGATAATAGAGCTCGAGGCCAGCCTGAAACCATAGTGAAGTCCAGGTCAGCCTGTGCTAGAGCGAGACCCCACCTTGAAAATGCAAACATGAAAATAAAGCATAGTAGAGAAGTTTTGCCATTTTAAGTTTTCTACCATTGGTGATGTATGTGCGGCTACAGTTGGTTTAAGCAGTAGCCTGTATCTCCTATGCTATCCTATGTTGCTGCTGCTGCTGAAGCAGATGGTTGCTTATTGATGGTACTGGGGACGGACGGTTCAAGGGTAAATTACTCAATTACTAGCACCCCAAATAATACATATGAAACTCACAGCACAGAAACATAATGCCTTCAGAAGCTCATTTATCCTTCTTCAACTACAGAACTCGACAGCAGTAAAATAGGTAACATGCCAGACCAAGATTTAATACAAAGCCAGGCATGGTGGTGCACGCCTTTAATCCCAGAATTTAGGAAGCACAGGTGGGTGGATAACCATGAGTTCAAGGCCACCCTGAGACTACATAGTGAATTCTATATCAAGCTGGGCTCAAGTGAAACCCTACCTCAAAAAAAAAAAAAAAAAAAAAGTCAAGTAATTTCTGGTTAAAAAAAAAAATCAATGATCAGAAAGAGGAGGCAAAAAGATGGATTTGGGGGGATGGAGAGATGAGCAAGTGGTTAAGACGCTGCCTGCAAAGCCAAAGGACCAGAGTTTAATACCTCAGTACTCATGTAAAGCCAGATGCACCAAGTGGTACATGTAACTATGTTCACATGCAGTGGCTAGAAGCCCTGGTGCACTGATTCTCTCTCTCTTTCTTTCTCTGTCTCTCTTTATTGCTCTCTCTCTACCAGCCTCTTTCTCTTACTCTCTCTAAAATAAATAAATCACTCTCTCTTAAATACACACACACACACACACACACACACACAAGTTTGATTTTCCAGGTCCTGATGCACTTGGTGGTGCATTCATGCACCTAGAGTTTGTTTTCAGTGACTAGATGCCCTGGAATGCCCATTCTCTCCCTCCCTCCCTCTCTCTCTCTCTCTCTCTCTCTCTCTCATAGATAAAAAATAGGAGAGGGGTCTGAGATAAGCACTAAAAGTATCAAGAATTCATAAAATTCAGCAGAAAGTATCCCAAATCTGGACAAAGAAAAAGGCATACAAATTTAAGAGGCACTTAGAACCCTAAATTCACATTATTAGACAAGAATCTCTCCAGTACATACTATAGCTAAGATGTCAAAAATGCAAAGCAAAGAAACCATATGAAAAAGCTGTAGGATCCTGGAGAGATGGTTCAGTAGTTGAGGCACTTGCCTGCAAAGCCTAACAACGCATCTGTGATTCCCCAGGACCCATATAAAGCCAGATGCACAGTGGTGCACATGTCTGGAGTTCCTTTGCAGCAGCGGGAGGTCCTGACATACCCATTCTCCCTGTCTCTCTTTCTTTCTCTCTGCTTGCAAATAAATAATTTTTTTTAAAGCTGTAAGAGAAAAATTTCAACTCCCTTTCAAAAGCAGGGACATCAAAATAAATTAGATTACCAGATTACTTGTCAGAAACCCTAAATGCCAGAAAAGCATGGAATGATATATTATGAGCCCTAAAAGTAAATAAATGTCAATTAAGATAGCTGTATCTAACAGTACCATTGTTTAAAATTGACAGAGGGGCTGGAGAGATAGCTCAGTGGTTAAGGTGCTTGCCTGCCATACCTAAAGAACCAGGTTTGATTTCCGAGTCCTCACCCACATCAGCTAGGTGCAGAAGATGGAACACGCATCTGGAGTCCATCTGCAGCAGCTAGGAGCCCTGGAACACTCATTCATTCTTTCTCTGTCTCTGTCTCTGTCTCTCTCTCTCTCTTTCTCTCTCTCTCTCAAACAAATAAAATAAGACAGATAAATAAGGATATTTCAAGACAGGCACAAAATAGGTGGTCCATGATCACAAAGGCAGTGATAGGAGACAGAGATTGGCCAGGCAGTCAGGGTATCAATCCCATAAGTGAATGTTTTTTTATTCTTTGACTAAAAGCAGGAAATGACACTAAGCATGCAGAAGCCTGGATGTTACATCCTCCAGGAAAGATTTCTACATTAAGTTTGCAGCCTTCCTAGAGGACAGAAACTCTGCTCCTTAACTAAGATTACTGACAAAGTTGTAAAATCTGGTCTTTGTCCGTAGCAACCTGCCAACCTGGTCTTCCTCATATATCCCCTTGCTATAAAAAACTCACATTAAGGGCTGGAGAGATGGCTTAGCGGTTAAGCGCTTGCCTGTGAAGCCTAAGGACCCCGGTTCGAGGCTCGGTTCCCCAGGTCCCACATTAGCCAGATGTACAAGGGGGCGCACGCATCTGGAGTTCGTTTGCAGAGGCTGGAAGCCCTGGCGTGCCCATTCTCTTTCTCTCTTCCTCTATCTGTCTTTCTCTCTGTGTCTGTCGAACTCAAATAAATAAATTAAAAAAAAAAAACTCACATTAAGCCGGGCATGGTGGCCCACACCTTTAATCCCAGCACTTGGGAGGCAGAGGTAAGAGGATCGCTGTGAATTCAAGGACACCCTGAGACTCTATCGAATTCCAGGTCAGCCTGGGCTAGAGTGAAACCCTAGCTTGTAAAACCAAAAAATAAAGTCAGATTAGGGGTGCAATGGCTTAAGTGAGGTCATGGGAAGAGATTGAGTAAAAGTGAGGGGATGGTTAATCAAAATTCAAGATGTTGTGAATAAGCCATATATAAACCTACTGTTTTGGATAATGGCATACCCAGAAGCGATAGACTGCTTCTAGAAAAATTTCAGTGTCAGCGGTGGGATACCTTCCAGTGAGTTGTTGGCCAGGAAGGTCTCTTATACCCCTCAAAACATTATAGGCCTTTACCAAGACTCTTGGTTTCCCACCAGGAATAGATGGTATGACCCTATTGCTGAAGACACTGCCTGCTTAGGTTGCAAGGTCACTGAGAAATCAAGCTGGAGCAGAGCTGAAAACCTCCTGGAAAAGTTTGCACAGTTTGCAGCCCTATGGAGACAGAAGTCATCAGCAGTTCGATTCCCCAGGACTCATGTAAGCCAGATACACAAGGTGGTGCATGCATCTGGAGTTTGTTCACAGGGGCTAAAGGCCCTGATGTACCCATTCCATCTCTTTCTATATGCCTCTCTCTCTCTCTCTCTCTCTCTCTCTCTCTCTCCCTCTAATAAGTAAATAAAAATAAAAATTTAAAAATCTGGCTGGTTGTGGCTGGTTGTGGTGGTGCATGCCTTTAACCCCAGCACTTGGGAGGCAGAGGTAGGAGGATCCTGTGAGTTCAAAGCCACCCTGAAACTACATAGTGGCTTCTAGGTCCTCTTGGGCTACAGTCAGATACTACCTGGAAAAAAACAAAAACTGATCTCAAGTAAATAACCTACTAGTCTTTCTCAACAGCCTAGCAAGAGCAATCCAAATTAAAAAGCAAATAGAATAAAATAAAAGGGTCAGGGCAAAATTTAAGGAGTTGGTTATTTGAAAACATAAACAAAATCAATAAAGCCCTAGTCAAACTAACCCAATGAGAGAAAAGACCCAAATTAATGAAATTACATACAGAAAGGGGGAAGTTAAAACAGAGTCCAATGAAATACAGAGACATTCGGAAGTCCTACAAAAAGTTCTGTTAAAAAAAAAAACTGGAAAGACCAGAAGAAATGAATGAATTTCTTGACATATTTGATCTAAAAAAATTAAGATATCAATAATGTAAATAGATCCATAATAATGACACTAAAGCAGAAATAAAAAGGATCCCAACAAAGAAAAGACTGAAGTCAGATGGATTCACTGCCAACTTCTATTAACCCTTTAAAGAAAGGCCAACACCAGGATCCTCACACTGGCAAGGAACACTTCTGAACTCACTACCATGATATCAACACTGTATAAGAGACTGGGAAGATGGCTCAGTGGTTAAAAGTGCTATCTACACAAGAATGAGGCTACCAGAGTTCAATTTCTCAGCACCCAGAAAAGCAGCTGGGTGTGGCCACACACATCTATAACCCACGTCATGTGGCATGTTGAGGAAGGGACTGAAGACTAGAGACTGGCTGGGACTTGCTGACCAGAAAAAAAAAAAAAAAAATGGTGAAAATGAATGCTCTGGGTGGAGTCAGTGACTCTTCCCCAGAGAGAATACTCCATTCTTTCTGACTTCCACACATGTGTACAGGCATGCCTGCTTGCACACACATGTACATACTACACACACATCACACCTCATACCACACATACTGTCACACAGTAAATGAATAAAACTGGAGCCAAGGGTGGTGGTGCACACCTGTAATCCCAGCATTCAGGAGGTAGAGGAAGGAGGACTTCTGTGAGTTAGAGGCCAGCCTGAGACTACAAAATGAATTTCAGATCAGCCCAGGATAGAATGAGACTCTACCTCAAAAAAAAAAAAAAAAAAAAAAAAAAAACTGGGTAAGGACATAAGAAAGAAAACAGTAGACTAATTTCCCTGATGCCCACAGACACAAATATTCTCAATAAAATTCTCACAATCCAAATTCAGGAACACATTAAGATCATACGGTGTGACTGGTTGGGAGAGCATATGCAAATCAACAAGGGTAATGGTAGAAATCACATGCTCATTACAAGTGACAAAAAAAGACCTTCCACAAATTTCATATCCTTTTATGATAGCTTTATAATAAAAGCCATGAGGAAACTAAGAATATACATATGTGGGCTGGAGAGATTGCTCAGCAGTTAAAGGCACTTGCTTGCAAAGCCAGGTGACCTGGGGTTCAATTCCCCAGTACCCAAATGAAGCCAGATACCCATGCATCTGGTGTTCATTGGCAATGGCAGGAGGCACTAGCATGCCCATTTTCAATCTCTCTCTCTTAAATAATAAATAAATATTTGAAGAAACATATGTAAGCCTAGTGTGTGGCACAGTGGAAGGCTGAGGTAAGAGGACTGCCATGAGTTCAAGGCCAGCCTAGGGCTACAGAGTGTGTTTTTGTTCAACCAAAAATAAAAATAATAATTTTAAAAAATGAAAAGAAAAATCTTACAGTTTGCTAACTACAAGTATAATCTTGTTTTAAGTTTGAACAAAAGCATCCTGCGTGGGTATATAATGCTGCCTCCAGAAGCCTTTGGTTACTACAGAAAAATCCCAGTGCCAGGGGTGGGATACCTCCTGGTGAGATGTTACTCAGAGAGCCCCCCTGAGGCCCACATAACAATACAGGCTACTGCCAATGCTCATGGTTGCTCATCATAACTAAATTAGATCCTGTTGCTGAAGTTGCACTTATTACAGCTGCTGAACACAGAAATCAAGCTTTAATTGGGTTGGGAGCCTCCTCCCTGCTGGCCAGCTGTCATGGTGCTAAAAAGTGCAGTGCAGGTGGCTGAGGGGAGAAAAGTCATCCAAAGGCTTACCCAGCAGTGGCTCCTGAGAGCTACAGAGCAGACAAGCCAGGCAGGACGCATGCGCAGTGGTGCAGTAGTGGCATGAGAGTTACGAGGGTAACCATCCTCTGATTGGATTTGAAACTACTCCATGGTAGGGAATTCATGCCTGGCTTTGAAAACCTAGTCACAAGCCCATGGCTGGGGAGGTCACAGGCCTTAAAAGGGAATCTACTAGTGTTGGCTGGCTAGATAGATCTGCTGTGTGCTCAGCAAATTGCCCTGTAAATATGTATGCTTATGCCCACCAATTTGTACCATTCTCCTGTTTGTTTAGAAAAGCTTCTCTTAGCGGATGATAACCACTGAGCAAACTTGTCAAAGTGCTGAGAATAAGTGACCAGCACTAAGTGAGGCATCTAAACCTAAGAGGGTATAATAAGTCATATGGAAACCTACTTTTTTTAAACAATAGCACATCCAGAAGCCATATATTGTTACTAGAAAATTTTCATTGTCAGGGATGGGCACCATCCAGTCAGTTGTTGGCAAGGAGGTCCCTGATGCCCCCAAAACATTACAGGCCATTGCTGAGGCTCTTGGTTTCCCACTAGGAATAGATGATAAGACCCTATTGCTGAAGACGCCACATACTTGAACTGCAAGGTCACTGAGAAATCTTGCTGGAGCTGAGGTGAAAACTTCCTATGTGTAGATCAGCTGACAGAAAGCTGGGAAAAGCTATGCTGAATGCAGCTCCATAAGAAAGAGAGAAGTCATCAGTGGAGATAAATAACAGTGAACACTACAAGCCTTAAGTTTGGCCAGCCAGGCCAAATGAGCCAACAGGTGCAATAGTGGCATGTCTGTTATGGGGAAAACCAGCCACTCTCTAATTAGATGGGAGGCCTTCTCCACAGGAGGGAACACATGTCTGATACTGAAAACCTATGACAGGGGAAGTCATGAGCCCTAGGGTACAATGCCTACTTGTGTCTGGCTAAATGCATATATTATGCTCACCAAACTGCCCAGTAAGCACTCCTCTCCATGGTCATACCTATGTATCAATGCTACCCTCACTTTTGGTTAGAGAAGCTTCTCTTTTCAGATGGTAGTGACCTTGGGATGACTCAAAAGGCATCATAGTGCTGAGAAGTGACAGAGGAGTGCTCAGCACTGAAACATCTCTATGACACTTTCCAAGGCTCAAGGTCCATTGTGGAAGAGGTGATGGGAAGAATGTAAGAGCCAAAGGAAGGATATGACTCCTTACAATGCCTCTTCCAGACACAAAATAGCCTGGATATCCATGACTTTGGAGTGCCTGGCACTGCCTACACAAGACCAGTATCAAAATGAAAGAAAGACTGATTGAGATGGGAAGGTGATATGATGGAGAGTGGAGTTGTAAAGGGGAAAGGGAGGGGATGATTATCATGGTCTATTGTCTATAATTATGAAAGTTGTCAATTATTTTAAAAAATTAAAATAAAAAAAAGAAATCCAGAAGCTGTTGAGAGCTCAACACTAGAGTAGACTTACAATGCATCTGCCAAAATTCAAGGAACACTGCAGGAGAGGGGACAGAGACTGTGAGACCCACAGGGGAGGGAATGTCCAGAGGCATCGCCCTTCCACCACTTACACAACTGTTACTTACGCTAAACAGCTTACTCTCATACTAGCCCCACGGGTGCAATGGCAAGAGCACTTCTAGATTGTCACTAAATCAATACCTCTAAACCAGCCATCAGAGTTAGTGCTGAGATGCCAATTGGCCCAGGCAGCCGTCTCCATCCTGTACCACAGCCGCACGTCAGGAAAAACCAGATCTCCTGCCACATCAGAACTCCAGCAAGGACAGCCAATTAACTCCGCCCCACACAGTCATTTCCTCAGCCTCACAGAATTCACTCAAAAGTAATTTGCACTCCTTCAATAGCAGCCTTTATAACATGATAATGAGCTTGCCTCAGAGTCATTATTGAAAATGTCACAGGTAGAGAGGGGTGGGACCTTCAAAAGGTACCTAGTCTCATCTCAAACATAAATTTATATGGAGACGACTAGTGAACGGGGCTTAGGAAATTGGTCATAATTTTAATCACAGTTTAGATGCAACTGTCCAGGAGTTAAAAAAAAAAAAAAAAGTGTATTCTAGCAAACTGAGCTAGAAGTACACTTTGGTTATTCCACCAAACTTATTTAGTAAAAACACTATGCTAAGGGCTGTTCTAACAACTATTAAGTTCAAATTTTCTTCCTCCATTCATCTCATTGTTGGGTAACTTTGATGGGAGAGACGTGCCTATATTAACTTGTTTACCATTTAATAACCTTTATTCTCTGGGTCTAATAAAACTTGAGGAAATTATTCAATCACTTGCAGAAAGGTGGCATGGTGAGCCACTGACGTCCCGTGTGGAGTTAGAATGACTGTACTGTGCCACAGCAGAGAGAAGAGGCCCAGGGGGTCAGTTCAGCTTTAGCATAATGTGACACGTCGTGAAATTCCGCGTGCTTTGTAGATATGGATATGATGATAAAAGTCTGAGATGAGAGCAGTGGGCACCGCCGTTCATAATAGGGAAAAATTTGTTCACCAATAACCACAAACCCCAATTCATAAGCATTGGGAGGAGTAATTTAGTCAGTGTCTGGCTACGTGGGATATATAGGATGTACTTATTGAAGATTTACTGGTAGCCAAATTTATGAGCAAATGACCTCGAAGAATGTGAATGAGCCTTTTAATACACCATTCTTTATCTCCTGGAAGAGAAAGATGTAACTTTGTTTTTTTCAAGAAAATGAAATCTAGAAATTCTGTTTACTCTGATCCTTCTAGAAACCTGTGCTGAATTCCAGACATTTTACTACTTATTAGGAAAAAAAAAAATGTTTTTTTTTTCCTCCTGGGAAGATGGCTCAGCGGTTAGACACTTGCTTACAAGCTTTGCCCATTCAGGTGTGATTCCCCAGTGTAAGACCAAATGCACAAAGTGGATCATGCGTCTGCAGTTCATTTGTAGCAACAACAGGCCCTGGTATATGCATGCTCTTCTCTCTCTCTCTCTCTCTCTCTCTCTCTCTCATAAATAAATACGAATATTTTTTTAATTATGTTATTTTTTTATTTTTATTTATTTATTTGAGAGCAACAGACAGAGAAAGAGGCAGATAGAGAGAGAGAGAGAGAATGGGCACGCCAGGGCCTCCAGCCACTGCAAACGAACTCCAGATGCGTGCGCCCTCTTGTGCATCTGGCTAATGTGGGTCCTGGGGAACTGAGCCTCAAACCAGGGTTCTTAGGCTTCACAGGCAAGCGCTTAACCGCTAAGCCATCTCTCCAGCCCAAATACAAATATTTTTATAAAACTGTTTCCTGCTGGGCATGACACCTTTAATCCCAAGCACTAAGGAGGCAGAGGTAGGAGGACCACTGTGACTCTGAGGCCAGCTTGGAACTGTGGAACGAGTTCCAGGTCAGCCTGAGCCAGAGGGAAAACCTATCTCAAAACAAAACAAAAAAAAAAACTGGTTTCTGCAACTACTTTTATAATACACACACAGCATATGCAGGCACACACAATGCTATTGTCATCATTGGGAAAACACTTTAATATTCTTGTACCCACATATGTGATGGCAGATTTTCCTGTTTGAAATTAAACATTTGCTAAAGAATTGCAGGTGCCTTTCAAATCATCGCGTTAGTCCCCAATGCAAGAAAACAAATAATTTGGCAATCAGTACACCACCAGCATCATTAACTCTGGTCTCCAGAGCCTCCTCTTCATAGATGGGAGAGGAAAATAAGAAAACCTGGGAGCTGTACTATTCTGGCAGTCAATTACATTTTGATAGAAGAGCTTCTTGCCTCCATCTGTAATTAAAGTTAGCGGCATTATAAATTAAATTCTTACGAAGGGGAAATTGGATAGGAGCACGGGGAGTGCTTAGTCGTTCCTCAGATAAAAGCTGGCAAATAAATCGTGTTTAAGACAAACGATCTCACAACAGCAAAGAAGCTACTGACCTACTTACTGGGCCCGTTGTCATATGAACATGCCTACAGCATCATGGGCATGATAGAAAGTCATCATTTTATTGGAAACCTGAATGATAGCTCACTCTCATCAATTATAACACAACATAACATCCAAATACTATATCTGATTGTGGTGGAAAATTAATGGTATACAATGATGTTTGATGTTAAACAATGATGCACACAGAAGCACAAAACTGACCCGACTATAAAGTTACATGGTCCTGTGGTAGACTCAACTAGAATCTTTTTATTAATTAATTAATTTATTTATTTATTTATTTATGAGAGAGGGGGTCACATAGAGAATGGACACACCAGGACCTCCTGGCGCTGTAAACATGCTCCAGATGTATGTGCCACCTTGTGCAGCTGGTTTACATGGGTACTGGGGAGTCAACCCTGGTCCTTAGGCTTCACAGGCAATCACCTTAATTGTTAAGCTATCTCTCCAGCCCTTCTTTTGGAATTTTTGAAGTTGGGTCTGGCTCTAGCCCAGGATGACCTGGAATTCACTATGTAGTCTCAGGGTGCCCTTGAACTCATGGAGATTCTCCAACATCTGCCTCCTAAGTGCTGGTATTAAAGGTGTGTGCTACCATGCTTGACCCAACTCGAATTTTACTGCTCCTCTGTGGTTTTCTTTGAGCAAGAGGAGAATTAAAACTGATGGTACAGTAGCTTTTGTTCTTCTCTGGATTTTCCCTCATCCTAGGAAACAAAATTCTTGGGATGGAGAGATGGCTCTGTGATTAAGGCACTTGCTTCTGAAGCCTAAAGATCCAGGTTTGATTCCCCTGCACCCACTTAAACCAGATGCACAAAGTGGTCTGGAATTTGTTTGCAGAGTCTAGAGACCCTAGTGTGCCCATTCTCTCTTTCTCATCTGCCTCTCTCTCTCTCTCTCTCAAACAAACAGATAAATATTTTTATATTTTTTTAAATTAAGAAATGCTCAAGCTGGTCTGCTGGTGTCAGAAGGAAAATCAAAGGTGAGTGAATCTGAGGACAATCCGAGATCAAATATAGATCTGACCCGGCTTCAGATACAGAAGAGAGGCAACCACAAGCAGCCTCAGCATCCCACTGAGCACTCTCCTAATCAGCCAGCCACTAGCCACTGACCTGCACGTGCCTGAGAAATAAACTTGCATCATGACCACATAATGTTGTGGCGGCAGCTGACTGGAACAACTGCCAAACAAGGCCCGAAGTCTCTAACTCAGCCTTCTGTGTCTTCCTTGGTTTTACACATGTTGGCATCAAATTCATTCAAGTGGCAAATATGTACTGGGCATCTTCTACATGCCCATTACATTCTAGCACTAGGGATATTATGGTTTACAAAGGTTCACACTATAGGCTGGAGAGATGGCTCAGAGGGGGTAACAGTATTGCCTGCAAAGCATACCAGTCCAGGTTCGACTCCCCAGAACCCACATTTGGTAGTTTGAATGTGTCCCAGTAGACTCAATTGTTATTAAAATTGAGTTTGATGTTGGGCATGGTGGCACACTCCTTTAATTCCAGCACTCCAGAAGCAGAGGTAGGAGGATTGCTGTGAGTTCAAGGCCACCCTGAGACTCCATAGTGAATTCCAGGTCAGCCTGGGCTACAGTGAAACCCTACCTAGAAAAACCAAAAGATAAATAAAATAAAATAAAATAAAATAAAATAAAATAAAATAAAATAAAATAAAATAAAATAAAATAAAATTGAGTTTGAAGCTTCTGCCCGCAGCAGACAGACTCCTGCTACTGGCGCAGGGGGTGTCACTGAGCACATCTGAATTCCAGCCTAAGGCATGCAGAGTGAGTTCTTCCTGGGTCCCTGCTGTTGGTTTCGTGCTTGCTTGTTTTGGGTGCTGGCTGGCTGGTGGTGGCTTTTTCTCTGCATGGACCTGTGAAAGGGGGCCAACTTCTTCCACCATCAATGGGACTTCCCCTGGATCTGTAAGCCTGAAGTAAATCCCTTCCTCCCATAAACTGGTCCTGCTTTGGACGTTCATCCCAGCAACATGAAACTGTCTAAGACATAGGACCCATGTAAGCCAGAAGCCCAAAGTGGTGCAGGCATCTGGAGTTTCTTTGCAGTGGCAAGAAGCCCTGGCATGCCTATATTCATTCATTCATTCATTCATTCATTCATTCACTATTTCTCTTTCTCCTACCTCTCTCTGCTTGCAGCTAAATAAATAAAATATACTTTTAAATGTTCACACTATATGGAGCTTACAATCTAAATGACGGAGAAAGTCATACATAAACAGACATCATGACAAACAGTGGAGTCTCCAATTACAAACGAGGGCAAGTGGCATCACCAGGATTGCCTAGAAGCACCTCTCAGATAAGTGACATTTGAACCGACATCCAAATTAAGGGAAGAAACGAGCTGTGCATACATCTAGAGCAAGGAATTTCAGCAAAGGCAAGAACCATTGCAAGGCCTCTGGGAGAACATGCTAAGTAGATTTCAGCAACAACCTGGAAACTGGCATTTGGAATAAGACAGGGAAAAGAAGGAAGTATACAGGGTCAGTGATAACATGAATTTAGCCATAGGAACCTGCATTAGCTTTTTTATAAAAAATAGTTGTATTAGTTATGGACATATTCAACACATGTTGGTACTGCCCTTCCCTCCTCTCTGCCCCTTTCTGAAGGGGGCTTCTTCACTGGGGATGCAGGTTATCCCCGTGGGGATGGTGGGTTGTGCAGTGTGAGAGCAGCAGTCAGTTACTGGGGAGAGGCAGTGCATTAGCTTTTACCCTAGAGGGATTGAAAACATCTAACTCACACACAGATAGACAGCTACCTACCTATCTGTCAATATATTCATCTGTCAACCGACCTGTTCATCTACATCTTTATCCCATGCAAGTCTAGTCTGTCATCCCTCCCCTGTCACTCTCTGGCTTCTATCATATAGCTTCCAATACCTATGACATAGCCTTCCTGCCACATTCCAAGACTCTCAGTGGCAGGGGCTGTGCCTGATCTATTCTTGTTGTAAGGGATCAAAAATAACAATGAGTCCTACCCTTCCTTTGGCTCTTACATTCTTTCCATCACCTCTTCCACAATAGACCCTGAGCCTTGGAAGGTGAGATACAGATGTTGCAGTACTGAGCACTCCGGTCACTTCTTTACAGCGCCACGATGCCTTCTGAGTCATCCCAAGGTCACTGCCATCTGAAAAGAAAAGATTCTCTACCAAAAGTGAGAGTAGCATTAATATAAGTGTATGAACATTAAGAGAAGTGCTTACTGGGCAATTTAATAAGCATAGTATATACATTTAGCCAGACAGCAGCAGATGTTACACCCCTAGGGTTCATGACTACCCCTGTTTTGAGTTTTCAGTATCAGGGATGTATTCCCTCTCATGGAGCAGGATATCCATGACCTCACAGCGCCTGACACTACCTACACAAGACAATCATAATAGGAAGAAAAGATCATGACATCAAAATAAGAGAGACTGATTGAGAGAGGGAGGAGACATGATGGAGAATGGAGTTTCAAAGGGGAAAGTTGAGGGAGGGAGGGTATTACCATGGGATATTTTTTATAATCATGGAGTTGTTAATAATAAAAACAAATAAGTAAATAATAACAATGAAGAGGTTGGAGAGATGGCTTAGTGTTTAAGGCATTTGCCTGCAAAGCCAAAGGACCCTGGTTCGATTCTATAGGGCCCTCGTTAGCCAGACAAGGATGCGCAGGTGTCTGGAGTTCGTTTGCAGCGGCTGGAGGCCCTAGCACAGCCATTCTCTCACTCTCTCTTTCTCTGTAAAAATAAATAAATAAAAATAAAATATATAAAAAAAAACAATAAAATAGTAGAGGAATTAAAAAATGCACAAACACATTGTAGTAACTTGAATGTCTGGCCTCACAAACTCAGTCACTTTAAAACAATGTTTTCATGTATTTTTTTGGGAGCAGAGAGAGGGAGAGCAGAGACAGAAAGAGGGCGTGGGTGTGCCAAGGCCTTCAGCCACTCTGAGCCATCTCTCCAGCGCCAGTCTCAGCCACTCCTACCTGAGCCCGCAGCAGGGAGAGCCCTGCTGGGGGAGGGTTGTCGCCAGGTAGATCTGAGTCCAGCTCTCAGATGTTCGGCAGATCTTCATTCCAGTTTAAAGATGTGTGGAGAGAGCAGTTTTGAGCTCTAGCTGTGCTTGTTGGTGGTACTGGCTGTTGATGGCTTCTCTCTGCTTGGATCTACAAATGGGAGCCAGTTTCTCCCACCATTGTGAAACTTCCACTGGATCGGTAAGCCTGAAATAAACCTGTTCTTCCCATAAACTGCATCTAGTTGGATGTTCATCACAGCAATGTAGCTCTGACTATGACAGACATGGATGTTAAGTAGTGCAAGAATCTGGCCCTTCTATTTTTAATATCAGAATAGAGTAATTGTCCCTTTGATAACATGGTTCTTGGGATCAAAGACTCCATACTATGTGACTGTGGGTAGAAGCAAAGAAATAGCAGAACTTCAGTAAATGAGATTTTTCTGCCTGAGGCTCTCCTTGGGAAACTTCTATGTGAGGGTAAACCAGACCCTGTCTCCTACATTCTCTTCATCCTCATGGCTGTAAGTTTTTATCTTTTATTTTTATTTTTTTTTATTTATTTTTTTTTGGGGATCGGGTCTCATTCTAGCCCAGACTAACCTGGAATTCACTATGTAGTCTCGGGGTGACCTTGAACTCATGGTGATCCTCCTACCTCTGCCTCCCTCCTGAGTGCTGGAACTAAAGGCATGTGCCACCATGCCCAGCTAGAAGTTGTTATCTTTTTTTAATGTGTTATTTATTTATTTGAGAGAGAGAGAAATAGGCAGATAGAGAGAATGTGTGCATCAGGGCCTCCAGCCACTGCACTCCAGATGCATGCACCCCTTTGTGCATCTGGTTTCCATGGGTCCTGGGGAATCAAACCGTGGTCCTTAGGCTTCACAGGCAAATGCCTTAAGTGCTGAGCCACTTCCTCAGCCCCTGGAATTTTTTAATTTAATAACTTAAATGGCAGGGACCCTCTGGAAGGCAAATATTTTTGTTTGACTATATTGTTGCAATCATATGTACATATATACGTACATGAACATATATATATGATATATGTGTGTATATACATATAACATATATACATATATATATATACATGTCATTTGTTGGATGCATATATATATATATATATATATACATATATATATATGATATGTATGTATGTTTAACATTGGAGTAGATTGACATGGTAAGTCATCTGTATTTCCAACCTGTTAGCCCTACTCTCAGCTATGTGAACAGTTACCCAGAAAAAAAAAAAAAATCTATGTAGTGATTTGAGTTAGAGGAAAGAAAATTCCACAGAATTGATCCTGTGGCCCAGCAGAAATCAATTCAGCTTTATCTACACAGCACAGCCATGCGTGTGGGAGTGATCTGACTCTAAATGTTATGGAATTCCTTCTGGAGAGGGCACTTGGGTTACCCAGGTAGCCAAAAGCAATCGAGACCTGCCCATGATCCAAAGATACCCTCACTGTGATCACATACTAAATCTCGCTTCTTCCAAGCCCAACACAGGGAGGGATATGAGTGAACAAGAATGAAAATGGGGCCTGGAGAGGTGGCGTAGCAGCTAAGGAGCTAAGTCCCAAGTTCAATTCCCCAGATACAAAAGGTGGCACTTGTGTCTGGAGTTCCTTTGCAGTGGCTAGAAGCCCTTCTCTCTCTCTCTCTCTCTCTCTCTCTCTCTCTCTCTCTCTCTCTCTCTCTCTCCCTCCCTCATAAATAAGTAATGAAAATGATCTGTATAGTTTTAGGATCCTATCCTAAAATCTTGCTATACTGACAGCCAATGTTTTTGCTTGTTTGATTTTTATTTTATTTTTTTTTATTCTTCAGTTTGCATATGGATTTTTTGAGGCAAGCCCAACAGACTGGTTGTTATTATTACTATTACTATTACTATTACTATTATTATTATTATTATTATTATCATCAAGAGTGAGAGAGAATTGGTGCACCAGGGCCTCCAACCAATGTAATCAAAATCCACAGTATACCACCCTGGGCACATGTGCAACCTAAAGCAAGTGTCATCTTGTGCATCTGGCGTACATGGGATCTGGCAAGTCAAACCTGGGTCCTTAGGCTTCACAGGCAAGCAGCTTATCCCCTAAGACATCTCTCCATATAGAATTCATTCTGTCATTTTCAAATATAATTTGTTTTTGTCAATTTTCATCACCCTCTCCATCCCCAATGTTCTCCTTTCCTCTCCCAGGTCTTCCCTCTCCCTCAATATCCTTCTTCCCTTCTGTTTCCACTGACAGATTTTCTTTTATTTTTTTTAAATTTATTTATTTATTTACTTATTTTAAGACATAAAGAGAGACTGAGAGAGAGAGAGGCAGATAGAGAGAATGGGTGTGCCAGGGCCTCCAGCCACCGCAAACGAACTCCAGATGGATGCCCCACCTTGTACATCTTCCTTACATGGTTCCTGGGGAATCGAACCTGGATCCTTTGACTTCACTAAACCATCCCTCCAGCCCCTGACAGCCTGTCTTTAAAGGATCCCATGGTGTACAATGTGTCACACTTCACCACAGGCATGTGTGTTGGAACACTTTGTCCGCAAGCTGGTGGACTATTGCGAGGCACTGCAGAATCTTTACAAGATGGCCATAGTTGAGAGTGGCTCTGGGCTCCAGCCTCAAGGGACATAGCCCATGCCTGCTTCTGGCCCTCCTTCTTTCTGCTTCCTGGTTGGTGGCTGCCACAGCCTGGAGCCATCTCCAGGCTTCTCCTCTAAAATGCTTCTTATCATATACTTACAGAAAAGTCAATAAAAACAGGTGCAAATGGATTTCCTATGATTTGTTTTGTTTCCTTATAGAAATAATTCCAAAAATTTGAATACCCTTTTTTTTGGATGGTAAAATAGTATTTGCTGTGAATTCTGGAAAAGATGATGGGGCCTTTGAATAATAGATGTTTGAGCACACATATAAACTTTTCTACTTTATCCCAAGCCTGATTTAAAAGCCATGCTGTGTGGTGCGAGAGAGATGGCTCAGCAATTAAGAAGCTTGCCTGCAAAACCAAAGGACCCTGGTTCATTGCCCCAGTACCCAATTAAAGCCAGAGGCACAAGGTGACCCATGCATCTGGAGTTGCTTTGCAGTGGCTGGAGGCCCTGGTGCACCCATCGCCCGCCCCCTCCGGCCTCTTTCTCTCTCATAAACAAATAACATATTTTTAAGTGTTTATTATTATTATTAACAAGATGTTTTGTTGGATACATCAGGTGTTGGTACCTCTTTTCCCTCGCGGTCCCATTCCACTGGGGATGCTCCTCAGTAGGGTTGCAGGTATCCCCCATGGGAGCCAGGCTGTGTGCAAGCAGATGAGAGTGAGAAAGAGGGAGAGATTTGGGTCTTTTGACTCTGAAATGAAGTCCTTTCATGCTTTTCAGTCACCCACAGAGAAACCAGCCTTCAGAGTAAATGGTTCTCTCACAGTAGCTGCTGGGGTCTTTAGACACTGAATTCTTTCCTAACAATGGTGGGAGTTGATTTTTCTCCTCAGGTGTCTTTTCTGAAAATGAGGATCTAGAGAGAGGCATTTGATCAGGCTGCAGGACCAGGTCCTAAGCCGCAATGAGTAGATATCACTTGCTTTCACAGATGCACTTGCCGTGCCCTTGGGTGGTGCTTGAAGGAAGCCACAGTCCCTTCATCAAGCAAAGTGACTGCGCTACTGAAACATATTCCCCTTCAAACAAAGACTAAGGAGGGCTGAAGAGATGGCTCAGCGATTAAGGTATTTGCCTGCAAAGCCTAAGGAGCTGACTTTAATTCCATGTTAAAACCAGACACTGGAGTTCATTTGCAGGCTGGTACACCTATTCTCTTTCTCGCCCTTTCTCTATTAAATCAATCAATAAATAAAATATTTTTTAAAAAGAAAAACTAAGTATTTTTAAATTTTTATTTATTTATTTGAGAGTGACAGACAAGGAAAGAGGCAGCTAGAGAGAGAGAGAGAGAGGGAGGAGAGAGAGAGAGAGAGAGAGAGAGAGAGGGAGGGAGGGAGAGAATGAGTGCGCCAGGGCCTGTCTCTAAGGTTTTATCATCTATGTACCTGCATTTCAACTAAACAAGATTCTAGCACTTATTCTTTCTTAAAAATATTTTTTTTTATTATTTATTTGCAAGGAGACACAGAGAGAGAGAATGGGCATGCCGGGACCTCCAGGCACTGCAAACAAACTCCAGATACATGCACCACTTTGTGCATCTGACTTTATGTGGGTACTGGGGAAACTAAACCTGGGTCTTTAGGCTTGGCGGGTAAGTCCCTTAGCTGCTGAGCCATCTCTTCAGCCCCATTTGTTCTTCATTAGCCTCTCCTTGGCATTTCTTAAGCCTGTCATGTGGGCTACTTACTTGATTTTGCTCTTTCTTTATAGTTTTATTTTTGTTGTTGTTGTTGTTTTGCTTTTTCTCCCATAAAACATAAACTCTTTAAGGGTTGGTTCCATGCCTTAAATACCCCTGCATGTTTTCTCAAAGCATATTTTACTACCTGATATATAGTTGTAGTTACCTTTTCCTTGCTGGGACAAAACACATGACCCTAGGCAGCTGATGGGAGGAAAGGGGAGGAAAGCGGGTGGGAACCTCAAGGGGAGGTTCTAGCACGACAGGGAAAGCATGGTGGGGCCGAGGCTGGGCATCACATCTTGCCACAGCAGCTGGCAGACAGCAGCGGGAGTGAGCTGAGCTCTGGCAAGCAGGAGCTGGCAGGAACAGCACCTCCTGAGCCCGCCCCCAACAACACGCCTCCTTCAGCAA
Organism: Jaculus jaculus; assembly: GCF_020740685.1. NCBI lineage: Eukaryota > Metazoa > Chordata > Mammalia > Rodentia > Dipodidae > Jaculus > Jaculus jaculus. The sequence goes on from NC_059117.1 coordinate 53,335,560, forward strand.
GGCTCCAACCCTCCAACTGCCACCCGCTGGGGGACCTAGCATTCAGAACATGTGAGTTTACCGGGACGCCTGATCCAAACCACCACACCAACCAAGGACGAAATTATGACATCATGTAACCACGTAACCAATGCTATTTTACTAGCTTTTTGGACCACAGCTGCCCTGTGAACTAAATAAAATCCTGCACTCATTTCTACATTTTTTCCTGTGAGACTGACAACAAAACTAATTTTTTTTTTCTTTTTTGGTTTCTCGAGGTAGGGTCTGACTCTAGGCTGACCTGGAATTCACTATTTAGTCTCAGAAAGGCCTCAAATTCTTAGCAATCCTCCAACCTCTGCCTCCTAAGTGCTAGGATTAAAGGTGTATGACACCACACCCAGCTAATGAAACTAATTTAACACTTCTGGTCTCCTCAGAACTGTTTCTTGTTTTATCCTAATGATAAAAGCTAGTTAATCTTGTATGGGATTTTTGTTTATTTTTGCAGTGTTTGGGATGTAAACCAGGGCCTTATGCTTGCTAGGCAAACATTCTACCCCTGAACTATATCCCCAGACCAATTCTTCTTAATCTTGACTGTGTACCATGATCATCCAAGGGCTTCATAAAACAGGTAGCCAGGCATGGTGTGCACCCTTATAATCCCAGCACTTGGGAGGAAGAAGTAGAAGAATGGCCATGAGTTCGAAGTCACCCTGAAACCACATAGTGATTTCCAGGTCAGCCTGGACTAGAGCAAGACCCTACCTCAAAAAAAAAAAAAAAAAAAAAACCACAGGTAAATGAGGCCCTTCCCAGTTTCTTATTCCGTCTGTGTGGTTCAGGCCAGACAACCTAGCGCCGATACTCATTTGGTTCAAAGACCAAACTTTGAGAGCCACTGAATTAGCCAATCACCCAGTAAATTTCTGTGTCTAATTTGCACCATTAGTTTTTAATTATTAGGGAGGAGAGCTTAAACAGAAAAATTGAACCAGCTACATTGTTAGTCTTATGGTTGAAAAACTTAAAATATCATTAGCTATAAATGAAACATTTGAGTTACATATGGATAAAATGTATTCCACTTTCCCGCATGCTGAATAAAAGTAATCACAGGGCTGGAGAGATAGTTTAGCAATTAAGGCACCTGCCTGCAAAGCCTAAGATAAGGGTCCAGGTTCGATTCCCTAGGACACACATAAGCCAGATGCACAAGGTAGCGCATGTGTCTGGAATTCATCTGCAGTGGCTGGAGGCCCTGGTGTGCCCACTATATCCATATCTGCTTCTTTTTTTTCTCTCTGTCAAATAAATACGGTATTTTTTTAATTTTAAAAGTAATCATGAGGAACTGGAGAGATTGCTTGGTGGTTAAGCACTTGCCTGTGAAGCCTAAAGACCCAGGTTCAAGGCTCGATTCCCAGGATCCACGTATGCCAGATGCACAAGGTGGCACATGCATCTGGACTTTGCACTGGTGAAGGCCCTGGCATGCCCATTCTCTCTCTCTGCCTCTTCCTCTGTTGCTTTCAAATAAATAAATTAAAATTAAAATTTTTTTAAAAAGTAATCATGAACAAAAGGAAAAAATCAGACAGAGCTAGTAAGTTATAATTACCAAGAGTTTCTTAATAATCAAGACTTCTTCCCCCCCACACACATAATTTGCTGATTCTCAGTCACCATTATTGATATTCATATGATACTGACAATAATCTAAAGAGGTCAACTTAATAGAGTAACATATATTTTTATTCACCTGAAATCTGTGTCGACATTAAGAAAATATTTTCTTTCTTTTTAAAAAATATTTTATGTATTTATTTATTTGAGAGAAAGAGGCAGAGAGAGAGAGAAAGAAAGAGTGAGAGAGAATGGGCACTCCAGGGCCTTCAGCCACTGCAAACAAATTCCAGACGCGCGCACCCCCTTGTGCATCTGGCTTACATGAGTCCTAGAGAATCAAACAGGGATCCTTTGACTTTGCAGGCACATGCCTTAACCGCTAAGCCATCTCTCCAGCCCCTGTTTTCTTTATTTTTAAAAAAATATTTTATTTATTTATTTGAGAGAGAGAGAGAGTAAAGGAAGTAGAGAGAGAGAAATGGGTGCAACAGGGCCACTGCGAACAGCACTGCAGACACATGCGCCATTGTGTGCCTGGCTCACATGGGTCCTGGGGAGTCAGATCTGGGTCCTTTAGCTTTACAGACAAGTGCCTTAACTGCTAGGCCCTCTCTCCAGCCCAACAAATATTTTCTTAAAGAAAAGAAAATATGGAAGCCTGATGTATTGAAATTATATATATATGTATATATATCTCATATATGTATATATATATATCATATATATTAAAAACAATTAACAAATTAAATATATTAAATAATATATATATATATATAGTTTTAAATTTTGTAGTCAGTAAATACAGCCAAGTTGGTACCACTGTTAGCCTCCTCCCTGTCCTCCCCTTTCCACAGGGACCCCTTGTTGGGGTATATGGGTCATGCATTGTGGGGTTAGCCTTCAGTTTGGGGTAGGAGGAAATGTCTCTGTGTATCATGCTCAGGGGAATTTGCAGGAGAGGGGACAGAAAGAATATATTTGTACTTTATTTTTTATTATTATTTTTAAAATTTTGTTCATTTTTATTTATTTATTTGAGAGTGACACAGAGAGAAAGGCAGAGAGAGAGAGAGAGAGAGAAAGAGAGAGAATGGGCACGCCAGGGCCTCCGGCCACTGCAAATGAATTGCATACGCGTGCGCCCCCTTGTGCATCTGGCTAACGTGGGTCCTGGGGAATTGAGCCTCAAACCGGGGTCCTTAGGCTTCACAGGCAAGAGCTTAACCGCTAAGCCATCTCTCCAGCCCCTATATTTGTATTTTAAAAGACGCATTTAAAAGTAAATGGGAATGAAGGCCAAAATGATTCATTTACTGACATCTTGGTATTTGAAATGGTTATATAGATAATATTTCTTGATATGGAATTATCTACATTTGTGATATATTAACAGGAAACCAGCAAATGTTATAAAGTTAAAAGTGAGAGGCTGGAGAGATGGCTTAACAGTTAAGTGCTTGCCTGTGAAGCCTAAGGATCCCGGTTGGAGGCTTGATTCCCCAGTACCCACGTAAGCCATATGCACAAGGGGGTGCATGTGGCTGGAGGCCCTGATGTGCCCATTCTCTCTCTCTCTCTCTCTGCCTTTCTCTCTGTCGCTCTCAAATAAATAAATAAAAATAAACAAAAAAAAAATTTTTTTAAGTTAAAATTGAGCCAGGCAAAGTGATGCTCGCCTTTAATCCCAGCACTCAGGAGGCAGAAGGCAGAAGTAGTGAGTTTGTAGTGAATTCCAGGGTAGCCTGGGCCAAAACAAAAACAAACAAACACCGCCATAGCATCCTGCCTAGAACAAGTCTTGCTTTGCACCCATCAGAGCGAACTTGATGTTTAGCTGTGACTGGTAAGACTCGGATGCTCCAGATTTCTGCATCACTGTGAGTTTCCAGGTGACAAATTATGGTCAAGGAGATAAAAGTGGCAACTCAGTGTTGGGTTGCAGCAGAGAGGGTGGAAGGGGCTGACTGCGGGCAGTCCTTCTGCCCTTCCCTCTGCCATCCCTCAACTGCTGTCAGAAAAGAAGCGACCAGCCCGCGAAGCCTTATGCAGGGAGAGCGGACAGAACCAGGGGCCTGACCCGTCCTACAAGCTGCCAGACAACAGGTGGGCCCCTTACCCCCCAAAAAGAAAAATCTCTTAGCTTTTTTTTTTTTTTTTTTTTTTTTTGAGGTAGGGTCTCACTCTACCCCAGTCTGACCTGGAGTCCACTTTGTAGTTTCAGGCTGGCCTTGAACTCACAGTGATCCTCCTACCTCAGCCTCCTGAGTACTGGGATTAAAGTGCCCCACCATGCCTGGCTCTTTTAGCATTTTAAAGTCACTGTCATGAGCCTTATTTCTGCAACATAGACATGCATTAAATATGAACTGATTAAAAAAATAAACAACATACTTGGAAGAAAGGAAGGAAGAAGGGGAGAGGGAAGAGAAGGAAAGGGCAGAAAAAAGGAAGAAAGAGAGAGAAGGTAAAATTAGTATAAAATATTATTTAGCAATACATAAGTAGATTTCAAATGAAATGACCAAATAAATCAACATGGCTACTTAGGGCTCAAGAATGAGAGCTAGGGCTGGGCATGATGACACATGCCTTTAATCCCAGAACTTGGGAGGAAGAGGTAGGAAGGTCACCATGAGTTCAAGGCCAGTTTGGGACTACAGAGTTAGTACCGGGTCAGCCTGGGCTAAAGTGAGGCCCTGTCACATAAAACAAAAAAAAAAAAAAAAAAGAATAAGAGCTAGGAATGTAAGAGCCAAAAGGGAAAGGGGAGGACTGCTTAAAATACTATCTTCCAGACACAAATGGCTTTGATATCCCTGACCTCACAGTGGCTGATGCTACCTTACAAAATAATAGGAGGGAAAAAATGATGACAACAAAATAAAAGAGAGACTAGTTGGAAAGAAAAATTTCAGTGGAGGGGGGATTTGAGAGAGGAAAAAGAGGGTGTGGGAGAAGGTTACGATCATCGTATATTGTCTATACATGTAAATTGTCAATAAAAATTATAAAAGAGCCAGAGAAATTGCTTAGTGGTTAAGGCATCTGCTTGCAAAGCTTAAATTAATTAAACCCAGGCTTAATTCCCCAGTACCCATGTAAAGCCAGACACACAAAGCGGTACATGTGTCTGGAGTTCATTTGTAATGGCTGGAGGCGCTGGCACACCCATTCTCTGCTCTCTCTCTCTCTCTCTCTCTCTCTCTCTCTCTCTCTCTCTCTCTTTCTCCTTACAAATAAATTCAAAAAATATTGTTAAGATTTATTTTTATTTATTAGAGACAGACGGGGGTGGGGAGAGAGAGAGAATGGGCACACCAGGGCTTTTAGCCACTGTGAATGAGCTGCAGAAGCGTGTGCCACCATGTGCATCTGGCTTATGTGTGACCTGGGGAATGGAACCTGGTTCCACAGGCTTCGCAGGCTTGAGCCTTAACCACTAAGCTTTCTCTCAAGTCCAATAAAAATGTTTGTAAAGTATGGTTAAAAAAAAGAAGAAGAATGAGAGTTCATGAAGTTGCCAACAAAAAGCTACTAAAGAGGGCTGGAGAGGTGGCTTAGCGGTTAAGCGCTTGCCTGTGAAGCCTAAGGACCCCCGTTCGAGGCTCGGTTCCCCAGGTCCCACGTTAGCCAGATGCACAAGGGGGCGCACGCGTCTGGAGTTCGTTTGCAGAGGCTGGAAGCCCTGGCGCACCCATTCTCTCTCTCTTCCTCTATCTGTCTTTCTTTCTGTGTCTGTCGCTCTCAAATAAATAAATTAATTAATTAATTTTAAAAAAGCTACTAAAGAGTTTTATGTTTAATCAATGACCACAAATAACTGAGAAAAATAAAACTAAGGTTTTAAAAATGTTTTTATTTACTGATTTGTGAGAAGAGATGGGGGAGGGGAGAATGGGCACACCAGGGCTGTCAGCCACTACAAACAACAAACTCCAGATGCATGTGCCACTTTGTCTATCTGGCTTTACATGGGTACTGGGGTGTCAAACCTGGGTCCTTTGGCTTTGCAGACAAGCTTTGTAACAACTGAGCCATCTCTCCAGCCCAAAAGTTAGTTAAAAGTTACGACAAAAAGCCGTGCATGGTGGCGCACACCTTTAATCCCAGCACTTGGCCGGCAGAGGTAGAAGGATCGCCATGAGTTTGAGGCCACCCTGAGACTACATAGCAAATTCCAGGTCAGCCTGGGCCAGAGTGAGACCCTACCTCAAAAAACCAAAAAAAAAAAAAAAAAGTTATGACAAAATATATTAACTGTTCAAAGATGGTGAATTCACATTAATAAAATGGATTATATGCTATAAAGCAAATAGTGACCAGCTTTAATCCTCCAAATAATACAGCACAAAAATTTAGCAAAATTTGTTATACATTTGACATTAACTTGACAGAAATATGACAATAAAAGTATAATTCATGTACTTTCTTAGTACATAGCAATAACTAAATACAAACTTGAGGGTTATAAGTAAAAGAGAGCAGGTTTTAAATTATAGTTATAAATCAAGCTTATGAATGATGCTATAATGTTCCCTTACTATAGTAAAAAATATCAGGTTGCAAAAAAGTTACAAGGACCATAAATGTAAAAGCCATATTTTACTTCACATTATAAAAACTTGACTCTCATAATTGTGCTATAAACAAAACAAAACCTAAAAATACCTATAATATTTGAAAACACTTTTCAAACTACCTTCTACATCCAAGAAAACACAAAAAATAAAATTATTACTTAGACAAAAAGGAAACAGTATACAATATGCTAACATATCCATAGAACGGTAGTCAGGTTACAAAAATGTCTAATTTTCCCTAATTATGTTTTCATATTTTCTATAGTTGATATGCATACTTTTGTAAGTGGAAAAGATATTGAAAGTTGTTCCTATAAGACAGGTGAGAAAAAATTCTCTCATTATTATGCAAAAATTCAAAAACAGGGCTGGAGAGGTGGCTCAGCAGTTAAGACATTTGCCTCAAAGTCTAACAACCCAGGTTTGATTCCTCATTACTCATGAGAAGTCAGATGCACAGGAGATGAATGTATCTGGAGTGCATTTGCAGATGAGGCCTGACATGCCCATATACTCTCTCTCCATCTCTTTCTATATATATATATCTCTATTTCTCTCTTTGTTTGCAAATAAATAAAAATATTTTTAAAATTCTATAGCAAAGTATACACTTTTCAAAACAGAGAAAAATGAAATAAGAATACGAGGAAAATAAAAGCATACAGAAACTAACCTAAAAACAAGAGATAATGAAATATTGAATTTAAATCTGATTTTTTTCACCCCAGTTCCAGGGCTAGGATGCTTCCAAGTGAGTTGTTGATCAGGGAGGTTCTCTCGGTTCCCCAAAATAACTATTGTTAAAGCTTTATTTATTTACTTATGAGAGAGAGAGAAACAGAGAGAGGGAAAATGGCTGTCCTGGGACCTACAGCCACTGCAAATGAATCCAGATGCATGTGCCACCTTGTGCATCTGAATTACGTGGGTCCTGAGGAATTGAACCGAGGTCCTTTGGCGTTTCAGGCAAGTGCCTTAACCTCTAAGCCATCTCTCCAGCCCTTTTAAAGCTTTATAATCCCAGAACTGGGGAGGCCAAGGTAGGAGAATGGCTGTGAGTTCGTGGCCATCCTGAGATTGCAGAGAGAATTTCAGGTCAGCCTGGGCTCCACTCCAGAGTGTGACCTATTGCTAATGACAACAGAAGTGATATAATGGAACTGAGCTGGAAGTGCCCTCCCTCTTGGTTAGCTGACATAGAGCTTGAAAATGCTATGCAGGCTGCTGGGTAAGAATCGTCATCAGCACAAGTGACCAGGCAGCCTTGAGATTCCCGTATCAGGGCAATAGTGGCCTGACTGGGATCGGGGTCACCAGCTGCTCTGTGATTGAACCTGAGATCTGCTCCACCATGGGAAGGAATACATGCCTGCTACTGAAAACCTTGCTGCCTATGATGGTGAAGGTTGCAGATCCTAGCAGTGAAGCCTTTACCATTAACAGACTAAATGGAAATTCTGTGACCATCAAATTGCCTTCTAAATATTTATAATGTTTATGTACATGTGTTAGTGCTGGTGTACCTTTGCTCAGAGAAGCTTCTTTTTGTAGATAACCGGACTACTTGGGAGACTCAAAGCTCATCAAAGTGCTCAGAATAAGCGAAGGTTGAATGCTCAGTGTTAAATGAGACATGTTTACCAAGTCCTTAAAGGCTCAGGGAACATTGTAGAAGAGAAGAGAGAAAGATTGTAAGAGCCAGAGGAAGAGGAGAAATGCGCTGGGACATTATCTTGCAGGTACAGTGTGACCATGATGTCATGAATTCATAGCAGCTATCGATAGCTCCACAATACCTCCACAAAATGGAGCTCATCAGCCAGGAATGGAGGGACACGACTTTACTCCCAGCACTGGGGAGGCAGAGGTAGGAGGATCACTGAGAGTTCCAGGCCAGCCTGAGACTACAGAGTGAGCTACAGGCCAGCCTGGGCTTGAGTGAGTCCTACCTCAATAACATAAAATAAATATGAGCACATCAACATTTTGACATGGATTATTTCCCCCTAAAACAATGTTATCAAAAGAGAGGAGGATCTACTCAGAAAGGAGTTCAGTGGAGGGGAATGGGCGGAGGGAGACAATAGAAAGCATTGGAAGGGGATTATTATCAAATTACATTACGTTCACTTATAAAAATAATCAATAAAAAGGTTTTATGCCGGGCGTGGTGGCACAAACCTTTAATCTCAGCACTCGAGAGGCAGAGGTAGGTGGATCACTGAGTTTGAGGCCACCCTGAGACTACATAGAGAATTCCAGGTCCACCTGGGCTAGGGTGAGACCCTACCTCAAAAAAAATGTTTTGAAATGATGATTTCTGGAGTAATGAGAGCGATGGTGGGTTGGAGGTCGTGTCAAGCAGACAGTGAGTCATATCAGGGTCTGGGAGGGGGCCAAGCGGGTGAGAGCTCCTGCTGTGCAGGCATGAGGACCTGGCTTGTTTTTAAAGTTACTTGAGAGAGAGAAAGAGGCAAGGACAGAGAGAGAGAGAGAGAGAGACAGAGAGAAATGGGCATGCCACGGCCTCTAGCCACTGCAAAAGAAGTCTAGATGCATGCACACCACCTTGAGCAGTGGCTTTACATGGGTCCTGGGGAATCAAACCTGGGTCCTTAGGCTTTGCAAACAAGCACCTTAATCATTGAGCAATCTCTCCAGCTCCTGAGTGGTTTTTTTTTTAATTATTTATTTATTTTCTTTCTTCTTCTTCTCTCTCTCTCTTTTTCTTTTTCATAGAGGTTGTGATCCTATATCCCCTCTACCCTTGTCTCACTCCCCGTTTCCCTGAAATTTTGATACTCAGTACTCACTTAAAAATCTACCATGACATCACATACCTAAAACCTCAGCCTTCAGGTGGGAGAAAAAGTAGAAAATCATTGGAATTGGCTGGTCAGCCTGTCAAACTAAAAGATGGCATGAGCTCCAGGTTCAGCGAGAGAGCCTGTTTTAAGGAAATAAGACAGAAGAGTGATAGAGTTTTAGACCAGCCAGAAAACATTGGCTCAAAAAAAATTATAGTAGCAGCAGTAGCAGAAATGACAATGAATACTTTGTTGCTTTTTGGAGGTAGGGTCTCACTCTAGTCCCAGGCTGATCTCAAACTCACAGGGATCCTCTACCTCTGCCTCCCAAGTGCTTGGCTTAAAGTCGTGTGCCGCCATGCCCAATAATAAATATTTTTAAAAGCAGTCTGCCTCATTACATAGAGCTGTCGGAGAAAGCATCCCCATATGCTTATATCCCAGGTTCTCACACTGACAGAAGGTTTCCAAAGTTGAAGAAGTCACTGGTGAAAACCTAACAGCAACTGAAGAGTTAACCAGCCTATAAATGCAGATTGGCAAATTACATTTTATTTGACCATCAAATTATCCTCTTTCCTGGGCAGAACCTGGACAAACAAGAAAATAATCATTTCTGCAGAATTAATTATTTTATAATACACATACAGTCTTTAAAATTCCACTGCAAAACAAATTTTTGTCTCTAATATGAATGCTCCAAAGTAATTTGAAGGCTATTAGGGAGTTTTTGTTTTGTTTTGTTTTGTTTTGTTTTGTTTTGTTTTGTTTTGTTTTGTTTTGTTTTGTTTTGTTTTGTTTTTTGGGATAGGGTCTCACTCTAGCCCAGGTTGACCTTGAATTCGCTATGGAGTCTCAGGGTGGTCTCGAACTCATGGTGATCCTCCTACCTCTGCCTCCCGAGGGCTGGGACTAAAGGAGTGTGCCACCACGCCCGGCTCTATTAGGGAGTTTTGCAGAACATTGTTAGAATATTTGCAGCCTGGTTTCTTGGAGGCTTGAGAATGTATTATTTTTGTGAACTTTATAAAGTTCTGCAACCTGACTGCTCAGTCTCTCCTTATATTCTGCTAAAGTAGACACCACTGCATCCACCCACGCCCCGCTGCCCATTCCTGGCTGCTCATGACTTCAACTTCACTCACTTACAATGCAGTGTTTTGCCAAGGGTTGTTGACCAGGGGCAGAACCTCGGGCCTTGTTAGATGATGTCTTTTGATCCAATTGCTTAAAGTCTATGTTTGTAAAGGATATACAAAGAGACCACTGGGAGATAGAATTTCTTTAAAAAAAATTATTATTTATTTATTTATGAGAGAAAGTCAATGAGCACACCAGGGCCTTTAGTTACTGCAAACAAACTCCAGAAGCATGTGTTACCAAGTGTATCTGGCTTACATGGCACTGGGGAATTGAACCTGGGTCATTTGGCTTTGCAGGCAAGTGCCTTGACTGCTGAGCCATTCATTGTTCCAGCCCTGACACAGAGTTTCCTTTTTTAAAAAATATATTTTATTTATTTATTTGGGAGAGAGAAAGAGGGACACACAGAGAGAGAATGGGCGCCCCACGACCTCCAGCCACTGCAAACAAACTCCAGGTGCATGCTTCCTTTTGTGCGTCTGGTTTACATGGGTCCTGGAAAGTTGAACCTTTGGCTTTGCAGGTAAATGTCTTAACTGCTAAGCCATCTCTCCAGCCTGAGACAGAGTTTCTTAACAAATATGAATGCTAAATTGTTATGACTGTTGAGTGAGTATATCTTTTTTAAGTTTTAAAAATTGACTTATTTATTGGAAAGAGAAAGAGAATGAGAATGAGTGCACGAGGAGCACTGGCCACCGCAAACAAGCTGCAGACACATGCGCCACCACGTGCCTCTGGCTGATGTGGGTCCTGGGGACTCAAACCCGGGTGCTTAAGCTTTGTAGGCAAGCGCCTTAACTGCTAAGCCATCTCTCCAGCCCCAGTGGGTCTATCTGGAGAGGTTGCTCTGTGTCGGGGATCTCCTGAAGGCCACCCTCCTCCATCACCATCATCTGTGTGGGAAGCAATAGGAAGGGTTGTATAGACACCTGTGTGTGATTTCTACATCCAACGCTCCATTAGCAACAAGTAACTGAACAAGCAGATTCCTGACTTTTTTTTTTTTAAAGGCTCTCTGCTGCTTTTTTTTTTAAATTTTATTTATTTATTTATTTGAGAGCGACAGACACAGAGAGAAAGACAGATAGAGGGAGAGAGAGAGAATGGGCGCGCCAGGGCTTCAAGCCTCTGCAAACAAACTCCAGACGCGTGCGCCCCCTTGTGCATCTGGCTAACGTGGGACCTGGGGAACCGAGCCTCGAACCGGGGTCCTTAGGCTTCACAGGCAAGCGCTTAACCGCTAAGCCATCTCTCCAGCCCAGATTTCCTGATTTTTAAGAACAGTGATGAAGCAATGAGATAGACCTGTCATTTCATATCTTGTCCAGAATTGCCCTCCCCAAAAGAAGTCCACGGGGTCCTTGTATTGTGGCCTCCAGAAATGTTTCATTCTAACTATCCATTCATAAATTCCATTTTTTAGATGGTCCTATTTTCTCTACTTTTAAGTTTCAAAGAGCTTCCTCTGTGTGGGTATGAGTTTGGAGTTGGTAGGACTGATGATGTTCCAATTTCATCCACATTGGTTCAGTTCAGATTCAGTGCAGAGAAACACATTGTCTCTCCTGTGACTCTGTTCTCCCCTCTGGCATAACAGGTGCTAAGCTGTCCAACACAGTAGAAAGGGAAATATTGTCAATTTTATTCTATGAATCCAATGATTCCTAAAACCAAAACTAGATGAGGATACAAAAAAAAAAAAAAAAAAAAAAAAGAAAAAGAAACTATAGACCTATTTCTCTGGGGAATATAAATGCAAAAATCTCAATAAAATGCATGTAACCAAATTCAAGAACACATTAAGAACATCATACCTCAGGGCTGGAGATCTGGCTGGGTGGTTAAGGCATTTACCTTCAAAGCCTAACAATCTGGGTTTGATTCCCCAGTGCCCACATAAAGCCAGATGCACAAAGTGTAGCATACATTGAGAGTTTGCTTGCAGCAACTAGAGGCCCTGATATGCCCATTCTCTCTGTCTTTCTCTTCTTTCTATCTTTCTCCACTTGCAAATAAATAAATGAAATATTTTAAAAATAAGTATAAGTAATATACAAAATCAATATATAAAAACTCAGTAGCTTTTCCATATACCAATAATTAACATGGTGAGAAAGAACTTCAGAACAACTACTCATATTCACAATTGCTTCAAAAATAATAAAATACCTAGAAATAAACTTAACCAAGGAGATTGAAGGGCTCTACAATGAAACTTTTGAAACTGGAAAAAGAAAATGAACAGCATGGGAAAAATGTCACCTTCCTAGATTGGTAGAATTGATATTGCAAAAAATGGCAATATTGACAAAAGTAATTGTGTACATTCCCCATAAAAACCCCAATGACATTCTTCACTGAGATAGAATAAACAATACTAAAAATAAATGGAAACATAGAGGACTCCAAATAGCTCAAGCAACTTTAAGCAAAAAGAACACTGTTGGTGTTATCCCAGAACCATAGCAAGGAAGATAGCCTGGGACTGGCACAAAACAGACCCAAAACAATGAGACAGAATAGAAGACTCAGGAATAAATTTTGACAAATGTGTCAAAAACATGTACTGGAAAAAGCCTCTTCAACTGATGGTTCTGGGAAAACTGAGTATCCATGTGGTGGTTTGACTCAGGTGTCCTCCATAAACTTATGTGTTCTGAATGCTAGGTCCCCAGCTGGTGGCTATTTGGGAATTGGAGCCTCCCAGAGGTGATGTGTTGGGGATGGGCTTATTGGTGTTATAGCTAGCTTCCTCTTACCAGTGTTTGGCACAACCTATTGCTGCTGTTGTCCATCTGATGTTGGCCAGGAGATGATGCTCACCTTCATCTCAGACCATTGTTTTCCCCTGCCATCATGGAGCTTCCCTTTGAATCTATCAACCCTTTCCTCCCAGAAGCTGCTTTTGGTCAGCTGTTTTCTGCCAGCAACATAAAGCTTACTGCTACAATCCACCCGCAGAAGAATGAAGTAAGATCCACATCTCTCACCTTGCACAGAAATCAATTCAAAATATATCAAAGATCTTAATTTAAAACCTGAAATGCTGAAGATATTAGAGGAAAATGCTTCAACAAATAGATACAAGTAAGAGTTTTCTAGAAAGGACTCCAATAGCACAAGAAATAACCCCAAAATCTGATAAATGAGATTACATAAAACTTAAATGATTAGATTCTGCACAGCAAAGAAAGCTATGAGCAGAGTGGGGGGAAAAGAGAGACTCCATAGTGGAAGAAAATCTTTATCAGCTATACTTCAGACAGGGAGTTGATATCTAGAATATATATGTAAAGGACTGCAAAAAAATAAATGCTATAAAAATCATTAAAACAATAAACAGGCTAATGAACTAAACAGAAATTCTCAAAACAAACTAAAAATAGTCAATAAATATTGTAAGGCATGTTAAACCATCCTGAGGCATCAGAGAAATACAAATTAAAACTACTTTGCTATTCTGCCTCATTCTAGTCAGAGTAGTAATGTCAACAAAACAAATAACAGGCTTGAGAGATTTCTCAGTGGTTAAGGATCTTGCCTGTAATGCCTAACAACCTAGGTTTGATTCCCCAGTAACCACGTAAAGCCAGATGCACAGAGTGGTGCACGCATCTGGAGTCTGTTTGCAGTGCCTAGAGGCCCCAGAATGCCCATCTTCTCTCTCTCTCTCTCTCTCTCTCAATCTCTCTGTTGCTCTCTTTCACTGTCTCCCCTTGCAAATAAATAAAATGTTATTTTTTTAAGTAAAAAACAAAAAACAAATAACGACTAATACTGATGAGGATTTGGGGGAAAAGGTACCCTTATGCACTGCTGATGAGAGTGTAAACTGGTACAGCCACTATGGAAATAAATATGGTGAATTCTTAGAACTCGGCTGAGCTCTCACATTCTAGCACATATTCCTAAGTCCTACCACAGAGATTCATATTTTTGATCATTGCTGGACTATTCACATTAGCTAAGAATGGAATCAGTTTTAATGTACATCAACAGATGCAAATAAAGAAATATGATTACATATCCACATACACAATGCAATTTTATTCAGCCATAAAGAAAAAATGAACCCATAACATTACAGGATAATGGATGAAATGGAAGTTATTACATTAATTGATGTAACACAGACTCACTGAGACAAATGCCACATTTTTACTCTCATACACAGAACCTAGATTTTTTTTTTCTGAGGTAATGCCTCGCTCTAGCCTAGGCTAACATGAAATTCACTATGTAGTCTCCAGGTTGGTCTCAAACTCATAGCAATACTCGTACCTCTGCTTCCCAAGTGCTGAGACTAAAGGCATGTGCCACCACACATGGCCTAGATTTTAATTTTTATTCATATATATGTTCATTCATTATATATCATTATGTAATATAATATATAATTAATATAATATATTCATATATAATATGTAATTATATATAATTACATGAATTCATATATATTAATATATAATATATTCATATATGGACATGTACACAGATATAGCTCACGAAGCTAGAAAGGGGACCATGAGATGGAGAAAAGAGGTCTTAGAGAAAGGGGTGAGAGGAAAAAAGAAAAATAGAATACATATTGTCTGAAGAGAGAAGTAGACCTACTGGAGGAGGAAGGGGACAAGTAGAAGCTAGGAGGAGGTAGGGGAAGAGAGGGTGGCTGGGCATGGTGGCGCAGCCTTTAATCCCAACATTCAGGAGGTAGGAGGATTGCCATGAGTTCTAGGCCACCCTTAGACTACATAGTGAATTGCAGGTCAGCCTGGGCTACAGTGAGACTCTACCTCAGAAAACCAAAAAATAAAAGAGGATTATACATAAAAGCAAAGTATATATGAGATTGCTATAATGTAACCTGTATGCTATAATATATAGTGTTATATAATAAAATACAATATGTAATAATATATAATGAATATATAATATATAATGAAATATATATAATATATAATGAAACCTCTGTATGCTAACTTAAAAGAAAGAATGAAACAACAAAATAAAATGATATAACATATAGTTAATATAATATAATGAACCCTCTGTATGCTAATTTAAAAGAAAGAACAAGAGAATAAAATAAAATTCAATGACCCAATAGTTAATTTTGCAAACACAACCATTTCTTAATCTCAGTCCCCACCCCCACCTGATTTGTTCTAAGAATGAAGTTCGAATTTGCTGTAATTAGTTAATAATACCAGTGAGTGACCAAGGTTAAATATCAAGTTCTAGGTGAAAGGCATGGATTTTCTTCATGGAGTGCTTGAGCTGCCCTCTTCCCTCACCACACATGTAGGGCAAACAGTAGACATCTCAGGCCAGTCTCTATTGTAACTATTCAGCTCTATAGTTGGAACATGAAAGCAATATGGAAGAAAATGAGCTGTGCACTAGGAAAACTTCATCTTCAGAATCCAAACTTTGCTTACGGACACCTACCTAAGCCATGGTTTTGCTAAGATGTAATCTACCCTGATCATTTGATTCGTTTAAACATAACAACATAAGTAACCTCAGATATGAAAGGTTAGCAATCTTCAGACTTCTCTCTGCTGGATCCCGAACTTCCAGGTTCTGGTAAAGCCTTCCAAGCCTTACTCCCACAGGGGCCTTACCCCTCTTGACTTCCTCATGACGGGAACTCTCTGTACTTGCTCCTCTTCCTTCTCTTAATCTAACCAAGCCTCTCTAAACCAAAAAATAAAATGAAATATTCAGATTGAGAAGGTTGAATAAATCTTAGAGAAAACTCAGTATTGGATAATGAAATGAATATTGACTGGATTGAAAATAGAACTCACACCTCAAAATCATATAGTAACACATAAATCAAATTATGAAATAATTTAAAAATGAATATGGAAGGCTGGGTGTGGTGGCACACACCTTTAATCCCAGCACTTAGAGAAGGCAGAGGTAGGACGATCGCCATGAGTTCAAGGCCATCCCAAGATTACATAGTGAATTTCAGGTTAGCCTGAGCTAGAATGAGACCCTACCTCAAAAAAACAACAACAAAATGAATATGGATTTTTACTCTTTTATATCATTGTGTGATTTTTTTTCAATTTCCTAGACTTTTAAAATATTTTTCATTGTCTTCATTTTTTATGCATATCCCTTTGTACAGTTTATTCAGCCACTGTAATCTTTCAAAGAAACTGGATTCTTCAATATTGCTGTATTAAGGGAAATTATAATAGCCTATTGACCACAGTTCATTCAACGATCCATTCATTATTCTGTTTTGAAGGTTACATTCGTAAAATAATGGATGTGATTTTCACAAAAGTCAATGGCAATATGCATGTCAGGCTAGAACAAGCAATGAGTTCAAGAAGCTAATATATTTTACACTACTTCAGAATTTTTGTGACTGTATTTAGACATTTTTCCCCATCCTTTGTCTATTTCAAAGATCTTCAAGGTGAGGAATGGATTCCTCGAAGGTTTGACAAGATTTTTTTTTAATGTGTGATGTCAAACTTTTGAAAATTTTCATTTTTATTCAAATTTACCTAATTACTTCATTTTTTAAAAAGAAAATATACCTGATGTGGTGGTTTGATTCAGGTGTCCCCCATAAACTTATGTGTTCTGGATGCTAGGTCCCCAGCTGGTGGCTACTTGGGAATCGGAGGGAGTGTATTGTTGAGAATGAGCTTATGGGTGTCACAGCCAGCTTCCTCTTGCCAGTGTTTGGCACATTTGTCCTGCTGCTGTTGTCCACCTGGTGTTGGACAAGAGGTGATGTCCACCCTCTGCTCATGCCATCATTTTCCCCTGCCATCATGAAGCTTCCCCAGGAGTCTGTAAGCCAAAATAAACTTTTTCCTCCCATTAGCTGCTTTTGGTTGGGTGTTTATTACCAGCAACAAGAAACTGACTACAACACCTGATATATTCCTATTATAATCATATATAGGATAGAGAATATACATTGAAAAAAGTTGAGAAATGATTAATGTTCTCTTTATATTGCCATGAAAGCCTGTCTCATGCTCTCTGAATGCCCAACATAAACATCCAGAGACAACACTAAGCCTTTTAGTGAGTTTTCTCAAAACCCGGATACATTAGGAATATTTGTTTACTTAAGAGACTGGCAAGGCACCTTTAGAGATGGCTGGGATGGAACAACGTGCGGCAGTCTACTGCCTCAAGGAGCAGCATATGTTCCCTTTGGTGGCCAGTATGATTTTTCCAGACATGCATGCTCTAGGGTGGCCTGACTTTGGCTGTTCATGTTTCCCATAAGGTTCCTGGTGTTTGTGTTTTCCACACTGACATGTGTAATGACTTATGCTTCCCCCTGTTTTCTAGGTTTGACTCCTCTCATGAAAATGAAAAAGCTTGTCTGATTGGGGACTGGAATTTTCATAAAAGAAACATTTTATTTCTGAAGTTCCATTATTACTGTGGGATGATTCTCACTGGCAATTTTACTGTATTTTTGCCCCATAACAAGAATCATGTACATTACACACCTGACCTGGAAAGTCTAACCTCTGCTTGGAGAAACAGCTATTGAGTACTAACAATGGACCTATGTTTCCCTCACTGCCAACTCACTGGAAACTTTCCAGGCTCAAAACTTTGTAGGTGATTCTATCTCTTTCTCTTTCTCATGCGCACTCTCTCTCTCCTTGCAAATAAATAAATAAAATATTCTTAAAAAATTTATAGTCAGGGTTGGAGCGATGGCTTAGCAGTTAAGGTATTTGTCTGCAAAGCCAAAGGACCCAGGTTCGATTCCCGAGGACCCACATTAGCCAGATGCACAAGGGGGCGTATGCATCTGGAGTTTGTTTGCAGTGGCTGGAGGTCCTGGCTCTCCCATTCTCTCTCTGTCTCTCTCCCCCTTTTCTCTGTCAAATCAATAAATTAAAAAAAATGGTGTCTCATCTAATCTCTGGCAACAGGACTTTGTATTAGTAACCGATGGCTTCTGGGAGCACTTTGACGCACTCATGTAAAGTACCTTTGCTCACACTCTTTTTTTAAAGGAAAGAATTTTTAAATATTTTATTTTTACTTATTTATTTTAGAGAGAGAGAGAGAAAATGGGTGCCTCCAGCTGCTGCAAATGAACTCCAGATGCTTGTGCCACCTTGTACATCGCGCATCTGGCTTAAGTGAGACCAGGACAATCTAAACAGGGTCCTCTGGCTCTGCAAGCAAGCTGCCTTAGCCATGAAGCCCCAAACTCTTTTTTTTTAATACAATTTTTAAAATATTTATTTATTTATTTGCAAACAGAGAGAAACTCAGAGAGAGAGAGAGAGACAAGACAGAGAGAATGAGCCTGCCAGAGCCACCAGCCACTGCAAATGAACTCCAGATGCATGTACACCTTGTGCATCTGGCTTTTTGTGGGTACTGGGGAATTGAACCCAGGCCATCCAGCTTTGCAAGCAAGTGCTTTAACCACCAAGCCATATCTCCAGCCCTCTAAATGATATTTTAATGAGCTTGCAAGATAGTAAGTTTCCATATGAGTTGCTTGAAACTTTTCCTGGGGAGATTCAAACATCTATTCACCCAGACAACAGACCAAAGTAATGATTCCATGAAAATCCAACATGGAGAACCAGTGAGCTGATGGCGTTACTTACAGAACAGGGTGAGGAGTTGCATACAGAGATAATTCTTCAAGTCAGTCTGCGCCTGCCTCCAACCCTAGTGATTCGTAGATCCATGAAACCAATTCCCAGTGCACTTAGTTGCTGGTGTGATGGGCTCTACAACTTTATTTCCCTCTTCTAGAACAAGAAGCAATATTCCAAATGAACACTACTCCATGTACCTGTCTGGTGTTAAAGGATGATGTTAGCATGACCCCTTGCTGATATATAATAGACATGAGGCATAAGCAAGAACAAGCCTTTTAATATTCCACTGAGATACAGGAAGTGCTTGTTATCAGAGTATAAACTAATGCAAAAATCTATTAGGGGCTGGAGAGATGGCTTAGAAATTAAGGCACTTGCCTGCAAAGCCAGAGGACCAAGGTTTGATTCCCCAGGACCCAAGTAAGCCAGACGAACAAGGTAGTGCATGAATCTGGAATTCATTTGCAGAGGATGGAGGCCCTAGCATGCCCATTATCTCTCTCTGTCCCTCCCTCTTTCTCTCTCTCTCAAATAGAAACTAAAAATAATTTTTAAAAGAAAATCAGCTAGAATAACATTAGGGGGACCTCATTCTCCCTGCCCAGACTGCCAAAACATTTTTAACATAGTAATAGCTTTTTTAAAAAGTTATGAAAAAATATTTAAGGAGGAAAACCAGAAAATGGAAAGCCAGAGAGAACCTGGAGGCTCATCCCCAGAGAATGAGAGAAGGTGGCGAGCTGAAACTCGTAGGTGAACGGCCATGTGCACAGTCCTTGCATGTGAGAGCTGAGGGTTAGGAAGAATGGCAGGCCATAGCAGAAACTGTGGGTAAACAGGGCATTAATTTTTGGCAGAACTGAGGTAACAATAGTAGCTAAAACTATGAACATAAAAGCAATGGAGCTTTAAAAAAAAAGTAATGAGGCAGCAAAGAGACCTAGTAATGGAGTGAAGAGGTGTTGTTCCCCTTGTAGAGGGGCCATCATGCTTAACAAAAATGCATAAAATTCTCTGCAGATGGAAAAGGGACATTGTTATGGTCATTTATTTCCCCTATGACACATGAAACTTTGAGTGCATTTACAACACTTGAACTTAATGGTCATTTTCAGGTTGCGATTTACTATAGTTCTTGCTTCTTAGGCTGTGTAAATAGTTTGGAAATGTGGTATATGTTCTAAGTTTACAATGCAATTTGTTATGCATGCACCTCTGTGTTGCTCATCTTTCTGTCACTATAAAATTAACACCTGAACTAAGCAACTTAATGAAAGAAAAGGTGTGCCTCCTCTCGCTTGCAGTTTTGGAGGTCCCATTCCTGCATTTCTCTTTACCTAGTAGCTCGTTGTGAGCAGGATTCTAGCAAAGTAAAAATATCTGTGCAAACTTTTCTAGCTATCTATTCGATGCCTTTCCAATTGTTCCATTGACCCGGAGCTCACCAGTTGGGCTAGAAAGGGTGGCTGGCCGGCAACGTCTGGGGTTCGTGTTCTTCTGTCTCCCTTGCGCTCACTCGCTCTCTCACGTGCTTGTGGCCGCTCCTGCTCTCTCGTTCTCCCTCACAATTGGTGTTACTCACTCTCTTTGCCCTCTTTTATATACTAAGATGAACACAAATACTTCTGGTTCTCTGATTATTTCTTCTAACTAATCGCACAAAGGACGTGGATATTCTAGAATTCTTTTTTAATATTTTATTTTTATTTATTCATTTGAAGGGAGGGAGAATGGACACACCAGGGCCTCTAGCCACATGGGCCACCTTGTGCATCTGGCTTATGTGGTACTGGGGAATCGAACCTGTTCTTAGGCTTCGTATGCAAGTGCTTTAATTGCAAAGCCATCTCTCCAGCCCATTCTAGAATTCTTAAATCAATGAGATAAGTGAGCGGTCATAAAGTCCATTCTAGTTTACACTGCCCCCAAGCTTAGAAGAGCACCATTTACTCGGTCCCTGCCAATTTGGTGAATTATATTTGTAAGCAATGTTTTCCAATTTGCTTGACAAAAATGGCATTGCAATGTTGTATTAATTTGCTTCAGGTTTTACACTAAGAGTAAACATAGATATTTCCTTCCATGTTTAAGTCAACTGTAGTTCCTACTTTTTGTGAATATTTCTAGTTTGTGTGAATTTATACAACCATCCTATGTTCTCTTCTTAGGTTATTGAAATGTTCCTGTTGATTTTAAGTGCTCTGTACATATTTAGACTGTTAAGCTGTGAATATAAAATACTTTCCAACGCTGGAAAGATAGCCTAGTGGCTAAGGTTCTTGCCTGAAAAACCTAATGTACCAGGTTCACTTCTCCAGTACCCATGTAAAGCCACATGCACAAAATAGCGCATGCATCTGAAGTTCACTTACAATGGCTAGAGGCCCTGGCATTCTCTCTCTCTCTCTCTCTCTTTCTCTCTCTCTCTCTTTCTCTGTGTGAATGAATGAATAAATAAATAAGGGCTGGAGAGATGGCGCAGAGGTTAAGCGCTTGCCTGTGAAGCCTAAGGACCCTGGTTCGAGGCTCGATTCCCCAGGACCCACATTAGCCAGATGCACAAAGGGGCGCACGCGTCTGGAGTTCGTTTGCAGTGGCTGGAAGCCCTGGCACGCCCACTCTCTTTCTCACTCTCTATCTGCCTCTTTCTCTCTCTGTCGCTCTCAAATAAATAAATAAAAATCTTAAAATAAGTAAATAAATAAATAAAAATATTTTGAAGAATGTATTTTTGCAGATTAACTTCAGGTTCAAGCATGGGGAGTATAAGGTTTTGAATGTGAATGTATGCCCCCCTTAGACTCAGATGCTTTATTCAACTTGTAATTTGGGTCTGCAGCCACCTGGCCAGAGGAGGTATCACTGGGAGCAGATCCTGGTGTCCAGCTCAAAGATGTGTTTGGGAGCTGGGGAGATTGCTTAGTGGTAAATCTGCTTAACTTCAAAGCCAAAAGACCCCAGTTTGATTCCCCAGTACCCATGTAAAACCAGATGCACAAGGTGGTGCATACATCTGGAATTTGTTTGCAGTGGTTAGAGACCCTGGCACACCCATTCTCTCCCTCTCTCTCTCTTCCTCAAATAAATGAATAATTTTTTAAAAGGTGTGTTTGGAGGCAGGTCTGATTCCAGGCAAACAATGCAGAGTGGTCTATGCTCTGGTGGCTGTGTACTTTGCTGGATGGTGTGTGCTTGCTTGCAGTGCTGGCTGGTAGGTAGGTGGTTTCTCTCTGCTTGGATCTGTGGAAACAAGCAGCTTCTTCTTCCATTGATGGAACTTCCCCTTGGATCTGTAAGCCAAAAATAAACCCATTCCTCCCCTATACTGTGTCTGGTTTGGATGTTCATCCCAGCAACGTGGAGCTGACAAAAACAAATAGTGTGAGAGATGCTTTTAGAATTAGGTGATATAAAATTAAATTTGTAGGGCTGGAGAGATGGTTCATCAGTTAAGGTGCTTGCCTGCAAAGCCTAAGAACCCGGGTTCATTTCCCTAGTAACCACATAAAGCCAGATGCACAAAGTGGTGCAATAATCTGGAGCTTGTTTTCAGTAGTTAGAGACCTGCCATGGCCATTCTCTCACCATCTCCCTCTCTTTCTTGTCCTCTCTCTGTCTTCTTGCAAATAAATTTATAAAAATTATATTAGAGCCTGGCGTGATGGTGCATGCCTTTAATCCCAGCACTCGGGAAGCAGAGGTAGGAGGATCACTATGAGTTTGAGGCAAGCCTGAGACTACACAGTGAATTTCAGGTCAGCCTGGGCTAGAGTGAGACCCTACCTCGAAAAACAAAAAACAAACAACAAAGTAATTAGCCAGGTGTGGTGGCACATGCCTTTAATCCCAGCACTGGGGAGACAGAGGTAGGAGGATCACCGTAAGTTCAAGGCCACCCTGAGACAACATAGTGAATTCCAGGTCAGCCTGGGCTAGAGTGAGACCCTACCTCAAAAAAACAAAAAAAAAAAAATTAAATTTGTTCAAATGATCTTCATGTGTTGACTTGGATTTGACTTGAATTTTGACTTGGAAACTCTGAGTTTCCCCCAGAGTCTGTGTATGAAAATGTGGACAGAATTCCACCTGTGGATGGACAGTGTTTGGAACTCTTGGCATTAGCATGACAGAGTAGTGACTATAAGCAAAAACTGGAGATGGTAATCCCATCTGTACATTATCAGTTTGGGGAACATCTATGAGATATTTAACCTCACTATTCCTTACTTATCTCATGTGCTAAACTGCTCAATGAGTTACGATAAAGGAAGACCTCACAGTATTGCTGTGAGGCTTCAGTAAGTTAAGTGGGTATTTAGTGACATGTCAGGACTACCTTAATCTTGAGAACTAGAGCAGCATGTGGCATCCAATCCTGAGGTGATATTCTACTAATCCCTGCACAAAGAAAGATTTTCATCAGTTTACTTTTCATATTTGTGGAGTGAAATACAACTCCGCCTTTAATAACAATCATCAACATTGCCATGGAGCCACTGAAAAATCTTTCTGTGAGCCTCCACCCAGTCAAGAGTATGTATTTATTAATTAATTATTTACTATTTTTTATTTTGGAGGGAAAGAGAGAGACAATGGGTGCAGTAAGGATTCTGGCCACTGCAAGCGAAGTCCAGATACATACGCCACCTTGCGCATCTATCTTTATGTGGGTTCTGGGGGATTGAACCTGGGTCATTAGGCTTCTCAGGCAAGTGCCTTAACTGCTAAGCCATCTGTCCAATCTGTATTTATTAATTCTCTGTGTTACTCAGCTATGGACAATAAGGTTCCCTGGATAGGGAGATTGTATCCAGAGTGAAAATATTAAAAGAAAAAGCACACACAAAAGTGAGCATTCCAGAGGAAGATGAATAGTGATGAGACATCAAGAGAACATTCTAGATAGCTGAACTAATTCTGCCAGCAGTCTGGGGAAAGGGAGAGGCCATGTGCTGAAAACTCCGTGACAGCAGTTTGTGACATGGGCATCATCTTCATTCACATCTTGTAAACAGAACAGTTAGGTCCCTGGGAGAAAAGTGCTTTGGGGGCTGGAGAGATGACTCAGTGGTTAAAATGCTTACAAAGTGTAATGACCAGGGCTCTATTCCCTAGTACCCATCTAAAGCCAGATAAAATGGCACATGCATCTACAGTTCATCTGCAGTGGCTAGAGGCCCTGGCATGTTCATCCTCTCTCTCTCTCTCTCTCCCTCTCTGTTTCTCTCTCCCCTTGAAATAATAAAGTATTATTAAAAATAAATGCTTTTGCTTTAGTAAAATACATATTATTTATCTGGAGGCAAATGTAATGCTTGTTTATAATAGACAATATATCTTAGAGCAAGACAGAACAAAACTCATGCAAGATGAGTTTCTTTCTGTTCAGCTTCCCTGCATGTACACATATCATATTTTTCATGTAAGTACAGGCATGTCTTTTGTGGCTGCACAGATACACGCGTGTACACATGCATGTGAAGCCAGAGGACAACCTCAGGTGTCATTCCTCAGGAATATCAGCTACTTTAAAAACTATTTTTATTTACTTATTTGCAAGGAGAGAAAGAGAGAAAATGGGTACACCAGGAACTCCAGCCACTGCGAATGACTTCCAGACACATGCACCACTTTGTGCATCTGGTTTTATGTGGGTACTGGGAGAATCAAACCTAGGTCATTAGACTTTGCAGGCAAGCACCTTAACTGCTGAGTTATCTTTTCTGCCCAACTACTTTTTTCTTTTTAGACAAGGTCTCTCATTGACCTGGAACTCACAAATTGGCTAGACTGGCTGGCCAGTAAACAGAGCAATCCTCCTGTATCCACCTTCCCAGTGATGGGATTATAAACAAGGGCCATCACATCTGACATGTTCTCATGAGTTTTTAGCTTCAGACTCTGGTTGCCATGCTCACAAGACGAGCACTTCACCAGCTACATTATCTCCCAGGCTTGCATATATCCACACAATATGCTGAATGAACAGAACCACCTTGTGCATAATATACGTAACCTGTTAACTCCATTGAGCAATGATTTTGTGTCATTAAAGAGTGTTCTGGGGGCTGGAGGGATGGCGTAGCAGTTAAGGCACTTGCCTGCAAAGCCAGAGAACCCGGGTTCAATTCCCCAGGACCTACATAAGCCAGATGCACAAGATGGCACATGTATCTGGAGTTCATTTGCAGTGGCTGGATGCCCTGGTGTGCCCATTCTCTCTCTCTCTCTCTTAAATGAAATTAAAAAAATATTTTTTAAAAAAATGTTCTGAAACACTCTGTTTCAAATCGTCTCATGGGATTAGGATGCACAGTTTTTCTAATTAGTCTCTTACCAGTGGGTATTAATGCTGTCTTTATTTTTCATCATTATAAGTGATGCTGCAATAAGCCACCCACTAATGATGATAGCTAATGTTTATACAGTGCTTGTGTAGGGCATGCATTCAGCTAAGTCATTTGGCACCTTTAAATAATTTAATGTGTACAACAAATCTAGGCAACAGATTTGATGAAAACCCTCCTGTTAGAAACTATGGAACCTTGGGCATGGAAGAAGCAAAAGAATGTCTTTAAGTTTGCATTCTTGCTACATTCAGAGCTGGAGTTGAGCATGGATATTCCAGAGCAAGCCCATAAGTATTCTTGGCGACTGTACTCCATTCCAACTTGGCCATTTTTCCACAGCTTTACAGTACACTTTAACCCCATCAACATTGTTTCTTTTTAAAAAATATTTATTTGCAAGCAGAGAGATATAGATAGGGGAAGGGGGGGGGCATTCCAGAGTCTCTAGTCACTGTAAACGAACTCCAGATACATGTGCCACTTTGTACATCTGGCTTTATGTGGGTATTGGTTGTTAGAATTTGTAGGCAAGAGCCTTATCAATAAGCCATCTCCCCAGCTCAACATTGTTTCTTTAGAATAAATTTTTGGTTTTGTTTGTTTGTTGCTGTTTTTTTCAAGGTAGGATATCACTCTAGTCCAGGCTGACCTGGAATTCACTATATAGTATCAGGCTGGCCTCAAATTCATGATGATCCTCCTGCCTCGGACTCCTGAGTGCTGGGATTAAAGGTGTGCACTACCATATCCAGCTAGAATAAATTTTTTAAAGTGTAATCTCTCAGGACCTGACTTCAGGCCCAATGCCTTTATGTAACAACCACAGTTGTTCTCATCCAAATCTAATGCCCACTGCTAGGTACCCTAATAAAAGACCTAAAACTCTGTGTTTCAGATTATACACAATGCCTCAGCCTGCAGTGAGGAACAGGGAACATGTTTATCTAACCCATAGGAAATCAGCCCCTGTCAGCCCCTCCTTGCTTTAATTCCAGAGCCTTGGCTAAGGAAAGTTTTTCACAAACAAGAGACATCTTTAATCCCAACACTCAGTAGGCAGATATAGGAGGATCACCGTGAGTTCAAGGCTAGCCTGAGACTACAGAGTGAAATCTAGGTCAGCCTGGGCTAGAGTGAGATCCTATCATGAAACAAACAACAACACAGAAGAAAAAAGGCTGCCAGAGTTTATGTTTCACCAGCAACCTGTATATTCATTAATCTTGGGCTGGAGACATGGGGTTTAGGCATTTGCCTGCAAAACCTAAGGACCTTGGTTTGATTTCCCAGTACCTATGTAAGGCCAGATACACAAGATGGTGCATGTGTCTGGAGTTTGTTTGCAGTGGCTAGAGGCACTGATGTGCCCATTTCTTTCCCCCCTTTCCTCTCTCTCTCTCTCTATCTCTATCTCTGTCTCTCTGTCTCTCTCTCTCTCCTCTTAACCTCATCCATGCATGGTCCTTATGTGATCTGCACACACATATAGCAGTGAGCAGTGGAAAGGCAGAGAGAAACTCACATAGTAGGGTGGAGCCTCTCCAAAATGCCTTGGGTGCTTCTCATAACCTTAGCACCCTTCTGCTTGTCCGTGTGTGCCTGGTGAGGACAGTGAGCCGACTAGGTGACAGATGACTGGGCAACCCCTGGAAGCTTATGGCACACCAAGTACACGCCCCTGCTAGTGATGGACCTGAACTCAGGACTCACTGCACACCGTCTCAGAGAGTGTTTCGTGTATTGTTTATCTGAGAGGCTGCTTGGACAGCAAACTGAGACTTTCCCTCCATTCAGCTCTAAAGCCAAAGCTTTAAGATGAACCCCAAATCATGGCTTTCCATTTTCCAAAGGGGCTTCTGACTCTAGTGAACACCTCATTATCTCCTCTGGTCAAATGGTAGTGGTTTTATTGGATGGCCATTGAGTAAAATGAGCTACCCTGCATCAGACATTATCACTCCTTAAAGAAATGGGGTAATGCTGAAGAGATGACTCAGTGGATAAGTCACTTGCTTGCAAAGCCTAAAGACCTAGCTTTGATTCCCCAGTACCCAGGTAAAGCCAGATGGACAAAGTGGAGCTTGTATCTGGAGTTCCTTTGCCAAGGCAATAGGCCCTTGTGTGCCAGTTATCTCTCCCTCTCTTTCTCTCTCTCACTCCTTGCAAATAAATAAATAATAAAATATATATAAAAAAGAAAAATATAAAGAGATAGGACCCGAAATCTGGAGGTGAAGTTCATCAAAAGAACAAATGAGATTCAAAAAATAATAATTTGTAAGTCAGAAGGCCTGAATCACAGTGGAAGAAAAATGTGACTTAATCAAGATTTCTAAAACAAAGGCACTCAGGAAGTGCGAGATGTGATTGATGTGTTTATCACATTAATGTTCTGTTTCACAGATAGATATGCATGTGCAAATTTGTCAAATGTCATAGATTGAACATGTATGCTTTGTTTGCATATAAATTGAACTTCAAAACTTTTATGATTTGCCTGGTATAAGGAATACCTACTGATTGAATGTCAATAATCCATAAATAGCATAACAAAGCTGATGCACCAGAAGATGTAGTCACAGTGGCTGTGGTACTTTGAATTTATGTCTCCTAATTGACTCAAGTGTTTGTTTTTAATTTTTATTCAGTTATGAGAGAGAAAGAGGCAGAGAGAGAGAGAGAGAGAGAGAGAGAGAGAGAGAGAGAATGGGTGCACCAGAGCTTCCAGCCACTGCAAAAAAACTCCAGATGCATGTGCCACCTTGTGCATCTGGCTTAAGTGGGTCCTGGGGAATCGAACCTGGGTCCTTAGGCTTCCCAGTCAATCACCTTAACTGCTAAGCCATCGCTCCATCCCTCAAATGTTTTATTAAAGCTGTGATTTGGATTTCCAGCCACATGGCTGGAAGAAATATCACTGAGGGCAGAACCTGGGGTCCAGCCCTTAGGTGTCACTGGGAGTGGATCTGAATTCCAGCCCAAGGTTTTTCCATCTTCCAAAGGGGTTTCTGACTCTAGTGAGCACCTCGTTATCTCCTCTGGTCAAACGGTAGCAGTTTTATTGGATGGCCATTGAGTAAAATGAGCCACCCTGCATCAGACATTGTCACTCCTTAAAGAAATGGGGGAGTGCTGAAGAGATGGCTCAGTGGATAAGTCACTTGCTTGCAAAACCTAAGGAGGGCTTGCACTATGCCTGGGGTTCCCAGAGTGCACATGCTTGTGGTGCTGGTGGTGGTTTTTCTCTCTGTGTGGATTTGGTAAAGGGGGACAGCTTCTTCAGCCATTAGGGAACTTGCCCTGGAGCTGTCAGCCTGAAATAAATGCCATTCCTCCCACAGGCTGCCTGTGGTGTGGAGGTTCACCCCAGCTGTGTGGAGCTGACTTAGTGCACGATTCTTCTAGAAAGTTTTGTTGACAATATACCATGATGATAACCAGTACAACCCCCCTCTCTTCCCCCTCCCAAGTCCCCCTCCACGGAATCTCTTCTCTCCAACTAGTCGCTCTTCTATTTTGATGTCATCATTTTTCTCTCCTAGTACGCGGGTCCTGTGTAGGTAGCATCAGCCACTGTGAGGTCATGAAAGACACAGATACTCTGTATCTGGAAGAGAGCCTTGTAAGCCGTCCTGCCCTTCCTTTGGCTCTTACATTCTTTTTGCCACCACTTCCGCAATGAACCCTGAGCCTTGGAGGGTGTGATCGAGATGTCTCACTTAGTGCTGACCCTCCACTGTCTCTTCTCAGCACTATGATGAGATTTGAGTCACCCCAGTGGTCACCGCCATCTGAAAAAAAAGAAGCTTCTCTAACCAAAAGTGAAAGTAGCATTAATATATGGGTAAAAACCTAAGTATTTAGAGGGAAGTTCAATGGACGTAATATATGCATTTAGCCAAACAATGGTAATAGTTACTCCACTGGGGCATATGCCCTCCCCAACTTTTGATTAGGTTTGCAGTATCAGGCATGAATTCCATCCTAGGGAGCAGGCCTCAAATACTATCCAAGAACAGTTGGTTCCCCCATAACCAATGTGCTACCATTGCACCAGTTTGTACACTTGCCCTGGCTGTCCAGCCATAAAGCTCACAGTGGTCAGTGCTGGTTAAAACCATTGATGGCCTCTCTCTCCCAACAGGTCACAGAGTTACCTCCAGCACCCTGACAGTCATCCAACGAGGAGGCCCCTAGCCCACCTCCAGCTCCACCTCTCAGTGACCTACAAGCCCAAGCACGCCGCCTCTCGATTGTGTCTAAAACACGACAAGACACTGTCTTATTTGTCTTGTCACAACCAAGAGCTTAACGATACATTATCACAAAGGCTTGGATGTGGCAGGAGTTCCATCTGTAGAAGGGAAGGTAAACATTGTTTATTTTATTTTATTTTTTATTTGCAAGCAGGGGGAGGAGGGGCGAGGGAGGGAGAATGGGTGCACCAGGGCCTCCAGCTGCTACAAACAAACTTTAGATGCATGTGCCATCTTGTCCATCTGGCTTACATGGGTGCTGGGGAATTGAACCTGGATCATTAGGCTTTGCAGGCAAGTGCCTTAACCATTGAGTCACCTCTCCAGCCCCCCAAATCTTGCCTTTTTAAAGGCTGTACCAAGGCTACCTAACCCTGGAGCTAAGCCTACTGCTGAGCCATCCTCTCTCTCATTTACTCTGAAGAGGGAGAGCTGGGCTTAGATTCAGCTAGGAGCAGTGGAAGAAGTAATAGACACCAGTCCCTTTTGCTTGCACTGCGAGACAAGAATCAAAGAGGGCATGATTTGAAGAAGGTCTCTGTGAAAAAGGAAGCTTGATCAACACCCAGGCCACACACCAGGAAACTGGGTTTTCTGTGCAGACTGGGGGAGGTTTTACATGTGTGAAGCAATACAGATGACACCAGGAACTCAAGGGGAATTAAAGATTTCTGATTAAAGGATGGGAGACTGTGCCTGGAGTAATTCCCAGGACTCAGAGAGAAGCTGCTTGTTTTTGTTGTTGTTTTGGGTTTTTATTTTTATTTTTTGGTTTTTTGAGGTAGGGTCTCACTCGAGCTCAGGCTGACCTGGAATTCACTATGGAATCTCATGGTGGCCTCAAACTCATGTTGATCCTCCTACCTCTGCCTCCAGAGTGCTGGGATTAAAGGTGTGCACCACCATGCCCGGCAGAAGCTGCTTATTTTGACAGAAGGCTTTGCAACTGAACTTGGGAAGGAGAGACATGGTGAAGTTGAACAGTCATTCCAAGTCAAGAAAGAAAGTCACACAATTTCCTTCTTTGTAATGGTAAGTAGAGAGAAGGAACACTAAAGAAACTACCTAAGAACAGAGATGGAGAGATGGCTCAGCAGTTAAAGGCATTTTCTTGCAAAGCCTGATGACCCAAGTTCAATTCCCCAGTACCTACGTAAGGCCAGATGCACAAAGTGATACACGCATCTGGAGTTCCTGTACAGTGACAAGAAACCCTGGCCTGTGCATTCTTTTTCCTTGTCATTCCCTCTCTTTCTTTCTCTCTCCCTCCCTCTCTCTCTCTGTGTTTGCAAATAAATAAATAAAATTATTTATTTTTTTAAATTACCTAAAGGGTAAAGAGATAGCTTACCAGTTAAGGTGCTTGCCTGCAAAGCCTAAGGACCTGGGCTTGATTCCCCAGTACCCACGTACAGCCAGATGCACAAGGTGGCACACGTGTCTGGAGTTCATCTGAAGTGGCTGGAAACCCTGGTGTGCTCATTCTCTTTCTTTCTCATTCTCTCCCTTTCTCTCTGCTTGCAAATAAATACATAAAAGTATGTTTTTAATTACCTAAGAACTCTGATAGCACCCCAACCATAGCCACACTGGCTAAGTTAGCCACTCACCCAGGGACTCAACTTGGTATTTCAGAACTGCTTTCAGTTACAATCTCCACATTCGAATTCAACACTTGCTCTCATAATCTTAATCTCCAAGGACCTTTTATTTAGCAGAGACAGACTGAATAAGAATAGTAAGTCTTCTACTAAGAAAAAATGAACTGTGTGCCATATTATTTCTTATTAAAATATCATTCCAGAAAACCACAATGAAGAATATAAAAATGTACTAATTTTATTTGTCATGGAAACGTTCTTTCTTTTAAGGTCCGAGATAAATCAGCAAATGCTTCTAATGCTGATGTTTAATCCATGAATTCAAGTCATTCCCAAGATTTATGGTCCATTAGAAAGACAGCTTCAATTTCCTTTGCCCTTGTGAGCGTCTGACGCGGTGGCAGCAGAAAACACGTCCGCGTTGCATGTAACCCACAGCGACAGAACCATTCACTGACGAGGATTTTCAAGTTTAAAACAATATGATGTGGGATCCAGGTGTGGTGGTGGACATCTTTCATCCAGCACTCAGGAGGCAGAAATAGGAGGATCACCATGAGCTCGAGGCTATTTCAAGCCTACATAGTGAATTCCAGGTCAGCCTGGTGCCAGAGAACAGACCCTACCTTGAAAAGCCAAAAAGCAAAAGAATTGTGTGAGCTTTAGAGATTGCTCAGGGGTTAAGGCACTTGACAGAAAAGCCTAATGACCCTGGTTCCATTTCCCAGTACCCACGTAAAGCC
This sequence comes from Jaculus jaculus, assembly GCF_020740685.1. Classification (NCBI taxonomy): domain Eukaryota; kingdom Metazoa; phylum Chordata; class Mammalia; order Rodentia; family Dipodidae; genus Jaculus; species Jaculus jaculus. The sequence continues at coordinate 53,367,278 of NC_059117.1, forward strand.
AGATGCACAAGGTGGCACATGAGTCTGGAGTTTGCAGTGGCTATAGGCCTGACACACCCATTAAAAAAGACAAAAAGGAAAAAGTTTTTAAAAAAAGAGCTTAGTGGTTAAGGTATTTGCCTGCAAAGCCAAAGGACCTGGAATTGAGTCCCCAAGATGGCCAGATGCACAAGATGGTGCATGGGTCTTGAGTTTGTTTGCAGTGGCTGGAGGCCCTGGTATGCCTATTCTTTCTCTCTCTCCCTTTCTCTCTCTCTCTCTCTCTCAAATAAATAAATAAAAATAAAAATATCAATTTAAAAATAATGTTAGAAAATTAATTTTGATTTTTTTAGCCATAAGATGGATAATTTGCCCTGGTAAAGGCTTCTAAAATGCAGAAGACAAGAGGACAAAGAAGAAAGGTCACACAATGATGCTAATGATATCACAGTGGATTGCATAGCCAAGGATGTGCACAGGTATATATAGAATCACATTCAGATAGATATATGTTCCATAAAAAAATAAAGACTCAAGCTCTTAAATTCATGATAGGATGTGATCCACCAAAAAAAAAAAAAAAAAAAAGATCCAGGACCTTTAGCCACTGCAAACAAAGTTCAGATATATGCACCACTTTGTGCATCTGGCTTTCCATGGGTACTGGGGAATTGAACCAGGGCTATTAAGCTTTGTAGGCAAGCGCCTTAACTGCTGAGCAATCTCTTCAGCCCCCAATTTCCTTTTGTTCGGTTACCTTTTGAGTGAAGTGCAATGGTTATGAGTGACAAAAATCCCAGTAAAGCAACGTGGGCTCTGTGGCAGAATTTCTCACTGCTTTTTATAATGGCCTTTAGTTTCAGTCAGTATCAATGAATACAATCATGCCCACTGGAGACAAGCTTCCTCTTTGCCAGCAATTAAAATTTCGACTGAACCATTTTTAAATTCCACATGTATCATTGACTATATAAAGAGGCAGGAAAGAAGTCAACAAGAGAGCCTGGCCTTTGAGGACTTGACTTCTGAGCCTCTACATGGTTAAGAACGTCCTTGGAATGTTGATGAACCTTGCATTGACTTTGTAAGTTACTTTCAGTAAGGTAGCCATTTTCACAATATTAATTCTGCCTACTTATGAACATGGGAGGTCTTTCTATCTTCTAGAGTCTTCTTTGATTGTTTCTTGTTTTGTTTTGTCTTTTGTGTTTTCAAGGTAAAGTCTCACTCTAGCCCAGACTGACCTGGAATTCACTATGGAGTCTCAAGGTGGTCTTGATCTCATGGCAATCCTCTTACCTCTGCCTCTTGAGTGCTGGGATTAAAGGTGTGTGCCATCATGTCCTGATCTGTTTGTCTTTTTTAAATTTTTTTAAATTTTTTTTGTTTACTTTTATTTATTTATTTGAGAGCAACAGAGAAAGAAAGAGGCAGAGAAAGATAGAGAGATAGAATGGGCACACCAGGGCTTCCAGCTACTGCAAATGAACTCCAGATGTGTGCGCCCCATTGTGCATCTGGCTAATGTGGAGCCTCAAACTGGGGTCCTTAAGCTTCACAGGCAAGTGCTTAACTGCTAAGCCATCACTCCAGACCTGTTTGTCTTTTTTTAAGGTGTTTTAAAAATATTTTTATTTATGTATTTGCAAGCACAGAGAGAGAGAATGGCCACACCAGGGCCTCCTGCCACTGCAAACAAACTCCAGATGTGTAAATCACTTTGTACATCAGGCTTTTCATAGATATTAAGGAATTGAAGCCAAGCTGGCAGGCTTTGCAAGCAAACAACTTTAACTGCTAAGCCATCTCTCCAGCCCCATTCCTTGGTATTTAAAAAATATATTGTGAATGGTCTTGTACCCCTCATTTCTTTCCTTCTCCAGTATATAAAAGAGAGGCAGATTTTCATATGTTTATCCTATATCTTACTGGTTTGTTGAAGGTTTTCTGGTGGAGACCTTAGGGACTTTAATTTTTTTTTAAATTTATTTGAGAAAAGGAGGGAGGGAGGAAGAGAAGGGGAGAGAAAAAGTGAGAGAATATGGGAGTACCAGGGCCTCTGGCACTGCAAACAAACTCCAGACACAATGTGTTCTTTGTGCTTGTGGCTTACGTGGGTACTGGGGAATTTAACCTAGGTCCTTAGGCTTTTCAAGCAAGTACCTTAGCTGCTAAGCTATCTCTCCAGTTCCTTAGTGGACTTTTAAGGATAGGATCACAGTGTGGCAGTTTGAATTAGGTGTCCCCATAAACTCATGTGTTCTGAATTGTAGGTCCCCAGCTGGTAAAGATTTGGGAATTGAAGCCTCCTGGAAAAGTTGTATTGGTGGGGGCGGGCTTATGGGTATTACAGCCAGTTTCCCCTTGCCAGTGTTTGGCACACTCTCCTGCTGCTGTTGTCCACCTGATGTTGACCAGGAGGTGATGTCCACCCCCTGCTCATGTCATATGTTCCCCTGCCATCATGGAGCTTCCCCTTGAGTCTGAAAGCCAGAATGAACCCTTTCCTCCCACAGGCTGCTCTTGGCCATGTACTTTGTGCAGCAATGAAAAGCTGACTGCAACACATGCCATCTGCAAATAGGAATAACGTGACGTCTTGCTTTCCTACTTGTAATCCTTTTGTTCCTTCCTCTTATCTCATTGCTGCTCTAAGATCTCAAGCATGGTATTGAATAGGAGTGGGATATTGGGGACTCTTGTTCCAGATTTTAGAAGAAATGCTCCGTTTTCCCCATTTAGTATACTATTGGTTATAGGTACATCAGATAAGAATTCTAGATTTTAATTTTTAATAACATAATGTTATTTAAAGTATTTTTATTTGAAAAGAGAAAGAAAGAAAGAAAATGGACATACCGGGACCTCCAGCTGCTGCAAACTCCAGTTGCTTGTTCTACATTGTGCATCTGGCATCACAAGGGTGTTAGGGAATCGAACTCAGGTGATTAGGCTTTGCAGGCAAGCGCCTTAACTGCTGACCCATCTCTCAAGTTTTGATTTTAATTCTTATACTTATGTAATTTTTGTGGTCTTGAATCTAGAAACGGAAGGCAGTCTGTGGTGTGGCCCCTGCAAGTCACTTCTAGGAATGTTAATTCACCAATCTTGCTTTTCTTCTCCATGGATGACATCATGCCACATTTGCTCTGCAGACCGGTGATACTATCCATACAGGCAAAAGGAAATTTGATTTTGAAAACCAAATGCTCTCTTGGGAATATGATTTAAATTCTCCAATGCACCCATAATCTTGGGACATCTCCATTTAAGCCTGGTACTTGTGCTTAGAAAACTTAGCAAATGCTTCCAAAAGCAGGTGAACAAATGTTTGTGATGTTACCATCCTCACTGCCAACAGGCTGGTTCCAACTCAAGGAGGCATCATATCAGGCTTGCCAGACATGCAGTACCTGGAAACAGTATAACATCCCCGAAGGCACACATCGCTGTGGAAGCAGCTGCAGACTGGTTCCAAGGAGAGATGGGGCTGAATATCAGGTTTCTTTCCATGAGATTTTTATGAAATCCCCTAAGCCTAAACCAGCCATAGAATGCTTAGGATAGCAACAGTCTTGGAGAAGCCATGGATAGAGCTCTTATCTTTTCCCTTTTCCTTCATAAGAGAGAGAGATAAAGAGAGAAAGAGAACTGTTTCAAAAATCCATTCAGCAGCTTGTACACCCTATTACAAGCTTTTGAAAAACAATTTGTTTTCAAATAGCTCCAGGTATAGATTCTCAAAATGATACCAGGTGAGCTGGTGTTTTCCCTTTCAGCTAAATTTCCCCTGCTGCCTTGATCTTGGGTTCCATTTGTCTCCTGGAATTCCCAATGACCTTTTGCAAGAGCAAGAAGGTCATCCTGCAAGACAGAGTTGCACCGGTGTGTCTGTGTGAAGGGAATAGACAGCACAATGCTTTTCTCTTTTGCTTCATTCTTTGAGCTGGAACAAATACCATGTAAATTAGATCTGAGTAAAGAACAACCATAAATAAGGACTGTCACGTTTGTGGTGTGCAAAGTGAGGCATTTCTATCTTATGTTAGTACAAGAAACCCTTCCAATGTCACTAGAGAAGAACACTGGTGAAATGGACAAGGCAGGACCAAGGTGCACGTGTGAAAATAGAGGAGGTGACAGTCATACTCACATTTGTGCTGCTTGTATTCCGTGTTGTAACTGAGCTGTAATTGATTTATCTAGTTTCTCCCATTTTGGAGCAACTGTGAATAATCGTGTTAGGATTTTTTTCTTTTCCTTCCTTCCTTCCTTCCTTCCTTTTCTTTCTCTCAATCTTTCTTTGTTTATTAAAAATATTTTATTTAATCATTTACTTGAGAGAAAGAAATAAAGAGAGAGAATGGGTACACCAGGGCCTCCAGCCACTCTGCAAACAAACTCCAGATGCATGTTCCACCTTATACATCTGGCTTTATGTGGGTATTGGAGAATCAAAACTGAGTCCTTAGGCTTTTCGGGCAAGCACCTAATCACTGAGCCACTGAGCCATCTCTCCAGCTCATTTGTTTTGTTTAAAGCAAGGTCTCACTGTAGTGCACGCTGGCCTGGAGCTCATTCTGTAGCCCTAAGGTGGCCTCCAACTTACTGCTATCCTCCTACCTCAGCCTTCCTAGTGTGGGGACTAAAAGAATGCACCACAACATCTAGTGTAAATATTTTAATATAAAAATCCTGATTCAACTGTGACTCTATCTCCATGGTGTTGTTTTATGTTGAGGTGATGGTTTATATTTTTATTGATTGGGAGGACCTAGAACCACCTAGGAAACTAGCTTCAGGGCATGCCTCAGAGAGGGTATCTGGATTCTGTTAACTGAGGTGAGGAGACTCTTGGCTATGGGTGGCACCATTCCAAGGGCTAGAGTCCCGAGCTGCATAAAAAGGAGAGAGGGCTGAACACTGGCATTCATCACTCTCTGCTTCATGACTGCAGCCCAATGTGACCTACCTGCCTTCCCTGCCAAGATGGACTGTAACCTCTACCTGTGAGCTGGAATCGAGCCTTCTTCCCCCTGCCCCTACAGTGAGAAAAGTAACAGATACAATAGATGACAGAGAAATTGTGCACACATTTCCCAGCACTGTGGCAGTTTTTCCCAAAAATAATTATACTAAATCATAGGTCATGTATGGAAACTTTTTTACTGCTCTCCATCTGCAGCCTCCAGTACAGTATTGTCACAACTTTTCACTTTATTTCCCAATTAAGAAATATGTGGTTGAATTCTTGCCAGGTGTGGTGGTGCACTCCTTTAATCCCAGCACTCAGGAGGCAGAGGTAGGAGGATCTCCATGAGTTCAAGGCCACCCTGAGACTGCATAGTGAACTCCAGGTCAGCCTGAGCTAGAGTGAGACCTATCTCAAAAAAACATCAAAATAAGAAAGAAAGAAAGAAATATGTGGTTGTATTCTTAATTTGCACATTCCTAATTCTTCACATAGGTCATATAATTTTTGGCCATATGAACTCCTTCCATTTTGAAACATCAATTTTTCTATTGGTTTGTAAATATTTTTGCCCAAAGCCAGATGAATTAATTTACAGTCATCATATGAGTAAAATACTTAATTTAAAAAGTCAAGAAACAGAAGAATATAAATGTGTTCTTTCATTTATATATAGTTCAAATGGACAAAACTGAACTTTTACTTTACTAATAAATAAGTGAGATAATATTTTTAAAAGGATGAAACTAAAGCAAAAACACTTCTGAAATCTGAACAGATTGTTGTGGAGGAAATAAGCTCTGCTTCCTGGGTTTTTGTGGCTCTACAACTTGAACATTTTAACCTTTGTACCCAGGATCTTGGACACCAAAGATGAGTGACATCAAAGATCCTACTTAAAGAAATTGGAAACAACAAACTCCATATGATTTCATGTGTACATACATATAAAAAAGAAAGGGGTAGGCAAAGTAAGGGCAAAAAAACATTGATGAAAAAACCACCTAGGAAACTAGCTTCAGGGCATGCCTCAGAGAGGGTATCTGGATTCTGTTAACTGAGGTGAGGAGACTCTTGGCTATGGGTGGCACCATTCCAAGGGCTAGAATCATGTTTTCATCAATGATGTCATGTTTATGGTTAAATTATATACCCAAGTATATAATTTGTATGTTTACTTAAGAAGACATGAGTATTATAGTGACGGTAAACTTACAGTGTTAACTGGATTAGATTTAGAGTCATCATGGGAAAACCATTCAAGTAACCCATAGGAAAGTAGGAAATGAAGAAAGGATGCTTATAAATACATATGTAATGTACATATGTGTGTGGAGAGAGAACAAAGTATTTATATATAGAGAGAAAACAAACAAAATATTAAAATTGTAGAAGTAGATCTTAAGCAATAAAAAATTACATTAAATATGAATGGCTTAAAGATGCTAATTAAAATATAAGTAGATGTAAAAACATAGAAATCACCAAGTTAATTTTAAACATGGCTTGACCTTCTCCTGTCTACAAGTGACATTTCAAATATCCCTTCAAGAGATAAATTAATATCAAATGGGTTGAAAAGAATGCATCATTAAACTACCAATCAAAAGAAAACTGTGTGGTGACAATAATATCAGACAAGGACTTCACTGTACAGAAAATGACCTGATACTTACAGGACACTACAGAATGATAAAAGGACCAATCCTACAGAATGTCATGATATTCCTTAATGTTGTTAATTTAAAAATATTATTTTTGGCATGCCTATATGTGTAGGTGGTGTTGCTATGCAAGTTTGTACATGTAGGGGTACATGTGTGTGCAGGTGCTTGTGTGTAGGGGTGTTAGCATGCATGTTTCTACTTGTGGGTACCTATGTATGTGCAAGTGCATGTTCATACAAGTGGTTGTACATGTGTGTAGGGGGTATTGGCATTCATGTTCATGTGTGGGAGAGTACATGTGTGCAGGTGCATGTGTGTAGGGGTGTTGGAATGCATGTATGCATGTTTGTACATGTGGGTATAAGTGTGTGTGTGTGCAAGTGTACAGGGGTGTTGGTATGCAAGTTTGTATATGTGGAGACCCATGTACATGCAGGTGCATTGTAGGGAGTGTTGGTATTCATGTTTATACATGTTGGTGCATGTGTGTGTAGGTGCATTTGTGTAGGGATGTTCGTATTATGTTCATGCATGTGTGTGTATGCATGAGGAGGTTAGAGATGGGTAACCTTAATCACGTTCCACCTTATTACTTGAGGCAGGGTTTCTCTCTAAACTAGAGTTCATTGATTCAGCTGGACTAGCTGTCCAGTGGGCCTCAGAGAGTCCCTGTCTCAGCTTCCTCGGTGCCTGTATCACTGGGGTGCACCACTGCACCAGCGTTCTTTCCTTTTGGGTTTTTTGAGGTAAGGTCTCACTCTAGTGCAGGCTGAACTGGAATTCACTCTGTAGTCTCAGGCTGGCCTCAAACTCACAGTGATCCTCCTACCTCTGCCTCCTGAGTGCTGAGATTAAAGGTGTGCACCACCATGCCCGGCTACACCAATCATTTTTTATGGGCACTGAGGATCCAAACTCAGGTGCTCATGCTTACACAGTGATCTCTTCACCCACAGAGCCATCTCCCCAGTCCCAGTGGTCTTTAGGATCTCAAATAACTAATTGTTAACAACATGAAAATGATGCTGAGACTAGCTTCCCAGTTTGGAGCAGGTAGCACAGGCTACCAATATAAGACCCAGGTCCAAGTTCCCATGGTGTTATTGAATCTTTACCACAGGCAATGACATGACTGTCATTGGTCTATTGTATGTTAAAGCCCTAGAGAGATTAAGAATTTGCTCAAGATTAACCATTATCAATATCTTTTAACTCTTTAGTGTAACACCATAGTCATTTTTCTTTAAATATGTAGAAGTTAAACAGTGTGATTATCACATTTAACAGAACACTCCAATGGTTCTCTGTAGGTCATAAAATCTCAGAGTACTTTTTTTGTGGGGGGAAAAAAACAATATAAAACACCACTTACTGCAGTCAGCTTTGTGTTGCTGCCAGAAAACACCCAACCAAGAGTCTCTTGTGGAAATAGAGGGCTTCTTTTGGCTTATTGACTCTAGGGGAAACTCCTTGATGGCAGGGGAAATCAAAGGCATGAGCAGAGGATGGATATCACCTCCTGGCCAACATCAGGTAGACAACAGCAACAGGACAGTGTGCCAAAAATGGCAAGGGGAAGCTATCTTTATAACACCCATCAGCCTGCTCCCGAAAATACACTTCCTCCAGGAGGCTCCAATTCCCATATTGCCATCCTCTAGGGGTGTAGCACTCAGAACACATAAGTATATGAGGGACACCAGACTCGAGCACCATATCACTTAATTCTAATTGAGTCATAGACTAAAGGAGCCCTGGCATGCATCCATAAGAACAAAGGGAACAAGTGGAAGGGACAGGAAGCAACAAATTATGTCCCATTATGGCCATTTTGGACATCTGCCATGTAAGTTTTCAAAAGTTGGGCACTGTGCATCTCCAGAGATCCTATTAACACAAAGTGAAATAGCCTATCACGTAAATGCCACTGCCTTCCACCAGCATCTACTACATGCCAGCCCTTCCTGATAGTTGTCACATTTAGCGGAAGCAGTGTACTCAGTTCTTCGCAGATGGAAAGTTGTTCATAGCTGCTAGGCCCTAGACTCTAGGGCAAAGACAATTGGCCAGTTCCAAGGGTCTAAATTTTCATAGGAGAGAAACACAGAGGCAACAGTATATGCAGTGAACACAGAAAAGGTGCCTGTTGGAGTTACCTTCATGTTGCTGGCACAAAGAACCTGATTAAAAGAGCCTTACAGGTGGCAGCTGTTAGCATAGACCTCTGTGGGAGAGATGGCTCAGTAGTTAAGGCCCTTGCCTACAAAGCCCAATGACCTGAGTTTGATTCCCCAGTTCCCATGTAAAGCTAGATGCACAAAGTGGCACATGCATCTGGAGTTCATTTTCAGTGGCTGGAAACCCTGGCATGCCCATTGTCTATCTGCCTCTTTCTCTCTCACATACACAAAATAAATAAATAAATGTTTTTGAGGGTTTTTAAAATAGTTTTGCCAAGCATAGTGGCACACACCTTTAATCCCAGCACTTTGGAGGCAGAGGGAGGAGGATTGCTGTGAGTTCAAGGCCACCCTGATACTACACACTAAATTCCAGGTTAGCCTGGGCTACAACAAGACTACCTCGAAAACCGCGCCCCCACAAAAAAAGCTTTAATAAATCTACACAGGAGATTGCAAAACTTTATTCTCCCAAGCAATTATTTTCCTTTCAGATGTGATTATCACAAAATATTGAAACAAATATTACAAATACCAATTGCTTATTTTGTAAGATCCAGATTTTGCATAGCTGAGACAAAATAGCTGAGAAATCAACTTAAAAGAGGAAATGTTGATTCTGGTTCAGGTCTCGGGGACTTCATTCCACAGGCAGCTGATGGTTGTTTGGGGGCCTGTGTGAGTCAGAGCACCATGGCAAGAACCCATGGAGGAGCTCCCTGCTCACTAGGAAGCAGGCAAGTAAGAGATGAAGGGATGGGGGGGCTCTGTACGAGCTTTCACATCTCTCCCAATGATCCACTTCCTCCAGCTTGGTCTGACTTTCAAATATTTATTTATTTGAGAGAGAAAAGCAAAGTGGGCATGCCAGGGACTACATAGCCACTGTAAGCAAACTGCAAACCAACACCAGATGTCGGGTCACTTTGTGCATCTGGTTTATGTGGGTACTGGGGAATTGAACCTGGTCCTCAGGCTTGGTAGGTAAGTGCCTTACTCACTTCACTACCCCTCCAGCACATGGCACTGATTTTCAAAGGGTTCTATCACTGGCCATCACGCCAACCATCAGCTGGCAGCCCTGAGTGTTTAACACATAGTCCCTGGGCTACACTTCAGATCCCAAGCCAAAATAACTAGTAATTAAGGAAAGACCAAAGAATATGAGGGATATGTTAAAGCCCACGTGATACAAGTCTTTAATCCCAGCACTTGGGAGGAAGAGGTAGGAGGATCACTGTGAGTCTGAGGCCAGTCTGAGAGTACATAATGAATTCCAGGTCAGCCTGGGCTAGAGTGAGACCCCACCTCAAAAACCAAGAAACATAGCTGGACGGATGGCTTAGCAGTTAAGGCATTTACCTGCAAAGCCAAAGGACTCAGGTTTGATTCCCCATGACCCACACTAGCCAGATGCACAAGGGGGCGTACGCATCTGAAGTTTGTTTGCAGTGGCTGGAAGCCCTGGCACGTCCAATCTCCCTCTCTCCCTCCCTCTCTCTCTCTCTCTCTCTCTCTCTCTCTCTCTCTCTTTTTCTCCCTCTTTCTCTCTCTGTCTGTTGCTCTCAAATAAATAAATAAAAATAAACAAAAAAATTAAAAAGAAAAGCCAAAAAACAAAACAACACAAAAAGTTCATTATGATCAGAAAAGGGAAGAGCTCCCCACAGAGAAACGTCTGCCTGAGGGGGCACACCATTGGGTTGTATTCTCTGTGAGGATGGTTCTGTTGGCCAGGAGCCATTAATTTCTACCACCATCAGTTACATCTGCATGTTGCTTCAGCCAAAAAAATTAAATTAAACCAGTGCTGGAAGACATGGCTTAGTGGGTAATGACATTTGCTTGTAAAGTCTGCAAACTCAGGTTCGACTCCCCAGTATCCACGTAAAGCCAAGTACACAAAGCGGTGTATGTGTCTGGATTTTGTTTGCAGTGGCAGGAGGCTCTGGTGTACCCATACCCCTCCCCCACCCCGTGTGTTTGTGTGTGTGCTCATGCACATGTGTGTTCATCTATCTCTATGTCTCCATCATCTATCTCATTCACACACACAAATAAATAAATAAAAATATCTGAACAAACAGCCCACAAGAAGTTAAACAACATGGGCCCTGAAGTTAGCACTTTTATTCTGAACTCAGCCAGGTACTTGATAGATCTTGAGGGAAAGTTAACTTCATGAAACCTCTATTTCCACCTTGTGAGAAGGTAAAAATCTCACTGCCCCACAAGTTCTTGAAAGCGATGAGATAATCTATGTTCAAGGCATTTTCTATGCTGAAAGGCCTCTGTCAATTCTCGTTATTGCTACCCTTTGGGTAACCCAATTGATCAGGGATTTGGTAGCCTATTTCTGAGCTCTGAAGTGTGATAGCAACATCTTTGGGAGACTTCAAAGAGGGATGAGGGGGATTTGAAGCTGAACAAAGATAAAAACAGCATGGTAAGAAGTTTAAAAACATTACTGATGACAAGAGAAATTGACTGAGTGTGTTAATCTCCATTTGTGTTATCTACTAATTAATAATGTATTTTAATTAAACAAAACGTTTTTGTGACAAAGAAAGGGCTATTTTAATTCAGTTTGCTTAATTCCTACTATCACACGAAGGGCAATTTATTTCCAGTATCAAAAAGTTCCTGGGCTGGAAAGATGGCTGAGAAGTTAGAAGTACTTGCTTACAAAGCCTAATGGCTGGGTTCTATTCCCCAGTACCCACAGAAAGCCAGCCGCACAACATGCCACATGAGTCTGAAGTATGTTTGCAGTGGCAAGAGGTCTTGATGCACCCATTCATTTTCTCTCTCACATATGATTAAGTAAATAATTTAAAAAATAAGTGCAACCAGAGCTGCATCTATGGAAATCTGTGTGGAGGTACCTCAAACAATAAAAACTGGAACTATATGAGTATGAATAAAACTCAGTAGCAGAGTCCAGTAAGCTAAAAAGGAGATATAAAGGGAATAGGCAGGCAGGGAGGGAGGGACTTAATAGGATAGTAATGTATATATGTAAGTAGAAGAGCAATTTATGGGGGTGAAAAGTCCTAAGTGAGATCGGGAGAGGCAATTGAGTAAGGAAAGGCAAAGGAAGGGCTAATCAAAATCTAAGAAGATATAAATAAGTCATATGGAAACCTGCTTTTTTGGACAATTGAACACTCGGGAAACATAGATTTTTACTAGAAAAAATTGAGTTCCGGGGATGGGATACCTTCTAGTGAGTTGCTGGCCTGGGAGGTCACTGATGCTCCCAAAACATTACAGGCCATTGCCATTGGTTTCCCCCCGGAATACATGATAAGACCCTATTGCTGAGGACTCTACATACTTGAGCTGCAAAGTCACTGAGAAACCCTGCTGGGGCTAAGCTAAAAACTTCCTCCATGTAGACCAGCTGACAGACAGCTGGAAAAAGCCACGCTGCATGAAGTTCAATAGGAGAGAGAGAAATCACTAGTAAAGATACTCAACTTCTGCTGCTGTCTAGCTAAATATATATACTGTGCTCATCAAACTTCTCAGTAAGCACTAATCTTAATATCCATACCCATATATTAATGCTATTCTCATTTTTGGTTGGAGAACCTTCTCTTTTTTAGATGGCAGTGACCTTGGGATGACTCAGAAGGCACCATGGTGCTGAGAAAAAGTGATAGAGGAGTGCTCAGCACTGAAATATCTCTATCCCATCTTCCAAGGCTCAGGGTCCATTGTGAAAGAGGTGGCAGAAAGAATGTTAGAGCCAAAGGAAGGGTAAGACTTCTTACAACGTGCTCCCCCCAGACACAAAATGGGCTGGATATCCATGACCTCACAGTGCCTGACACTACCTACACAAGACCATCATAATAGGGGGAAAAGATGATGACATCAAAATAAAAGAGAGACTGATTGAGATGGGGAGGGGATATGATGGAGAGTGGAGTTTCAAAGGGGAAAGTGGGGGTGGGGAGGGAAGGCATTACAGTGGGATATTGTTTACAATCATGGAAGTTGTCAGTAAAATGGGCTGGAGAGATGGCTTAGCGGTTAAGTGCTTGCCTGTGAAGCCTAAGGACTCCGGTTCAAGGCTCGATTCCCCAGGTCCCATGTTAGCCAGATGCACAAGGGGGCGCACGCATCTGGAATTTGTCTGCAGTGGCTGGAGGCCCTGGCGCGCCCATTCTCTCCCCCTCCCCCCCGCTCTTTCTCTGCCTGTCGCTCTCAAATAAGTAAATAAAAATAAACCAAAAAATAATTAAAAAGAAATTGGAACTACCATAGGAGCCAGCTAATCACTTATATCACTTGAAGGACTCTAAGTCAACATACCACAGAGAAACTTGCATATCCATATCCATTGTTGTGTTATTCACTGAGTAGGAGTTGGAATTGTCTGTATTGATTATTTTTCTTGTTGCTGTGACAAAATGCCTAACAAAAGCAATATCAGGATAGAAGACTGTGTTCAGGCTCACAATGTGAGGGTACAGTTCATCCTAGCAGAATAGCTTGGGGGCAGGAGGGTGAGGTGGATATGAGGAGGCAGGTAACACCTTATTCTGCAACCAGGAAGCAGAAAATGATGCCGTCAAGCTGAGGTCGCTTTCTCCTTTTTAATCAGTGCTGGACCCCAGCCCACATTTAAAATGGTTGTTACCAGCCTGGTGTGGTGGCGCACGCCTTTAATCCCAGCACTTGGGAGGCAGAGGCAGGAGGATCACCATGAGTTCAACGCTACCCTGAGACTCCATAGTCTCCAGGGTAGAATTCCAGGTCAGCCTGGACTATAGCAGAGACCCTACCTCAAAGAACAAAAAAAAAAAAAAAATTAAATTAAATTAAATTTTTTAAACTACTAAAAAAAAATAAATAAAATGGTTGTTACCACCTTAATTAGCCTAATCTAGAAACTCCTTCCCATACTCAAGCATAGATTTATTTGCATGGTGAGTCTAAATGATATCAAATTAATCATCACAGTATCCAAAATAGATCAATAAAGAATGTGTGTATATGTTGTGTGTTGTGTGTTGAGTGAATATATGTGGATACAGTCATATAAAAGAATGAAGTTATGTCTCTTGAATGGAAGTGGATGGCATTAGGATTATGTTAAGTGGAAAAACCACTTACAAAGACAAGTGCTGCATGTGCCCTCTCATAGGTGGAAGATAGGGCCTAGAGACATGAAAGTAGAAAGAGAATTATTAGGAAGGATCAAAATTGTGGAGGAAAGGTTAAGAAATGATGACTAGAGGGCTGGAGAGATGGCTTACTGGTTAAGGCACTTGCTGGCAAAGCCAAAAGACCCAAGTTCGATTCCTCAGTGCCCACGTAAGCCATAGGCACAAAGTGGCACTTGCATCTGGAGCATGTTTGTAGTGGCTAGAGGCCCTGGTGTGCCCATTCTCTCTCTTCCTCCCCTTTCTCTCAAATAAATAAATAAAATATGATAGACGGGATGAACATTGTCAAAGTATATTTATATGCATGAATGGAAATGTCATAATGGAACACTGAACTTTGTACAATTTAAAAGATAAATAAAACATAGTTTCTCAAACACTAATGCATCAGGCAAAGATAATGAGCTATTCATGACAGTTGATACAATTGCTATTTACCAACTTGAAGTTAAAAAAAATGGTAATTTCACCTGAAAAGATATTTTTCCCCCCTTTCTTCTGTTTCCGTAAACAGAATGGCGGGAAATAAATGACAGTTGTGCTAGAAAACGCGATTAGAGAAGTCATGAAAGCGCCTGTCCAAGCAGGGTAAGCCAGGCCTAGTCGGATCCCCTTCCCTCTGACCCGCCTTCCTCCATATTACAGCCTCCTACAACCTCGCAGTTCAAGTATGTGAGCTCACAGTCCTCTGAGACCTGCCGCTCTTCCAAAGCCTATCCGTCCCTCAGCACAACTTGGGCTTTGACCAAACAGTTATTTGCTGTTTCCAAAAGTTCCCAGGGGGATCTGCCCACACTGCTCCTCGGTAAGGCAAGCGGCATATAACTCCCATGCTCCATCAGGAACACTCCTCTCCATCCAGATGGTCAAAAACTGAAGGGAAGGGCTGGGGCGAGGGCTCAGTGGTTAAGGCATTGGCCTGCAAGGCCTAATGACCTGGGTTTCATTCCTCAGGACCCACATAAAGCCAGATGTAGTGGCGCATACAGGTGGAGTTAATTTGCAGTGGCAAGAGGCCCTGGTGTGCCCATTCTCTCCCTCTCTCTCTCTCTCTCTCTCTCTCTCTCTCTCTCTCTCTCTCTCTGTCTATCTCTGTCTCTTACTTGTTTTTGCTTGCAAATAAATTAATAAAAATTTTAAAAATTCAAAGGTGGTCTTTTCACCAGCCTTATGATCAACCACTTCCTCTAGCTTTGGCACGATTTCCCTACTCCATATCCAGTAAGTGTCATATGGTTAAGCTCTTGCTGCTACATCTGTGTCTCCCACAAGACTGGGTTTTTGGACAGGAAGGATTGTATCACTTATATTTAGCTCCACCACATGTAGCATCTAGTCAAATCTTACACGCTCCATAAATATGTCTCACATGGGTGCATAGTTAAGTGGTTAACAAAATTTCTCTGCAAGGGCCACAAAGTTAATATTAAATCTTCATGAGCCATGCAGTCAGAGCTCTGCCATTCTAGTCTACCCATGTCTGCAGCTCCGACGGGCAGAGTTATCAGCGAGATGAACACACAAGCGGGCTTCGCAATAGAACTGCACTTACCAAAGCTGATCTGGCCCATTGGCCATCAGTAACTGGCCCCAGAGAAACCAAAAGGCCATAAGAAAGCCACAAAAGGCCTTTGGAGGCTAGAGAGATTGCTCAGTGGTTAAGGTACTTGCCTGTGAAGCCTAGGAACCCAAATTCCATTCCCCAGTGCCCAAATAAGCCAGATGCACATGGTGGCAGACATGTCTGGTGTTTACTTGCAGCTACTAAGGCCCTGGTGCACCCACTTTATCTTTTCCTCTCTCTCTCTCTCTCTCTCTCCCCCTCTCAAATAAATAAGTAAAATATTTTTTAAGTTCTTTGTGGACTGGAGAGATTGCTCTGTGGTTAAGGCACTTGTCTTCAAAGCCTAATGACCTGGGTTCAGTTCCCCAAGTGGCATCCAGAATTTGTTTGCAGCAACTAGAGGCCTGGGCATGACCATTCTCTTTCTCTGTTTATCTCTGAGTCTTTCCCTATTTGCAAATAAATAAATAAAATATATTTTTAAAAGTTCTTTGTATGAGCAGGACCTCAGGCCTAAGAAGAGACATGATGATATAAATATAGATGCCAGTAGCCATTTGTGTAAGAATGGAGGTATAGGGCTAGAGAGATGGTTCAGAGGTTAAGGCACTTGCCTATGAAGCCTAAGGACCCAGGTTCAACTCCCCAGAACGCACATAAGCAAGATGCACATAGTGGTACATGCATCTGGAGTTTGCTTGTAGTGGCTATAGGCCCTGGTGCACCCATTCTCTCTCACGCACACACATAAATAAAGAAATAATAAGTTATTTTTAAAAGAATGGAGCAGGAGTAGCATCCATCCCATTTCCTTGCCCTCGTTCTGGAGAATAGATGCGATCAGGCTTAACACAAATTCAATCAGAAAAGCACAGATCCGTCTACTAGCTAGAAAAACACGTAAATCCAGTGTTTGCTAGGCTCAGATCTGGGTTCCAGTCATTGAATTTTTTAGTTCCTAGTATCAAATGTTCACAGATGGAGGGCCTAATTCATGTGGTAGACTTTTTTTTTTCCCCAGCATTGTATCTGTATTAATGACTTGTCTCATTACTGTGACAAAAGCAACTTAAGAAATGAAGGCTGGGGGCTGGAGAGATTGGTCAGCGGTTAAGGCACTTGTCTGCAAATCCTTATGACCTCGGTTCAATTCCCCAGTACTCACATAAAGCCAGATGCACGAGGTGGTGCATGTGTCTGGAGTTCATTGGCAGCAGCTAGAAGCCCTGGTGTGCCCATATTTTTCTATCTCTCTATCTCTCCTTGCAAATAGATAATTTTTTTAAATTAAAATATAAGAAGAGCTGGAGAGATGGCTTAGTGGTCAAGGTGCTTGCCTGCGAAGCCCAAGAACACATGTCCGAACCTCAAGGTTCCACATAGCCAGATGCACGTTGACGCAAGTGCACAATGCTGTACATGCACACAAGGGGGCGCACACATCTGGAGTTCATTCACAGTGGCTGAAAGGCCCTAGTACACCCATTCTCCCCCCGCCCCTGTGTGCGTGTGTGTGTGTGTGTGTGTGTGTGTGTGTGCGTGTGTGTGTGTGTGTGTCTCCCACAAATAAATAACTTAGAAGGCTAACAGCTTGAGGATGCAGCCCGTCATGATAGAGAAGGCACGGCAGCAGGAACCTGTGGCATCTGGTCCTATCACAGACATCTGCAGTCACAAAGCAGAGAGAGAGGGAAAGCGCAGAGGTGCTGGTGCGCAGTTTGCTTTCTCCTTTTTATCCAGTGCAGGACCCCCGACCCCCAGTGATCGTGCCAGCACTTGGAGGCATCTTCCACCTTAATTAGTCCAGTCTAGAAACTCCCTCACAGACATGGCCCGAGGTTTGCCTCCTAGGTCACTCCACATTCTGTCAGTAGACACCATCACACTGTGGGAACTAAATGCCAAAGGAAGCTGCTAGCTCCCAACGCACGACTATCAGCGCCGAGAGACGCCGTGGAGGTGGAACTTCCTGTCCCGGCATGAGAAACAGGAGATACTTTACAGGAAACCCTCAAATTAAAATCCTGCTGAGCCATCTCTCCCCCCCCAACACCCTCCCCGCCCGCCACACACACACACACAAGTATATTTTTAACAACATAGCACTGTACCATCAATCAGGATTGCCAGCATCCCACAGACAAGTGAATTTGTGTCTGACAATGATTATCAACTTGGCTGAGGCATTTCCACTGATGGATGTGCTTCCCCCAAAGGAAAATTCTCCCTTCTCTTACTTGCTATCAGGTCTATTGCCAGCTGTTCCTTTCTTTTGTTCTCTCTTTCCTTTCAATTGTTCTCTCTCATGTTAGAATATGCATTTGGGGGCTAGAAAGATGGCTTAGCGTAGCAGTTAAAGTGCTTACCTGCAAAGCCAAAGGACCCAGGTTTAATTCCCCAGGACCCACGTGAGCCAGATGCCCAAGGTGGTACATGTGTCTGGAGTTCATTTGCAATTGCTGGAGGCTCTGACGTGCCCATTCTCTTTCAATCTGCCTCTTTCTCTCTCCCCCCCCCAAATAAATAAATAAAAATGAAATATAAAAACATAAAAATCAGAAAATAATTTGAAAAAAGGAGCATGCATTTGGGGGCTGGAGAGATGGCTCAGTGGTTAAGATGCTTGCCTACATAGCCTAATGACCCAGGTTCGTTTGCCCAGTGCCCACGTAAACCCAGATGCACAAAGTGACTCATGTGTCTGGAATTCATTTACAGAGGCTGGAGACCCTGGTGTGCTGATATTCTCTCTCCTTGAAAATAAATAAATATGAATAATTAAAAGATTAAGCATTTGATTTCTTTCTCCTGGCCTAAGCTGGCCATTTCTCCTATGCATCCTCTCTCAGAAAGTCACACAGTCAGGTTACAAACGGCAGATGCCTTCTAAAAATACACAAGTCACTCTCTCCTTCCGAGCCTGCTCAGTGTGACCCAGGCAGTGAAGTGGAATGCCCTTGTTGCAAAACACTCAGGATGCCTAACCTCAAGGGAGCTGGGAGTCAGATGGCAGAAAGCCACTGTGTGAAAGACGAATCCGGCCAGGAGCATGCAGCCCATCAGCAAATTACTCCTGGTGCTGCATCACAGTCGGGATGCAGATTGTTCACTTGTGCACAATTAAGCTGACGCTGCAAACTGGGAAAGGCACACAGGGACAGAGCCAGAGAGTGACATAAAGAACGCGGACACCATCCGCTTTTCTTTTGAAAGTAAGAACGAGCTTTGCTCAGCCTCTCCTGCATCCTGTCTCATCTGGAGAGAACTTGAAGTCATAGAAATGGGAATAGCCCATCCTCATTCACTTACTTACCAAACCACAGAAATGCATTCGCTGTGTTTGTTTCCAAACATCTGACAAGAGTATATGTATTCAAGGTGTACAATGTGGTAATTTGACATATATGTATATGTATGTATGCATGTATTATATACTGATTACCTTAATCAAATCAATTCATACATCTATCACCAGCATATCTTACAGCACCATGTGTGTGTTCTGCCACACAGTTTTATCTTAAAATAATTATTTTATTTAAGAGAGAGAGGCAGATAGACACAGAGAGAGAACGGACATGCTGGGACCTTGAGCCCCTGCAAACAAATTCCATACACATGCGCCACCTTGTGCATCTGGCTTTATGTGGAATCAAACCTGAGTCCTTTGGCAGTGCAGGCAAATGCCTTAACCACTAAGCCATCTCTCCAGCCCATAAAGTTTTTGTGGTTTTTTTTTTTTAATTTTTTTTTAATTTTTATTAACATTTTCCATGATTATAAAATATATCCCATGGTAATTCCCTCCCTCCCCACCCCCACACTTTCCCGTTTGAAATTCCATTCTCCATCATATTACCTCCCCATTACAATCATTGTAATTACATATATACAATATCAACCTATTAAGTAGCCTCCTCCCTTCCTTTCTCCACCCTTTATGTCTCCTTTTCAACTTACTGGCCTCTGCTACTAAGTATTTTCATTCTCACGCAGAAGCCCAGTCATCTGTAGCTAGGATCCACATATGAGAGAGAACATGTGGCGCTTGGCTTTCTGGGCCTGGGTTACCTGACTTAGTATAATACTTTCCAGGTCCATCCATTTTTCTGCAAATTTCATAACTTCATTTTTCTTTACCGCTGAGTAGAACTCCATTGTATAAATGTACCACATCTTCATTATCCACTCATCTGTTGAGGGACATCTAGGCTGGTTCCATTTCCCAGCTATTATAAATTGAGCAGCAATAAACATGGTTGAGCATGTACTTCTAAGGAAATGAGATGAGTCCTTTGGATATATGCCTAGGAGCGCTATAGCTGGGTCATATGGTAGATCAATCTCTAGCTGCTTTAGGAACCTCCACACTGTTTTCCACAATGGCTGGACCAGATTGCATTCCCACCAGCAGTGCAGAAGGGTTCCTTTTTTTCCACATCCCCGCCAACATTTATGATCATTTGTTTTCATGATGGTGGCCAATCTGACAGGAGTGAGATGGAATCTCAATGTAGTTTTAATCTGCATTTCCCTGATGACTAGTGACGTAGAACATTTTTTAAGATGCTTATATGCCATTCGTATTTCTTCCTTTGAGAACTCTCTATTTAGCTCCATAGCCCATTTTTTTATTGGCTTGTTTGATTCCTTATTATTTAACTTTTTGAGTTCTTTGTATATCCTAGATATTAATCCTCTATCAGATATATAGCTGGCGAAGATTTTTTCCCATTCTGTAGGTTGCCTCTTTGCTTTTTTCACTGTGTCCTTTGCGGTGCAAAATCTTTGTAATTTCATTAGGTCCCAGTGGTTAATCTGTGGTTTTATTGCCTGAGCAATTGGGGTTGTATTCAGAAAGTCTTTGCCAAGACCAATATGTTGAAGGGTTTCCCCTACTTTTTCCTCTAGCAGTTTCAAAGTTTCCGGTCTGATGTTAAGGTCTTTAATCCATTTGGACTTAATTCTTGTGCATGGCGAGAGAGAAGAACCTATTTTCATCCTTCTGCAGATATATATCCAGTTTTCAAAACACCATTTGCTGAAGAGGCTGTCTCTTCTCCAATGAGTATTTTTGGCATTTTTATCGAATATCAGGTGGCTATAGCTACTTGGGCTTACATCTGGGTCCTCTATTCTGTTCCACTGATCTACATGTCTGTTTTTGTGCCAGTACCATGCTGTTTTTGTTACTATGGCTCTGTAGTATAGGGTAAAATCAGGTATGGTGATACCACCAGCCTCTTTTTTGTTGCTCAGTATTATTTTAGATATTCGAGGTTTTTTGTGATTCCAAATGAAGTTTTGGATTGTTTTTTCTATTTCCATGAAGAAAGCCTTTGGAATTTTGATAGGGATTGCATTAAATGTGTAGATTGCTTTAGGTAAGATTTCCATTTTCACGATATTGATTCTTCCAATCCAGGAACAAGGGATGTTTCTCCACTTTCTAGTGTCTTCTGCAATTTCTCGCTTGAGTGTTTTTTGTGGTTTTTTTTGTTTTGTTTTTTTTGTTTTTTTGAGGTAGGGTCTCACTCTAGCCCAGGATGACCTGGAATTCACTATGTAGTCTCAGGGTGGCCTCGAACTCACAGTAATCCTCCTACCTCTGCCTCCCGAGTGCTGGGATTAAAGGCGTGTGCCACTACGCCCGGCTATAAAGTTTTATTTTAAACTGAGCCCATGTGACCATAAGTTACATGCATCGATAGAGCTTCCAAACATATATTGTCCCTTTAAAACAAAGTAACTTAGAAGAAATGAGAAATTTACTGAAGTAATAATGGGCAAGAGAACAGCAAAGGGGATGAAAAAAAATTCAAGAAAAGAAAAAACAAACATCCTATTTGGGAAATGTGGGAAAATGACAGGTACAAAATATACTCCAAGGCTGGGGAGATAGCTCAGCAGTTAAGACACTTTCCTGCAAAGTCTAACGACTCGAGATCAATTCCCCAGAACCCACATAAAGCCAGTTTCACAAAGTGATGCATACATCTGGAGTTTGCAGCAGCTAGAGGCCCTGGCACACCCCTTCTCTCTGTCTCTCTTCTCTCTCTGCTTGCAAGTAAATAAATGAATAAATAAATAAATGTAAGCACCAAAGGAGTTTGGAAATTCCTGCTGAGTTACAGAGACCCTTTCAAATTTCACTCCTTTAGACTAGCGGTCAAGGGGGGAATAATCGGGAGATAAATCCTAATCTTTTCTGTTACTGCTTAACTAATTTTAGTCAGCAAAATTAAGCAACCTTTATTTGCTTAGCAATTGGATAAAAAGAGAACTTTAATGCAGTTAAAGCTTTAAGCTTCCATGGAAAGTCAGAGGCAGCTATCAAAGGAGAACTTTATCAGCCAGAAGAAGTCAGTTCAGCACTGCTGTACAGCTATGAAAGCCTGCAGATAAGAAGAAAGATCGGGTATCATTTAATTAGGAGCTGCCCAGTGGAGGCTCAGAGGAGATGGATTCGGCTTAAGAACTTAAGACCAACACTGGCCCTTACCAGGAAAACATGCACTGTAGTTTTCCCTCCTCCTATTCATTTCCTCTGGGATTTTCATATTCCTTCCCTCATCTCTTTCTCCTGCTTTCCTCTTTTATCACAATAACACTGGTGTTTTAATTTAAAAGAAAAGGCTTGGTATTCTGTTGCTCCAGTTATTTCTAGCACCATGCCAACTTGTTTATTTTCATAAAAATAAGTAGCTCTCAGCACCGGCATGGGAGCACATACCTTGAATCCCAGCACTCGGGGGGCAGAAGTAGGAGGATCACTGTGCGAGGCCAGCGGGGACGACGTAGTGAATTCCAGGTCAACCTGGACTAGAGCAAAATGCTTACAGTGGCAAAAATGGTATTTTCAACTAAAATACGAAGGGAACTACCACCTTGAAGAATCCTGTTTATATAGGTTAAGAAACACAATCCTTGGGTCAGAGAGATGGATCAGCATTTAAAGGTGCTTCCTTGCAAAGGCTGCTGTCTTGGGTTCAATTCCCCAGTATCCATGTAAAGCTAAATTCCCAAAGTGACACACACATCTGTAGTTCATTTGCAGTGGCAGGAAGTCCTGGTGTGCCTATCTTCTCTCTCTCTCTCCCCTCTTTCTTTCTTTCTCTCTCCCAAATAAACTGTTAAAACATGAACCACAATTTCATAATATAATATGACTGAATCATTTTTATTTTACTTGCAAGAAGAAAGAGACAGGGAGAGAGAGCGAGCGAGGGAGAATGGGCACATCTAGGCCTCTAGCCACTGCAAATGAACTCCAGACACATGTCCGACTTCTGTGCATCTGCCTTTACATGTGTACTGGGGAACCAAGCTCAGGTCATTAGGGTTTGCAGGCAAGTGTCTTAACTGCTGAGTCACCTTTCCAGCCCCACTGAATCATTTTTTATTTTTTGTGGTATTTTCAAATTAGGGTCTCACTTTAGCCCAGGCTGACCTGAAACTCATACTGTAATTCCAGGCTGGCCTCAAACTCATAGCAGTCCTGCTACCTCTGCTTCCCAAGTGCTGGCATGAAAGGCATGCGCCACCATGCCCAGCCTGAATCATTTTTTAAGAATCAGGCTCTTGTCTCATCGTTCATATATCACCATTGCCCTCCTTCCTCCCCACACCCCACCCAGCTTCTAACCTTGTTGAAGACGCTTCCTGGAAGCATAGCATGCCCATCCCACATATACGTGCCTGCAGCATAGAAGTATATGGAAATGGAGGGTGTTTTTAATGATTAATAAAGCCTGAAATGGGGCTGGAGAGATGGCTTAGCAGTTAAGCGCTTACCTGTGAAGCCTAAGGACACCCCCCCCCGTTTCGAGGCTCAGTTCCCCAGGTCCCACATTAGCCAGATGCACAAGGGGGCGCACGCGTCTGGAGTTCGTTTGCAGAGGCTGGAAGCCCTGGCGCGCCCATTCTCTCTCTCCCTCTATCTGTCTTTCTCTCTGTGTCTGTCGCTCTCAAATAAATAAATAAATTTAAAAAAAAATAAAGCCTGAAATGGAGTGATGGATATTTCAGTATTTCAGATGACGGAGGAAATGAATGTGTGTATAAGTCAGAGATGAGTTCCTCTCCCAAGATGTGGTTAAATGCGCTGCATTGGAAAGGTATTATACTTGTGCTCGAGAAAGAGTGGATAACTATGACAGAAAGAAAACCTCAGGGCAGGAGAAATGGCTTAGCAGTTGAAGTGCTTGTCTGCAAAGCCTAAGGACCCATGGTCAATACTCCAGGTCCCATGGAAGCCAGATGCACAGAGGGACACAAGCGCGCAAGGCAGCATGCACACCTGGAGTTTGATTGCAGTGGACGGAGGCCCTGGTAGGCCAATTCACTCTCATTCCCTCTTTCTCCCTCCCTCTCTCTCTCCTTCTCTTAAAAATAAGTAAATAAAAATAAAATATATTAAAAAGTATCTGAGAATATCAAGTAAAGGAGGAAGGCTTTGCTCTGGCTTATGGTTTCAGATATTTCAGCCATGGGCACAGGTTCTGGTGGTCTGGGGGCCTATAGTGAGACAGCCCATCACCCAAAATTCATATGGAGCCAGGTTTGGTGGTGTGTGCCTTTAATCCCAGCACTCAGGAGCCAGAAGTAGGAGAATCACTGTGAGTTTGAGGCCAGAAGCCCAAGACTACATAGTGAATTTCAGATCAGCCTGGGCTAGAGTGAGACCTTACCTTGAAAAACAAAACAAAATACAAACTTACATAGTGCATAAAATCTACTCACCTCATGGTAGCCAGGAAAAAAAGAGAGAAAGGAAGGAAAAAAGAGAAGGAATGTAGAAACAAAATATACCCATCAAGGAGATGTTTTCAGTGACTACTTCCTCCATCCTGGCCCACCTTATAAAATTTCTACCACCTCTCAATAGCCCATGATGTCATCAATGCATAAATAGAATTATCTGATTATGACATTGTGGGAAACTGAGTCATACAGAGATGGCACCAGAGATAAAGTGGAGAATCAGGACATTTACTCATGTCAACATGGACTCAGGGGAATAACTTCCAAAGCCCGAGTCCTGAGCTCTGGCAGCTCATATGGTTTATAGACAGTACGGCAAGCAGTGTGACGTCACCTTGGGTTCTTTACACTACTGGTGGGTTACCAGTTTCTAAGGTTAATGACTTGGGGTCCAAACAGAAAGTTCCTCAGCCATCAGTCAGTGGTAAGAAAGGACAAACGTAGAAGAGAAGGCTGCTTGTTGGGGTGTTTGTGTCTGTGGCCGCACTGAGCAGGTAACACAGGAGCAGGCGCGGCTGCACAGACAGGGAGGAGCCTCAGCTCACGCTGTCTCCCTGGCAAAGCTTGGACAACGGAAGCTGTGTTTTAGAGCAGCATCTGCGCCTGGTTTCTTTGTGAACTTTCTTCTACCACAATGAGACCAGAGCCTTCATGATCCAATTACCACTCAATAGCTCCCCTCTAAATGTCACTACCTTGGACACAAAACCTTCAACACATAAGTTCCTGGGGGCATTTAAGATTCAAACCACATGAGGTGAGAGATTTCAGTAATTCCAAAGGAAAAACTTCAGGGTAGGAGAGGTTCAGACAAGTTAAATTGTGAACTGAACATGATATAAATGAACCAGCACTCTCTCTGGCTTCAATCCCATCAAGCCAAAGGTTATCTAGGCCAGGTGTAGTGGTGCACACCTTTAGTCCCAGCACTCAGGAGGCTGTGGTATAAGGATTGCTGTGAGTTCGAGGCCTGTCTGAGACTACATAGTGAATTGCAGGTCAGCCTAAGCTAGGGTTATCTCATCCCTGAGAGAAGGTAGTTTCTGTTTGAATAGCTCCAGAAAT
Organism: Jaculus jaculus; assembly: GCF_020740685.1. Lineage (NCBI taxonomy): Eukaryota > Metazoa > Chordata > Mammalia > Rodentia > Dipodidae > Jaculus > Jaculus jaculus. Next base: position 53,392,648 of record NC_059117.1, read on the forward strand.
ATAAATTCATTTTTAACACATAACAACAAGCCTGGTATTTGCCTAAACTCTTAGCTGGTGCTATTCATTCTGAAAACCATGTACTTGATTTACAAATATGGATCAGCCTAAAGCAGATAACTTCTAGGGTAATAACTGAAAATTAAAACATATATACTTTTATTTTTCTTAATGGTGAGCTTTACTATATGAACATATTGCATATTGTCTGATTCACATCAGGTTATTACCCTTATGTTCTCTGTCCCCTGCCCACATTCCACTGAGGGCCCTCCTCAGTGGGGTCATTGCAATTCACTGTGTGGTCATGAATGTACCAGCCAGTCTCTATGGGAAGGACAATGTCTCTGGATACCCCTTCCCACCCTATGACTCTTATATTCTTTCCGCCCCCTCTTCCAAAATGTTCTCTGAGCCTTGGAGGGCATATTATAAGTCTCCTTTAGTGTTGAGCTCTCAGCAGCCTCTGGTTTTCTGCTTTGAGGAGTTTTGAGTCTCCTCAGTGTCCACCACCACCTCCCTGGAGGAGGTTCTCAGGCTAGCACTGAGAGCAGCACTCACTTTTAATTGGCCACTTCCTCTGTAATGTCTCATGATTCCTGGAAGATGTGATAGGGTTGATTTGTCTTGTATAGACAATTGGCCTTCATTTCTTTCTGTATTGATGGATCTTGGATCTCCCTGGTATTTGCTGACATCTGCAAAATACAGATTCTGCAACCAAGAGTGAGAGAAAACTTAAAGGGGTTAAGCATAGTCATTTAAAAAATATTTTGATGAGCATTCCCTGTCATCTTAGTCAAAGAACAGTGGAAGCATTCTCCTAGAATTTATGACTTTCCAAGCCACAGTTTTATGACTTGGTTCTCAGTACCAGGTTTCAATCCCCTCCCATTAAGCTGGCCTAATATCCAATCAGAAAGTGGTTGATTCCCCCCACAGCCTGTGTGCCACTATTGCACAGGTGTGTACATCTTCCCCAGGCTGGTTGATTTTGCAGTTTGCCCAATCCCCTGCGTGTCCACAATGTTGGTGACCATTATCCCTCAGCAGCTTGTATAGAACTTTCCAGCATTATGAGGGTAGACAGCTGGGAAATGACTTGTGGAAATTTTTTTTTCTTTAATTTAGAACATCATGACAATGTTATAGTCCTTTCTTTTGTTCATTCCACATTGTTGCAGTCCGGTTCGCATTGCTGGTAGAAATCACCCAACCAAGAGTAGCTTCTGGGAAAAAGAGGTTTATTTGGCTTACAGGCTCGAGGGGAAGCTCCACGATGGCAGGGGGAAACGATGGCATGAGCAGAGGGTGGACATCACCCCCTGGCCAACAGAAGATGGACCACAGCAACAGGAGGGTGTGCCAAACACTGGCATGGGGAAACTGGCTATAAAGCCCATAAGCCCGCCCCCAACAATACACTCCCTCCAGGAGGCATTAATTCCCAAATATCCATCAGCTGGGAACCTAGCATTCAGAACACCTAAGTTTATGGGGGACACCTGAATCAAACCACCACATTCCGCCCCTGGCCCCCATAAACTGATATCCATACATGATGTAAAATACAATACATTCAGTCTGACTTTAAAAGTCCCCATAGTTTTTATCAATCTCAATGATGTTCATACATCCCCATAGTTCAAGATCTTTTAACTGAGCCATAATACCAAAATATAACCTCAAAAAACCCAGAATGGCACAGAATAAATATTCACACTGCAATAGATGGCATTGGGCATAGCAAAGAAACATTTAACCAATACAAGATTTAAAACAACCAGGGCAAACATCAAACTCTGTAGCTTCAAGTCCAGCAACTCAAATCAGTGACAAATCTTCAAGTCCGATCATTCTAACCAGCAACAAGTCTCTGGCATTCCAATTCCGCCCCTCCAGCTAGGCTACTCACAGTCCTGGAAAACTTCATCGGGGCCGGCAGCTCCTCGGCAGCCATCTCATGGTCCCGGCATCTCCACTGGGTCTCCACTGCAAGCCACGGTTCATCCTCATGGCCCCATGGGGTCTCTATGCAGGCAACCAGCAAACCTGCTTCACACTGCCCATGGCCATTTCCAAAACACAAGACCGTGTTGCAAATTCAATGACCCTCTTTCCAGCATTTCTTATACTCCACAATACCAGGTAGGGTGCCAATTTGTTAATCCAGGGGGGAATAAAGCAGACTTTGAAGAACAGGACACTCCTTGAGCACTCAGACCCCTTCAAAAGAGTTGACATTCTTCTTGTTGCCCTAGCGCAGGTTAGCTAGCCCAGTCTCAAAAGTTGTAATCTCTCAGTTGCAGCTGAACGGGCAACAGTTCACCCAAAGATTTTCCTTTCTGTGCCATATCCCTCTGCTCACACCAGTTCATTTCTACGCAAAGCAACCCTGCACAACTTCTCAGAACTTGGGCATAAGAGCAAGCTTCTCACACAAACTGCTAGCCCAGTCCAGGCACAGCTCTTTCTCACCCTCATAAGCCAAACCTCACAGTCCATAGTTCTTACTGCCTTCAGGTCTTTCAGCTCTGACCAGGATAGACCATCAAGCTGTACTTACAGCACTGCCAAGCATCTCTTAGGCCAAGGTTTCAACGCCTTCCACATTCCTCTTGAAAATCAGCTACAAAAGGCTGAAGCCACACAGTCAGGTGTCTAGCAGCAATCCCACTCCTCGGTACCACTTTACTGTTGCAGTCCGGTTCGCATTGCTGGTAGAAATCACCCAACCAAGAGTAGCTTCTGGGAAAAAGATGTTTATTTGGCTTACAGGCTCGAGGGGAAGCTCCACGATGGCAGGGGAAAACGATGGCATGAGCAGAGGGTGGACATCACCCCCTGGCCAACAGAAGATGGACCACAGCAACAGGAGGGTGTGCCAAACACTGGCATGGGGAAACTGGCTATAAAGCCCATAAGCCCGCCCCCAACAATACACTCCCTCCAGGAGGCATTAATTCCCAAATATCCATCAGCTGGGAACCTAGCATTCAGAACACCTAAGTTTATGGGGGACACCTGAATCAAACCACCACACACATAAAAGGTTATTTTCAGTCTGTAAGTATGGAAGCTGTCAATTCAAAAAAATAGTTTTTAAAAAGTTTATTTCATATGTGTACAGCCCTTTCTTGAGAGCTTATTTGGAGGTTTTAGCAGGGGAGCACACATACTCATATACCCTTGAGGGAGGACCAGTCCTCTATTCAGGGAAGGTGGCCCTCTTTGACCTAGCCCACAGCTTCAGGGGGAACACACGTGGAGCAGTGATGGAGGAAGGGGACACCCACCTAGCCAGCCAGATCAACAGAATCAACCCTGGCATCGATGGGATGACAGATGTCACAGCCAGATCACCCTCACATCCCACATCCCTTTCTTTAGCTATCTGAATACAGTATAAGCATTGGTTAAATGATGGAGAGAGAATGGAAGGACAAAGTTAAAATGCAGACAGGGTGATGTTGAACATAACCCTGAAAAGTCTAAGTAAATAACCGGTTGGTGAAAGATCCAGCTGAGGCAAGTGGCCAGATGAAACAGAGCTGAATAAACATAGGGGAGCAGGACTGGAGATATGGTTCTGCAGTTAAGGCACTTGCCTTCAAAGCCCAACAACCTGGGTTAAATTTCCCAGTACCCATGTAAAGCCAGATGCACAAAGTGGCACATGCATCTGGAGTTCATTTGCAGTGGCTAGTGGCCCTGGTGCATCCATACTCACTCTCTCTACTCCCTGTTTGCAAATTTAAAAAGTATTCAAAAGAAAACCATAGAGGAGCAGAGAAAGGTATGAGGAAATTGCTAAGTCAATGGAAATGGCACCGTCCCAAAAAAGAAAATTACCAAAACCCCAAAGTTAATGGCGCCTTAAATGCCAGTGAGGATTAATTTCATAAATCACTTTTTTTTTCCAGTTTGTACACTCCCATTGTGTTTTATAGACAATTACCTATACAAAAAAAAAAAAAATCCATGCCAGTAATGGTGGTGCACGCCTTTAATCCCAGCACTTGGGAGGCAGAGTTAGGAGGATCGTTGTGAGTTCAAGGCCACTCTGAGACTAAATAGTGAATTCCAGGTCAGCCTGAGCTAGAGCGAGACCCTACATCAAAAACAAAAAAAAGGGCTGGAGAGATGGCTTAGCAGTTAAGGTGTTTGCCTACAAAGCCAAAGGACCTCGGTTCAATTCCCCAGGACCCATGTAAGCCAGATGCACAAGGGGGCACATGTGTCTGGATTTCCTTTGCAGTGGCTGAATGCCCTGGTGTGCCCATTCTCTCTCTCTACCTCTCTCAAATAAATAAATAAAATATTTTTTAAAAATCCAGTGTTCACACGCATATAAAACCTCCCTTAGGTATGAGATCATAGACAAGAACATTTTCCATGGGTTGTAAGCGTGCAGTTTTCCCTTCTTTATCCATACCCCACTCTCCTTCATAGTCGCTCTAACTCAAGAGATTTATTTTTGTCTGAGGGTGGGAAATTGCCTTATGCATTAGGGGTCATCCCTAGTTGAAGCCTACTCTCTTCTCCATTATAGCAACTAGTTTAACGGAAGATAGTTTGAGATATAGACTCAACCTTAGGTTTTATACAAAGTGAATAAAATGATTACCCAGTATCCCTTGGCACAATTTCTTCCTCTTACAACAAATATAAGAAAATTAAGGTGACTTGAGAATGTAATGGGCACTTTGTCTTATAGATCCAGTTAAATCTATTATTTAAGTATTTTTACATATTTTATGTATTTATTTGCAAGCAGAGATAGAGAGAAGAAAGGCAGACAGAGAACATGGGCATACCAGGGCCTCTACCACTACAAATGAACTCCATATGCATGTGCCACCTTGTGCATCTGGCTTACATGGGTTCTGGGGAATTGAACCTGAGTCCTTGGGCTTCACAGGCAAGCACCATATCCATTAATCTATCTCTCCAGTCCACTTTCCAAGCAATTGTATACACAGCATGTTGCTGAATAAAATAACATTGCACTTGAACCCCAATGCCTCTTTAATTTGTTGCTAACCAGGTATTGACATGTTAGCCCTTTCCTATGACTTCCCAAAGTTTTTGTGACCCTCTATTTTTTGCAATATAAACTCACATGTTATTTTTCATTTAGGGAGTCATTAACCTTTTACTGTTTCCAGTACCACATGTGCTGAGGAGCAAAGCAAGAGACAGAGGAACAGACACTTTCTTTCCCATCCTCCTCCTAAATGTGGCTGATTTTTGTTGTTTGAAGGAAGTTCCAGAATTTAAAAAAAAAAAAAAAATCCACCTAACCGGGTATGGTGGTGCCCACCTTTAACCCCAGCACTGGTGAGGCAGAGGTAGGAGGATCGCTACGCATTCAAGGCCAGTCTGGGACTACAGAGTGAGTTCCAGGTCAGCCTGAAGTACAGCAAGACCCTACTTCAACTCAATGTCACCATAGTGCTGACAGGAAGTGACAAAGGAGTGCTCATCACATAGACAACTCCATCACACCTTCCAAGGCTCAGAGTCTATTGGGGAAGAGGTAGAAGAAAGAGTGTAGGAACCAAAGGAAGGGTAAGACTGCTTCCAGTGTGATCTTCTAGACACAAAACGCCCTTGCAGTGCCTGGTATTACCTACATAAGATCTTCATAATAGGAGGCAAAGATGATGACATCAAAATAAAAGAAAGACTAATTGTGAGGGGGAAGGGATATAATGGAAGGTGATTTTGTGAGGGAGGAAAGCATGGAGAGAATTTATCATGGTTTTGTTTATAATTATGGAAACTATCAATAAAAAAAGTTAGAAAACAGCAACAAAAAATGCCAACCTTCCAGCCAGACACCTTTGGAAACTTGTAAGGGAACTAGTTTATAGAAACTTTCAGTCTCCATTTTAAAAGCATAACAGTGCCCTTTAACCTAAGTTAACAGTCCAAGAAGGTAATGGAACAACATTTCAGGGCTGAATCAATATTGCATTAAAGAAACATGCGATCATTGAAAAGTTATGAATACAAAATTAGCCAATAATGTACCGGTGGCCCTGCTACTTGTCTCTCTCAGTTTGTTTGTGTCACTGAATAAAAACAGAAAAGACTCCATCTTGTGTTAGGATTCACCAGAGAGATATTCCTGGTTTTCCACACTACCCTCCCTGTTCAGGTGTTTCCCAACTTTCATTCAAACCACTGGGGAAAAGAAAAAACCATAACAAAAGAAATGGTGGCACATGACTCTAATCCCAGCACTTGGGAAGCAGAGGTAAGAGGATCTCTGTGAATTCAAGGCCAACCTGATACTACCTAGGGAATTCCAGGTCAGCCTGGGCTCAAGTGAGACCCTATCTCAAAAAAAGAAAAGAAAGCCAGGCATGGTGGCACACACGTTTAATCCCAGTGTTTGGGAGGCAGAGGTAAGAGAATCACTGTGAGTTCAAAGCCAACCTGAGACTGCATAGTGAATTCCAGGCCAGTCTGGGCTAGAGTGACATCCTACCTCGAAAAAAAAAAAAAAAATAGAGAGAGAAAGAAAGAAAATAAATCACTCAAATAGCAGGAGGACCACAGACGTCTTCCCCAATAGACTGAGCTGTTGTGAGAACATTCTGGAAGACTTCATGTTTTACAAGACATTCACTTCCAATGTCCTACTTCCTTCAAGGAAACAAATTCTTCCTGTCTTACTTTTTGTGATCCAAGAAGTCATAAAGCCAGTTTTTCAAGGTCACTTGACACAAACTTAGATGTAACTTGCAAAAATCATTAAGCTTTTTAAAAGGTCAGTATCTTTGATAAAGAACTCTTACCTGGGCTGGTGAAATGGCTCAGTGGTCAAAGGCCCTTGCTTGCAAAGTCTGACAACCCAGGGTGCAAGTCCCCAGTACCCATGTAAAGCCAAATGCACAAGTGGTGCATGCACCTGGACTTCATTTGCAGTGGTGAGAAGGACTGGCATGCCCATTCATTCACTCTCTCTCTCTCTCTCTCTCCCTCTCTCTTTGCAGATAATAATAATGATAAACTCATGCCTATTCATTCTCTCTCCCTCTCTCTCTTTTCTCTCCTTGCAAATAATAATAATCATAAAGTCTTAGAAATAAACAAGGACAAATAAGCACCCAAATAGAAATCCCACCACTTTGTGGCAATGTAGGTTTATTTAATAAGCAGTATTTGCTGTTCAGCACTAGATGAAAAAGCCTTTCTTGAAAATAATTTAATAACTTTGTATCAAAATCTTTAAAACTGTTTTCCCCTGTGATGAAATAATTTCATGTCTAGGTATTTCCCCAAAGGAAGAAGGAAAGGACTCAGGGATAAAATGCTGACCTGGGGCTGGAGAGCTGGCTCAATAGTTAAGGCACTTGCGTGCAAAGCTTAAGGACCCAGGTTTGATTCTCCAGGACCCACATAAAGCTAGATGTACAAAGTAGCATATGTATCTGGAGTTCGTTTGCAGTGGCTGGAAGTCCTAGCATGCCTATTCTGTATCTCTATCTCTCTTTGCTTGCAAATAAATAAATACTTAAGAAAAAATTGGTTACATAGTTGGGAAAATTGGATATATACCTGTATAAGGATGATTCTTCTCTCTCTCCATACACAAGAATTAAGTCCAAATGGATTAAAGACCTTAACATCAGACCTGAAACTCTGAAACTGCTAGAGGAAAAAGTAGGGGAAACCCTTCAACATATTGGTCTTGGCAAAGACTTTCTGAATACAACCCCAATTTCTCAGGCAATAAAACCACAGATTAATCACTGGGACCTAATGAAATTACAAAGATTTTGCACCGCAAAGGACACAGTGAAAAAAGCAAAGAGGCAACCTACAGAATGGGAAAAAATCTTCACCAGCTATATATCTGATAGAGGATTAATATCTAGGATATACAAAGAACTCAAAAAGTTAAATAATAAGGAATCAAACAAGCCAATCAAAAAATGGGCTATGGAGCTAAATAGAGCATTCTCAAAGGAAGAAATACGAATGGCATATAAGCCTCTAAAAGAATGTTCTATGTCACTAGTCATCAGGGAAATGCAGATTAAAACTACCTTGAGATTCCATCTCACTCCTGTCAGATTGGCTACAATCATGAAAATAAATGATCATAAATGTTGGCGGGGATGTGGAAAAAGAGGAACCCTTCTACACTGCTGGTGGGAATGCAATCTGGTCCAGCCATTGTGGAAATCAGTGTGGAGGTTCCTAAAACAGCTAAAGATTGATCTATCATATGACCCAGCTATAGCACTCCTAGGCATATATCCTAAGGACTCATCTCATTTCCTTAGAAGTACATGCTCAACCATGTTTATTGCTGCTCAATTTATAGTAGCTGGGAAATGGAACCAGCCTAGATGTCCCTCAACTGATGAGTGGATAATGAAGATGTGGCACATTGATACGATGGAGTTCTACTCAGTGGTAAAGAAAAATGAAGTTATAAAATTTGCAGAGAAATGGATGGATCTGGAAAGGATTATACTAAGTGAGGTAACCCAGGCCCGGAAAGCCAAGTGCCACGCCTTCTCCCTCATATGTGGATCCTAGCTACAGATGACTGGGCTTCTGCGTGAGAAGGAATATACTTAGTAGCAGAAGCCAGTAAGTTAAAAAGGAGATATAAAGGGAAGAGAAAGGAAGGGAGGAGGGTACTTAATAGGTTGGTATTGTATATATGTAAGTACAATGATTGAGATGGGGAGGTTATATGATGGAGAATGGAATTTCAAAGGGGAAAGTGCAGGGGGTGAGGGTATTACCATGGTATATTTTTTATAATCATGGAAAATGTTAATAAAAATTGTGAAAAGATAACAATAAAATAAAATAAATTGGTTACATAACAATGAAGTTTTTCAAATGCTGATATGTACTTTCTACACCATGTCATCATTAGATTCCTAAGAAATTAAGCATTCCCAACAATAAATCATTTTACAAAATGGTGCTCTGTCCAATGCAATACCAATCACACAGAAAGAGCTCACAGTAACTGTTCGTGATTAAACACATCAGCACATGGACATTCTAAAAAATAATGATACTCAAATAAGACATACCCATGGAATGCCATCTCCCAGGTACTTGCTGGGATTCTAGCTCAGATCCATAGTTCATGACCACTGAGATCAGTGTTTAGTAATCTATGAAGGTTATCAGGTTGGGAAAATGTTTTAAATATTTTTGTTATTTATTTATTTAAGAGAGAGATAGAATAGGCATGCCAGGGCCTCTAGCCCCTGCAAATGAACTCCAGTCACATGTGCCACCTTGTGCATCTGGCTTTACCTAGGTACAAGGAATCAAACCTGGGTCCTTAGGCTTTGTAGACAAGCTCCTTAACAACTGAGCCATGTCTCCAGCCCCAAAAAACTGTTTCAATAAGTACTTCAGGTGATTCTGACATAGCCTAAGGTTTATGAAGCGTTATTCAAGCTTCAAAAACCAAAACCAGGGTCTGGAGAGCCAGTCAGCTGCTAAAGATAGTTGCTTGCAATGCCTTATGGCTTGGGTCTGAGTCCCCAGTGCCCACGTAAAACCTGAGGCTCAGGATGGCCCACGCGCCTAGAGCTCATTTGCAGTGGCTGGAGGCCCTGGTGTGCCCATTCTCTCTCTCTCTCTCTCTCTCTCTCTCTCTCTCTCTCTCTCTCTCTCTCTCTCTTTCTTTCCTTCTCTGTCCCCCCAAATAAATAAATGAAAACGTTTTTTTAAAAAAAGGCAAATAAAAATCTCTCCACTTCACTTTATTCCTAGCATGATTTTCTTTCTTCATGTCTACAATAGGAATCAGCCATTTAAGGTTCTCCTGGAAAATAAAAACCTAGTTCTCTAAACCCGTGTCTGGAAACCGAACACAGAAAAAGCTAACATATAGAGGAGACTTTATTGAATTTCCCCAGTCAAATTTCATTAAGATCCTTGGTAGGGCTTGTGACGGACAGTGTCCAGACTGCAGAGACAGGCAAGGCAGCTAAAATTCTAGCTGTACTCACTAACTGGTTGGAACAAACAATTTAATGTTATAGAGCTTCAATTTCTTCTTGAGGGTAAAGATCCCTATATGCCAATGTTTTAAGGCGATGGTTAAATGAAGAAGTACCTGACAGCACCTACCCAATCTCCAACAGCATAGCGCTCCTTAGATGCGTGCTGGTTTCCGTAAGCTCTTGAATCAGCAAATAGGAAGTCATATAAGATATATCACAGCGAGCCTGGTGTTTGCCATGGTGTTTGACACACACTGTTCATAAACACTGAATGATTGACCAGCTGCTGTGATGACTTACACTGAGGCAAGGGTAGAAAATCTTCCCCTTTTTCAACCTCATCACTTGAGAGAGACGAGGAATGCTTGGTTTTCCCCATTCTTTTTTTTTTTTAATTTAAAATATTTTTATTTATTTAATTGCAAGCAGAGAGAGAGAGAAGAGCAACAGACAAAAAAAAAAAATGGGTGCACCATAGCCCCCAGCCACCACAAACTCCAGATGCATGTGCCACTTTGTGCATCTGGCATTACCTGAGTACTGGGGAATAGAACTTGGGTCATTAGGCTTTTCAGACAGATGCCTTAACCACTAAGCCATCTCTCCCGCCCTGCTTTCCCCATGTGAAACAAGATCCCATCTTTTTGAATAGCTGGCAGGCTGACTTTAAAATAGAGAAACCCTGGGTGATATTTACCAAGCCATCATGTGACACAACGTACAACTTCCAGATGTCCCTCATGTTGGCAAGTGGAAGTGTTGAAAACATTGGAAATGTAAAAATGAAAAGAATTTAGTCTTCTATTTCCAAATTGGCAACACAAATCAAAGAGATGACATTATGAGACCAATCTGAACACAGAAAAATCTATTAAAATCTGGCACCTCGTTCTTCTTTGGAAACACATGGTACACTTTTGGAAAGACTCTCCTTGGCTGTACGGACCCCTCCACACTGGAATGAAACTTAGGAGAAGCAACACAGGAATGTACACTTCTGGAGACTGCTTGGGGGCAGGGGGTGAGAGCAGAGGAATAAAATAGACAAGCACTTACATTGTGCCTAGAGCTACAATTAATTGTACATGCTGGGGTGGCAGATTAAGACACAGCCATTTCCTTTCCATGATCATGAAAAAGCTTACCTTCAGATGCATAAAAACATAGGTAAGATAATAAATGAGGTGAGCTGGGGAGGTGGCTCTGTGGGTGTGCTTGCCACACAAGCATGAGGACCTAAGTTCCAATCGGAGACCCCACAGGAAATGCTGGGCAAGGCAGCACCTGCCTGTAATCCTCGCTCTCCGGAGACAGACACCGGAAAATCCTGTGGGCATGCCTGCTAGTTCCTAGTCACAGATAGCTTCACGTTGCTGAGATGAACAACCAACCAAATGCAGTCTTTTTTTTAAATTTTTTATTTATTTATTTGAGAGCAACAGACACAGAGAGAAAGACAGATAGAGGGAGAGAGAGAGAATAGGCGCGCCAGGGCTTCCAGCCTCTGCAAACGAACTCCAGACGCGTGCGCCCCCTTGTGCATCTGGCTAATGTGGGACCTGGGGAACCGAGCCTCGAACCTGGGTCCTTAGGCTTCACAGGCAAGCGCTTAACCGCTAAGCCATCTCTCCAGCCCCCAAACGCAGTCTTTATGGGAGGAAGAGATTTATTTCAAGTTTACAGATCCAGGGACGTTCCATCTATGGCAAAAGACGCTGGCTCCCTTTCATATATCCAAGCTGAAAGAAGCCACCACCAGCCAGCAAATACTAAAATAAATAAACAGCAAGCACCAGGGACCCCAACAGAGCTCAAATGGTGCTCTTACACCCCAAGGCAGGACTTCAGGATCCACCCCCGAGTGACACCTCCTCCAACCAGATGGCTGGAGATCCAAATCACAAGTTTACTGGGTTTTTGGGTTTGGGGTTTTTTTTGTTTTTTTTTTTTTTGTTTGTTTTGAGGTAGGGTCTCACTGTAGCCCAGGCTGACCTGGAACTCACTATCTAGTCTCAGGGTGGCCTTGAACTCACAGTGATCCTCCTACCTCTGCCTCCTGAGTGCTGGGATTAAAGGCGTGTGTCACCATGCCTGGCACAAGTTTAATTTTTAACACCCGAGTCAATGCAGTCATAAATTCAAACTATCACACTCATCTAGCCAGATTGGTGAGCTCCAAGTTTAACAAGAGACCCTGTGTCAAAGAATAAGGTAGAGGATGCCCAGTGTTGACTTCTGCCCTGCACACACACATGTACCAAATATATAAGCATGCACGCACACACACACACACACACACATATGCAAATATACCACACACATACATACTTTAGTATAAAAAGAAAAAGGGCTGGAAATGTAGCTCAGTAACTAGAGAACTTGCCTAGCATGTGCAAAGTACTAGATTCAGCCTGAAGCACTACAAAACAATAAAACAGAGAAAAGAATTACAGGATCTTTAGAGAGGCTGGATTAGAAAACAAGGTGCACAGAGAGAGAAAGGGACAATTCTGGATATAAGTTTCTCAAAGTGAAAGTTCCTCAGAAGCCTTACTCCTTAAAGTGTGGTCCATGGACAGACACCCCAGTGCAAAACCCAGGCCCTGCTCCAGATCTACAAGTCAGAATGGTTTTTTCTTTTCTTTTTGTATTTTAATAAGATCCTCTGAAGATTCGTGTACAAATAAACCTTTCAGAAGTACGAGTTTAGGGGAGCTGAAGACATGGATCAGAGGTTGAGGCACTTGCCTATATAAAGCCTAGTGACCCAGGTTTGATTCCCCAGTACCCACATAAGCCAGATGCACTAGGTGGGGCATGCATCTGGAGTTCGTTTACAGTGGCTAGAGGCTCTGGAGTGTCTATTCTGTCTGTCTATCTCTGTCTCTCTCTCTCTCTCTCTCTCTCTTTCTATATATATCTTTATCTATCTATCTATTTCTATCTCTCTGTTTGCAAATAAATGAATAAAATATTTAAAAAAATAAAAAGTGGGGGTAAATATTCAAGACAGAAATAAGAAGAAGGAGGAGGAGTTAAAAATAACAAAGTTGGGCTAGCCTGATGAGGTGGCACATGCGTTTGATCCTAGCACTCAGGAGGCAGATGTAGGAGGATTGCTGTGAGGTTGAGGCCAGCCTGAAACTACATAGTGAATTCCAGGTCAGCCTTGGCTACAGTGAAACTCTACCTTGAAAAACAAAAGTTGGGCTGGAGAAATTGCTCAGTGGTTAAGATGCTTACCTGCAAAGCCTAATGACCCAGGTTCAATTCCTCAGTGCATATGTAAGGCCAAATACACAAAGATACACATGCATCTGGAGTTCACTTGCAGTTGCTGGTGGCCCTGAGCACACCCATTCTCTCTCTCTCTCCCTCTCTCTCTCTCTCCAAATAAATAAATAAAACATTTTAAAAAAATTAATGAGTAGTTTCCCACTAGGTCAGGTTTTGAATGTAGGGGTTTTGCATTCTAAAACCTATTCTGCTTCAGCCCACCCTGTCTGAGCTACACAGACACACAAGGGTAAATGCTCCTTCTTCGGAGCTGTGCTGATGGAGTCTTGGTTCTGCGCTGTCGGCTGCGACTCACTGGGGAGTTATCCTCATGTGGTCAAAGATGCAGGCTTTCATTTTCTTGTCTCCTCTGTTTCTCCTTGACTCCCCATTTCCTCTTGTCAGCTGTTTTTATATTCTATTAAAGTCTTCAAAACAAGACACGACCAGCAATATTTATGAAATCATCTCTAAACCTGCCAGTTCAAAAAAAGGACAAAAAAAAATCAGTTATACAAGACCCCTGTGTTGTGAAATAGACAGAACGTTCAGCATGGATATTTTGGGTTCCAAATTGCCACCTTTGTAATGGTAAAAGGCTCTATTGTACCTTTCGTGTTGATAATAATAACCATTATTTCTATTGTAATTAGCAATGAAATGTTTGAAAGTTCATCATCTAAATACCAAAGCAAGATGGTGAAAATAGTTGATCCACTGAAAATTTAAAAACAAATTATTTTAAATATATACTTAGTACTTTTTAAAAATATTTTATTTATTTATTTGAGAGAAAGAGGGAGAGAGAGAGAAAATGGGCAGGCACACCAGGGTCTCCAGCCACTGCAAACAAACTCCAGACATATGTGTCACCTTATGCATCTGGCTTATGTGTGTACTGGGAATCAAACCTGGGTCTTTAGGCTCCTTAGGCAAGTGCCTTACCTGCTAAGCCATCTCTCCAGCCTAGAGTTTTGTTGTTGTTGTTGTGTTGTCGTTGTTGGTTTGTTTGTTTTTGTTTTCTATTTGAATCAGAATCTCACTATGTAGTCTATATGTAGCTCAGGCTGGCCTCAGACTTCCAATCCTCCTGCCTCAGCATCCTGAGGGCTAGAAATCCAATTGTGCTATACCCAATATCTTCTCATAGTAGTGACTATTATTATCATTAAAACTTACCCTATGGGCTGGAGAGATGGCTTAGCAGTTAAGCGCTTGCCTGTGAAGCCTAAGGACCCCGGTTCGAGGCTCGGTTCCCCAGGTCCCACGTTAGCCAGATGCACAAGGGGGTGCACGCGTCTGGAGTTCGTTTGCAGAGGCTGGAAGCCCTGGCACGCCCATTCTCTCTCTCTCCCTCTACCTGTCTTTCTCTCTGTGTCTGTCGCTCTCAAATAAATAAATAAAAAATTTAAAAAATATATTTAAAAAAAAAAAAAACTTACCCTTGTGGGCCGAAAAGATTTCTTAGTGGTTGAAGAACTTTCCTGCTAAACCTACAGATGCAGGTTTGATTCGCCAGAACCCACATAAGCCAGATACACAAGGTGGCACTTATGTCTGGAGTTCGTTTAGAGTGGCCCGGACACATCCATTCAGTCTTTATCTACCTCTCTCTCTCAACTATATGATTAAAATATTTTTAAAACTTCCTTGCAGTTCATTGTGATTTCTTTTTTAATATTTTACTTTATTCATTTATTTGAGAAAGAGTGACAAGAAAAGGCAGATAGAAAGATGAAATGGGTACAGTGGCCTCTAGCCACTGCAAATGAACTCCAGACACATGTGCTACCTTGTGCATCTGGCTTTACATTGCTACAGGGGAACTGAACTCAGGTCCTTAGGCTTTGTAGGCAAAAGCATTAACTGCTGAGCCTTCTTTCCAGTCCCATAGGGCTTTCTTCACCCAATGACTTTCTTATGCTAATTTCTCTTCATTTGTTTTATATAACTATCAAATGTCACTGAGATATCTGTAATTCACTCATCCTCTAACAATTAAAAACACAATACAGGTTTTAAGGCATGTAATCTCCAAAGCAAAAACACTATCAATGAAGACACACAATCTCCACCACATCATAATTTGAGACATTACAAAGTTCAACCCTCAGTAGGTGTGAAGGTTTTAAACTCCTCTAGCAATTGAGGGAACATGCCTAATCAAGGAAAGTAAGAAGAAATAAATAAATAGAAAGAGCCTGGCATGGTGGTGCACGCTTTTAATCCCAGCACTTGGGAGGCAGAGGTAGAAGGATCATTGGAGGTTTGAGGCCACCCTGAGACTACATAGTGAATCCCAGGCCAGCCTGGGCTAGAGAGAGACCTTGCCTCAAAAATACCAAATTAATTAAATAAATAAACAGACAGAAACGTTAAGCAATAGGGAAATGTGTTCCAGGCTCTGTTCATCACAGAAAGTACATTTATGTACAAATACTTGGGGGGTGGGTGCATCTGGGAGCCTATAAGCCCATCCTTGATAGAATGGCAGGAAGGACATCAAAGAAAATTGTCACAAAGGCAGATATACATTAGATAATTTGAAACCATGTTTTAGTTACCTCCTCATTGCTGGGATAAAGCACTCATCCAAAAGCAGCTGATGGAAGGAAAGGATTTATGTTGGCAAATAGACTGGAAGGGAAGCTTCAGGATGGCAGGGGAAAACATGGCATGAGCAGCGGCTAGGCATCACCTCTGCCACAGCAGGTAGACAACAGCAGCAGGAGAGTGAACCTGATCTGTCACCAGGGGTTGCTGGCTGTAACACTCAAAGCCCACCTTAAACCCACCTCCTCCAGCAAGGCTCCACCTCCCAAATTATCACCACTTGGGGACCAAGCACTCAGAACACATGAGTTTATGGGGGACACCTGAATCAAACCACCACAAACTATTTTAATATACCATTTAGTTAGTTCTTTACAGTGGAGTAAGACCTCTCATTGAATTTTAATTGAAAACCTTGTAATAGTTGCATAAAAATAAAACCAGGATGTGTTATATTACTCTCAGTTTTAGAACCAAAAGCAAAACTATTTTATTTCATAAAGGCCAATATGACCCAATGGAAATAAACATTAGTAAGGGATGTTAATTAAAAGTAAGCTAAAGCCAAGAGTTGTGGAGCACACCTTTAATCTCAGAACTCAAGAGACCGAGGTAGGAGGATCACCATGAGTTCAAGACCAGCCTGAGACTACAAAGTGAATTCCAGGTCAGCCTGGGCTACAACGACACTCTACCTCAACAAACCAAATAAAATAACATAAGGAAGCTAAGGGACTCCTGGCTCACCATCAATCATCTCATCATCACCCAATGGCTTTTCGTTTACAGTGTAGACAGAAGGTACTAGGTAACCACCAAGCCCACATGCCATCTTTGGCATTCTGGTCCATGACGGGACCTCAGACCTTAATGTATTCAAATGCTTTCCAGAATAAAAGCAAATTAAATGGATGATTGAACTACTATTTGTTCAAGTGTTCTCAGTTGAGACTCAAAAAATATGCAGCTGGTAACAGTGGATTTAGTGCTTAGCTAATTCTGACACTGTTTTGCTGTGTATTGAATTTTAAAGAGAATTGGTGTTTGTTGTACGACTTTTTTTCTTTTTTGTTTGTTTGTTTTGTGTTTTGTATTTAGAAATGAAGTGTTGCTGCTCTGTAGCCAAGACTGAACCAGAACTCACTATGTAACCCAGCTGGTCTCAAATTTATAATCCTCCTGGCCCCCCACTGCCTCAGAACTGTGACTAGAGATATGTGGCCACCACACCCAGTCTTTTTTCAAAAAAGTATTTTTATTTATTTATTTTCAATCACAGATAGAGAGAGAGAATATGGGTGTGCCAAGGCCTTTAGCTAGTGCAAACAAACTCCAGATGCATACACAACCTAGCGCATTGGGCTTTGCTGGGGAATTGAGCTTAGGTCATTCAGCTTTGCAGGCAAGTGCCTTAGCCATTGAGCTATCTCCCCAGTCCAACACGCCCAGCCTTTTGTTACACTTCTTATGTACGGATGCTGGGAATGAACCCACGTCTTTGCATGATCAGTAATATTTTTATGTTCTCACAATTTTGTATGTTTAAAGTCAAACAGACTGGCTGGCATTCCCAGCATCTCTCCGTGGTGTCTCTCAAGTGAGAGGCTTAGTGCATCTCACTGACTGACAGGCAAGCTGATTTTGTTCAGGACAAGCCACCACCTGCCCAAGATTCTGTGTGAAGTTCTGTCTAATAAATAAATAGGTATGAGGTGCATTTTCTGCACTCATGAAAACTTAACCACATGGTAGTGAAAATGGTTCAGCCAACAAGGGTGTAGATCTGCCCACCACTCCACACTGTTCCTCATACCACCTGCCTACCCTCCACAGAGAGCATGTTCTTTGTGCATCAAAGAAACACTCTTTTAAAGTAATTAGTTGTTTAGTTATTTATGAGAAAGAGAGAGAAAAAATGGGTATGTCAGGACCTCCAGCCACTGCAAATGAACTCCATAGACATTCACCTGACTTACATGAGTACTGGGGAATTGAACCTGGATCCTTAGGCTTCACAGGCAAGTGCCTTAACCACTAAGCCATCTCTCTAGCACCACATTAAAAAAGTTATTAAAGGTTCCATAATTATTGACAATAAACCATGATAATTCCCTCCCTATCCTCATTTTCTTCCTCACAAAACCACCCTCCATCATATCCCCTCCTCCTCTCAATCAGTCTCTTTTTTATTTTGATGTCATCATCTTTTCCTCCTATTATGATGGTCTTGTGTAGGTAGTGTCAGGCACTGAGGTCATGGATATCCAGGCCATTTTGTGTCTGGAAGAGTGCATTGTAAGCAGTCCTACCCTTCCTTTGGCTCTTATATTCTTTCTGCCACCTCTTCTGCAATGGGCCCTGAGCATTAGAGGGTGTGACAAAGATGTCTAAGTTCTAAATACTCCACTTATGCACTTATTGCAGACTTCCACCAGGCACGCTCCTTTCATTGTCCATAAATATCTTTTCCATCTTTATGTTTACTCCTCAAGGAAGACATTTGGATCTATCATGACAGACTGACTAATTCATCTCTTCATCCATTCCTATGCTGGCCCATCACCCATACAGAGCTTATAGACTCACATCTCTGGAGTCCAGGTAAGCTGTGGAGATAAGAAAATAATAAAGACCCTGGTTTATAATCAACAAATCAAAACTATAATAAACTGGGGAGAGTTTTCTCAAATAAGTTCAATCCTCTCTCTATATTCATGAGGAGGTAGTCCCGGGACCTATAATAGATACCAAAACTCCACAGATCACCAAGTACCTCATAAAAAATTGAATAGTTTTTGTATATAACCTATTTATACCCTCCTATTTACTCTTTTTAAAACTATTTTATTTATTTATGAGAGAGAGAGAAAGAGGCAGAGAAAGACAGAGAGAATCAGTGTTCCAGGGCCTCTAGACACTGCAAATGAACTCCAGACACATGTGCCACCTTGTCATCTGGCTTTACGTGGCTACTGGAGTATCAAACCTGGGTCCTTAGGCTTTGCAGGCAATCTCCTTAACTGCTAAGCCATCTTTCCAGCCCCCATTTACTCTTTAGACTATTTAAAATACCTAATACAATGTAAGTACTTTGTAAATGATTATACCGTATTATTCATGTAATGGTGATAAGAAAAATGCCTTTGCATGTCTAGTACAAGCGAATATTTCTCAAAATTTTATCAATGTTTTTCTGTTAAAATACATATATGGATGAATATATATTATATATATTTTTTATTTATTTGCAAGCAGAGAGAATGAGAATGGGCATGCCAGGGCCTCCTGCCACTGCAAAATAAATCCAGATGCATGTGCCACCCTGTACATCAGGCTTTACACCCTGGTATTAAGTAGTCAAATCCAGGCCTCAGGCTTTGCAAGCAAGCATCTTTAGCCACTGAGTAATCTCTATAGCTCAGATGAATATATTTTTATTTATTTATTTGCAAGCAGAGAGAGATAGAAAGAAGAGAGACAGACAGAAAGAACAGGCACACCAGGGCCTCCAGCCATTGCAAACAAACTCCAGATACATGTGCCACTTTGAGCATCTGGCTTTACATGGGTACTAGGGAACTGAACCAGGGTCGCTAGGCTTTGCAGGAAAGCTCCTTAACCCTAAGGTAGGAGGATCACTGTGAGTTGAAGACCAGCCTGAGACTATATAGAGAATTCCAGGTCAGCCTGGGCTAGAGTGAGACCTTACCTCAAAAAGAAAAATAGTAATATGTATAAAGCCAACTGCAAGGTAAAAACGTGAGAGTCCTTTATTTATTGCACGTCCCTAAGTAAGAATTAGGTCCAGAGTGAACTGGAGTCTTCCAGCTGTAGCTCTGGGGTGATGCCTTTCCCTGGGTTGAGTTTCAGTGTATTTAGCTATTGAATGGATTCTTCATGTTGCCAAGATCTCATAAAGCTTTATTATCTTACAAGTGCTTTTATTCATTTCCATCACCTGTCTGATCCCTGAAGCCATTTGCCTTTGAAATGGCAGAATAAAAATCAGCTTCTATCTACAAAAGTGACACTAAGAATCTTACTATCACCATGACAATCAGTTGATTTAAATACTTTGAGCCTCCATTTTTTCACCTATGAATGGGCAAAGGACTCAATTTCATGGTGTTTTTGTGAAGTCAGAATGAGTGTTTATAAAGCATCTGGGATCCCAGATGTATTACAAGGTTGCTATTCCACTAAGGTGACTCAAAAGTCA
Organism: Jaculus jaculus; assembly: GCF_020740685.1. Classification (NCBI taxonomy): domain Eukaryota; kingdom Metazoa; phylum Chordata; class Mammalia; order Rodentia; family Dipodidae; genus Jaculus; species Jaculus jaculus. The sequence continues at coordinate 53,412,694 of NC_059117.1, forward strand.
CCACAGTGCTGAGAAGTGACAGTGGAATGTTCAGCACTAAGTGAGACATCTCTATCACACCCTCCAAGGCCCAGGGTCAATTGTAATAGAGATGGCAGAAAAAATGCAAGAGCCAAAGGAAGGGTAAGACTACTTACAATGCACTCTTTCAGACACAAAATGGCCTTGATATTCATGATCTTGCAGTGCCTAACACTACCTACACAAGACCTTCATAATAGGAGGAGCAGATGATGCCATCAAAATAAAAGAGAAATTAGCTGGGCGTGGTGGCGCACACCTTTAATCCCAGCACTCGGGAGGCAGAGGTAGGAGGATTGCCGAGAGTTCGAGGCCACCCTGAGACTACATAGTGAATTCCAGGTCAGCCTGAGCCAGAGTGAGACCCTACCTCGAAAAAACAAAAATAAATAAATAAATAATAAAAGAGAAATTGATTGAGAGGAGTAGGAGATATGATGGAAATCCACCAATTTTGTGAGGGGGGAAAGTGAAGGTGGAAGGGAATTTTCGTGGTTTATTGTCTACAATTATGGCAGCTGTCAATAAAAAAGTTTCTAGGGCTGGAGAGATGGCATAGCGGTTAAGCGCTTGCCTGTGAAGCCTAAGGACCCCGGTTCGAGGCTCAGTTCCCCAGGTCCCACATTAGCCAGATGCACAAGGGGGCACACGCGTCTGGAGTTCGTTTGCAGAGGCTGGAAGCCCGGGCACACCCATTCTCTCTCTCTCCTTCTACCTGTCTTTCTCTCTGTGTCTGTCGCTCTCAAATAAATAAATAAATAATTTTTTTTTAAAGTTACTTAAATGATTTTTTTAAAAAAATGGTCATAACTAATATATCAATTTTGTTTCCTAGAAATGACACCCCTTGGAAAAATTCTGTGGCATGTCTGGAGAGTGATCCCAGGAAGTAGGAGAAAGAGAGGGATACATAGAGAAGGAAGGAGGGAGAAAGTAAAGGTAGGAATGTGGTGGTGTTTTCTCATTCATCAGCCAGCACTCAATCATGGGGGAAGCGGGGGTCATTAATGAAGTGCATCTCATAACCATCTATCTGGGGTTCAAAAAAGAAAAGATTCCTCTGCAGGTTTCTTTCTCTGTAATTGATTACTGACTCTCTGAGTATTAACCCCGCCATGCCCATTTCTCCATACGTGAATACTGAACAGGTGTTGTTTGTAATGTCAACAGACCTATGGAGCAGGAAACAAGAGGTATGCACTGTGGATCCACAGCAAGATATTTTAGGTTCCCAGAGGCAACCAGTCAAAGCCTGCTTGGACATGGACTACAATGGTGCCTGGAAGAAGTGGGGATGAGCTCACAAAATTACAATCGTGATTCCATGTAATCAGCCATAAGAGTCCATATTATACTGAAAGAGCTTAGATCTGGTGCAACTCATGACAAAGAATACTAAAATCTAAACAAAGAACTCATGTCCAGTACTGAAGGAATGGCTTGGTGGTCAAGGCACTTGCCTATGAAGCCTAAAGACCTAGGTTTGATTCCCCAGTACCCATATAAAGCCAGATGCACAAGGTAGCATATGTGTCTGGAGTTCATTTTCAGTGGTTAGAGGCCCTGGTGTATCCATTCTCTCCCTCTCTCTCTCCCTCCCTCTCTCTCTCTCTCTTTCTCTCTCATAAATAAAAAAAATAAAAAGAACTCATGTCCAGCATGCAGTTTCTGTTTTATAACTTTTAAAAATAACACTCCTACATATAGACAATATACCATGATCATAATCACCTCTCATGACCCTCACTTTTCTCTCCCAAATCCCTCCTCCACTGAATCTCTTCTTTCCAACTTCTATTTGATGTCATTATTTTCTCCCTCCTATTATTCGGGTCTTGTGTAGATAATGTCAGCCTCTGTGAAGTCATGAATATCAATGCCATTTTGTATCTGGATGACAGCATTATAATCACTTCTCCCCTTCCTTTGGCTCTTACATTCTTAATGCCACCTCTTCAGCAAAAAAAAAAAAAAAAGTATAAACATAAATATAAGTATTTAGAAGGAAGTTTGGTGGACATAATATGTCCACTTAGCAAGACAACAGTAGAAGTTTCCTCCATAGAGCTCATGACGTCTGCAACCATAGGCATTTGATTAGGTTTTCAGTACCAGGCATAAATTCCCTCCTATGGAGTAGGCCTCAAGTTCAATCAGAGCAGTTGGTTTCTCCATAACAAACATGCCACCATTGCTTGCAGGGTCTATAGCTGGTTAAGACTACTGATAAACAGCTATGCAGCTTGTTGGGGGAGAAAAGTCATTAACTGTCTTAAACAGTATGCATATTTTCTAAGCCATTAAAGTTTTGCTACCTAATGTGCTATTTCTAACTGTGCCTAATTCCTTTTAGGACTTAGATTTTCTATATTTATGATTTATTTCTTAGTACTACATAGTAAACATGCATGTCCCAATCTCCTTTGCAAACACAACCTTTCTTTATATTTTCATTTTTATTTATGGACAATTTTATACATTTGTATAATGCATTTTGATCACAATCCCCTACCATTACCTTTGCCACATGTGCTCACACAGACAACCCTAATTATTCTTCAGACTTCAGGAAATAACCAAGCTAGAACACACTTCAACCTCAAGTGGAAATGACATCTTACTATGATGTTCTTACTCTGTCTTAATCTATTCCCCTTCCTACTCCCTTCTTTCTACTCCTGCCAAGTAGCATATTTCTATAAATAGGCCCATTGATCCACTACTAGATGAACCAAGTTTGGGCAATAAATTATAATTTCTCCAGTAAAAATGTAGTGTCTTGGAGTTAGTTCTTTAAATATGAAAATTATAATCATGTACTTGGGAGAGTAAGGTAGGAGGTTCACCATGAGTTCAAGGTCAGCCTGAGACCCACATAGTGAATACCAGGTCATCCTGGGCTAGAGTAAGACCCTACCTCGAAAAACCAAACCATATATATATACACACACACACACATATGAAATCATGGAAGAGCAAGGCACAAGTATAGATTTGCATGCTTGTCTTCTCAACTTTTCTACTTGCTCTGAATGCAAGGAATTTTCAAATTATGTCTGGATGAAAGATGAAAGGAAATCCCATGAAGGCGTAAAATATAGGCCAAAGATATAACATCTGGCTTCCATCCACCCTCAGAACATCTATTCTGGTGATGAGATAAGAGCAGTTCCGAACTAGGCTGGGAAGTTTTCTTGGATAAAATCCTCAGTCTGTACAGGCAAATGACATTACCAGATGTCTTCCTTCTTCTCCCGCAGTCCCTAAGTAGTTCAAAGCCTTTAATATAAATGAAAAAGAGAGGATGGAGGAAGGAAATATCTCTCAGCCCTGCTGGAAACAAGCCCATCAACAGTCTTGATGAAATAAACCAATGATTTCTCTTATTATGCTGACACCCAGCCCTTCTAGAAACCAGTTAGAAGCGGGAGGGAAAGTCACATCCATTTTTTGTGAAAATGCTAAGAATTCTTCAGCTTGCATCAAATTTTTTCAAGAGGTTCCCAGCAGGTCCATGAGAAAGTGGTTTTGTGCTGTGCTCTTCAAGCAGGAGATTCTCAAGCACATAGATAAGGCCAAGCATACTACCCCGCCCCCCCCCCCCATTTTCACATTCAGGAAGGATGAGAAGATCACTGGACTAAGATTCCCACCAACCTGAGATGGGGAAATAGCAAGGAAGGTGCAAACAGGGAAGCATCTCAAAGCATTTCAACAGCAAAGTAAAGCACCTTACCTGCATTGCTAGACCCCGTAGAGAACTTCTCACTCCTGTAAGGTAGGGGGCCATGAGCCCAGTACTTACTTAACATACCTTCCTAACTTATTGCATTTAGGTTCTTTTTTCTTTTTTGGCTTTTTGGCGATTTCTGTTTGTTTGATTAATTGATTTGTTGTTTGTTTGTTTGTTTATTTGTTTTTTGAGGTAAGATCTTGCTCTAGCCCAGGCTGACCTGGAATTCACTATGTAGTCTCAGGCTGGCCTTGAACTCATGAGGATCCTCCTATCTCTCTGCCTGCCAAGTGCCGGAATTAAAGGTGTGCACCACCACACCTGGCCTCGTTTTTTAATTTTGTTATTTTTATTTATTTCATTTATGTATTACACAGAGAGAGAATGTGCATCTGACCTGGGTTCTTAGGCTTCGTAGGCAAGTTTAACTGCTAAGCCATCTCTCCAGCCTGCATTCAGCTTCTGGACCCTGGGACAAAACACCCAACCATCAGCAGCTTAAGAGAGAAAAGCATTTCTTGCAGGCTTTTGGTCCTAAGGGGAAGCTTCATCATGATGGAGGAGGCTGGCTCACTCCACTGTACATCCACAGCAGAGAGACAACAGCAAGAAAGAGCTGGCTGTGAACACACAGTAAGCTGGACTCACCCTGAAGTCTGCCCGCAGAGACGCTCCTCCTCGAGCAGGGCTCCGCCAGCTGGGGACGAAGTAGGAACCATAATCAAAAACACCTAAGGGGGGCTGGAGAGATGGCTTAGCGGTTAAGCGCTTGCCTGTGAAGCCTAAGGACCCCGGTTCGAGGCTCAGTTCCCCAGATCCCACGTTAGCCAGATGCACAAGGGGGCGCACGCGTCTGGAGTTCATTTGCAGAGGCTGGAAGCCCTGGCGCGCCCATTCTCTCTCTCTCCCTCTATCTGTCTTTCTCTCTGTGTCTGTCGCTTTCAAATAAATAAAGAAATAATTTTTTAAAAAAAAAAACACCTAAGGGGCTGGAGAGACAGCACAGTGGTTAAAGTGCTTGCCTGCAAAGCCTAACAACCTGAGTTCAATTCCCCAGTGTCACCTAAAACCAGCTGCACAAAGCAGTCCATGCATCTGGAGTTTGTTTGCAGCTGCTGGAGGCTCTGGTGGGCCTGTTCTCTCTGCCTGTCTCTCTTCTCTCAGCCTGTCTCTGCTTGCAAATAAATACAAATAAAATTTTTTTTATAAAACACCTGAGGGTATGGGGGACATTTACAATTAAACCCACCACGTAATGTCAAAGTGTGCTTGCAGAAAAGCAGAAGTAACAAGGGAGGGCTGAGGCATGCGACATTCTGTGATCACCTTCTAGGATCAGGATCTATAGCACAAAACATTTTCACGTTCATACTCTCACTTTCGTCCACTCAGTTGCTACATGATGGGTTGTGGATCAATGAAAAGCCACGAGATTAGACTTTGAGGGAGACAAGACAATAATCCTTGTTAAACACTAATTAGTGAGATAACCTCCAGTCATTCACAAAACCCCTTAGTGCCTTAGACTCACGGGGTCCTCTTGCACACTTCGGAAGTCTAGGAGTCCAGTGAGATAGTTGAATAGAAATCAATGATTTGACCCTTCTCTGTTTCCTCTCCTTTCAGTCTCACTGTGATTAACTACATATCTTTTGTTAACCTCCTGTTATTTATGCAATAGTGTTTCAACTAGAGGGAGAGAAGAAAGGTTCCCTAGTGCATAGAATGTGAAATTTATTCAAAACCTGGGTGGCAGATGACCCTGTGGAAAAACTGCACAGAGGGCACATGGGGCAGCCCTCCAAAGGCTCTTCCTATTTTTTTTTTTTTGTAAATTTTTATTTATTTATTTGCAAGCAGAGAGAGAAAGTGAGAGAGAGAATGGGCACACCAGGGCCTCCGGCCACTGCGAACAAACTGCAGTTGCATGTTCCACATCGTTTAACACGCCAGCCCCAACTCTTCCTATTTTTATGCACCCAAGAGATTCTGCTTCACCTGGTATTTCACATGTTTAGGGTATGATGGGTATTGTGGTTCACAAATTAAAGTGTTGAGTGCATCATTAGGTTGTTAGGAGGAACCTTGGAGTTGAAACCAACAGACTTAACTCATTTACTTTCCTCGCCCATTCTCACAAGGCCAAAGTCAAATGGAGAGTTCACACACAGTCTTCTAAAGTTGAAACAAATTCACCTGAGAGCCATGAACAAGGGGCACGTCTAAATGATCCTACACAGGCTGGGGAGATGGCTCAGCAGTTAGGGTGCTTGCCTGCAAAGCCTAATGACCTGGGTCCAATTCCCCAGTGCCAACACAAAGCTGGGTCCACTAAGTGGTACATGAGTCCTGAGTTTGTGTGCAGAGGAAGTGGCCCTGGTGTGCCATTCTCCCTCTCTCTCCCTCTCTCTCCCTCTCTCTCTCCCTCTCTCCTTGCAAATAACTAAATGAGGATATGGCCCCAGTGTCATTCAAAGTGATGCAGGTGGATGGTGACAGATGTAGTGGCAAAGTAACTTCCTGGCCACAGCCTGGCCATGCATGGGCCCATCTTTAGCACCTATCATAAGGAGACCATGACTGTGATAGGAAAGTCGTCAACACCGCAAGGACAGCCTACGTGGGGGATGACATGGAGGGTCTGTGCCTTTTCTCCTACTCTTAGGGTCGCAAAAATGACAACAACCCAGCTGGAGAGATGGCTTAGCCTACAAGGAGCTTGCTCACAAGTGTGGCCCAGGTGTGCATCCCCAGTACCCACCTGAGTAAAGGCACATGCAGAGTGGCACACGCATCTGGAGATTGTTTACAGTGGCTGGAGGCCCTGGTGCCCATTCTCATTCTCTCTCTCTCCCCTTCCCTCATTGCTTGCAAATAATAATAAACATTATTTTTTAATGATAGCAACTATTGCAGTCAGGTTCACATTGCTAGCAAAAAAACACCCAACCAAGAGCAGCTGGGGGGTGGGGGATCAGGTTTACTTTCACTTATAGACTCGAGGGGAAGCTCCATGATGGCAGGGAAAACAGTGGCATGAGCAGAGGGTGGACATCACCGCCTGGCCAACATCAGATGGACAAGATCAAGAGGTGAGTGTGCCAAACACTGGCAAGGGGAAACTGGCTATAACACCCATAAGCCCATGCCCCAAAATACACTGCCTCCAGCAGACGTTAATTCCCAAATCTCCATCAGCTGGGAACCTAGCATTCAGAACACCTAAGTTTATGAGGGTTACCTGAATCAAATCACCACAGCAACTAAAACTAACAAATTCTTGGCATGGGAAAAGCCCAGAACTCCATACTTGGTATGCTTTTCTACTGTGGATCTGGCAATCGCCCTGTCAAGGAGGTACTTTAGTCATTGGCTTCACAAAGAAAGTAAGGGAAGAATTCAACCCCAAGAACAGTGTCGAGAAATTCCTCCATAGAAACCTTTGAGTCCAGGCTGCCTGATTCCAAAACTCACACACAAAAGAGTGGCCCAGTGCAGTACTGTAAGTCTGTCTCTTGTTTAATGATCTGTCTCCTAAGATGCTACACAAGAATCAGCAGAGATTTGTTAACTGTGTTTCTCACAGGTGGGCACCACCATGCCCAGCTTAATGAATACCTTTTATTGTTGTTGTTTTAAAGTAGGGTCTCCCTCTAGCCCAGGCTGACCTAAAATTCACTGTGTAGTCTCAGGGTGGCCTCAAACTCATGGTGATCCTTCTACCTCAGCCTCCCAAGTACTGGGATTAAAGGCGTGCACTACCATGCCCAGCATACCTGAGAATTCTGGATCTACATTTGAATCTCAGCCTCTTTGGTCCAAGGACATACTGAAAGTAAAACATTCTTAATATTATCCTTTGTAAATAAATAACTCAAAATAACACTCCATATTTATTTTCTGTTTAGTTTTTACTCTGTTTTGCAATTTTTTTATGAGAGAGAGTGCGCAAGTGAAAGAGAGAGAAGATTGGCTCCCCAGGGCCTCTAGCCACTGCAATCAGACTCCACACGCATGAGCCCTTGTGCGACCTGTGTGCTTGCCCCACCTTGTGCATCTGGCTTACATGGGACCTGCAGAGTCAAACATGGGTCCCTAGGCTTTGCAGACAAGCATATCAATGGCTAAGCCATCTCTCCAGCCCAGTTTTTACTTTTAAAATGCAAGTATGTTACATACACACACACACACACACACACACACACACACATATATTCATATATGATGCCAGGAATGGTGGCACACACCTTTAATCAAAGCACTTGGGAAGCAGAGATAGCAGGATTGTTAACCTCCTGTTACAAGGAGTACAAGGCCAGCCTGGGACTAGAGTGAGTTCCAAGGCAGACTGGGCTGCAGTGAGACCCTACCTCAAAACAATCAAACAAAAATCTACCCAATCCATGCCAAGCATGGTGGCACACAACTGTAATCCCAACCCTTGGGAGGCTTAGCAGGGGGTCCCTATGAATGCAGGGCCAGCCTGAGCTGCAAGATAAGACCTGAATGAACGAATAACTAAATAAATAAATAAATATCACTCCATTAAGGAATTGCAAGCCTCGCTTATTTACTCTCTTCCCCAAGGCAGACTGTGATCAGGGACATTGACTCCTTCTCTAGCTAGTCCAGCCGACCCATCTTCTGCCCTGCTGTGCTCCCCCAACCAGGGTAAAACTTCTGCTCAAAAGTGGAAGCTGGGGCTAGAGGGATGGCTTAGCGGTTAAGGCATTTGCCTGCAAAGCCAAAGGACCCAGCTTCTATTCCCCAGGACTCACGTTAGCCAGACGCACAAGGGGACGCACGTGTCTGGAGTTCGTTTGCAATGACTGGAAACCCTGGCGTGCCCATTCTCTCTCTTTCTCCCTCCCTCCATCTTTCTCTGTCAAATAAATAAAAATTAAATATTTTTTTTAAAGTGGAAGCTGAAGGGGCTGGAGAGATGGCTTAGCAGTTAAAGCATTTGCCAGCAAAGCCAGGAGATCACAGTTGGACTCTTCAGGACCCACATAAGCCAGCTACACAAGGGGGTGCATGCATCTGGAATTCATTTTCAGTGACTGGAGGCCTCAGTGTGTCCATTCTCTCTCTGTCTCTCTCTCTTCCTCTTTCTCTCTCTCAAATAAATAAATAAAATATATTTTTAAAAGTGGAAGCTCAAATAAATCCTCTCTTTCCATAACATGCTCTTGGACAGGTATTTTGTTCCAGGAACAAGAAAGTCATGGACACCCTTGCAAAACAGAAGCTGTGGTGACCAGAATACTAACAGGGTATGGAATGTAGTCCTTTCATCACATGAGGCCAGCTCTCCCCGCCTTTCTCAAGCCTGGACCTCATGTTTAGTCCTTCTGTGTGACATACCCCCCTTCTGTCTCAGGGTATCTGACAGATTTTCTGCATAGGAGATGGTTTGTGGTCCAAATACTTGCTCGGTATGATCAATACAATTTTGATATTAGCTCTATGTTTGATGTATTGGTGCTGCATGTTAGAGAAAACATTCCCACTCTGAGTATTATCCTGGGAGCTATGGTAGCAGGAGAGCCTTGGTCCAGAGAATAACTACTTAATGTGTTCAATGGCTAGAGTAAGTATGCTAATATCTCAAGGTCTAAAAGCTTGAATGATGCCCTAAAAATAATAATAAAAATTTGGGCCTGGAAAATAGTGAGACACCCCAACCTTTAAAAAAAGGGGGGGAGGGGACTGGAAAGATTTTTCAGCTGTTAGGGCACTTGTTGACAAAGCCTAATGACCGGAGCTCAATTCTCCAGTACCCATATAAAGACAGATGCACAAAGTGACACATGCATCTGCAGTTTGTTTGCAGTGGCTAAAGGCCCTGGCATGATCATTTTCTCCCCCACCTTGCAAATAAATACATAAATAAGGTATTTTTAATTTGTTTTGCCCATTTCTTCTTTTTCTAATGGTCCCTACTGCTTGTTATGAAGCAAGGTACTAAGTGGTTGGAAGTGGCTAAGGTAAGAAGGTTATACAAAGACAGACGTGCTCTAAGCAGATAAGGAGCCACCATGAGCGCCATGGAGGCGGTCTCACGGAGATAACTGCTGGTGACCTGAGATCACCAATGGCCTCATAACCTCATTATTAGAAAACTGACTATATGAGATTTCTACTTTTGTAAGAAATGAGAAATCTTCATTCTTTTGAATACTGGCAGCCATCTGAAACATATGTTGAGGGCCTGGAGAGATGGCTTAGTGGCCAAGGCACTTGCCTGCAAAGCCAGAGGACCTGAGTTTAATTCCCCAGAACCCACATAAAGCCAGATGCACAAGGTGGCACATGTATCTGCAGTGTATTTGACATGACCAGAAGCCCTGCTGTGCCAATTCTCTCTATCTCCCTCTTTCACTCTTCCCTCTCTCTCTCTCTCCCTCTCTCTCTGTCTCTCTCTCTCTCTCTCTCTCTCTTCCTCTCTCTCTCTCTCTCTCTCTCTCTCTCTCTCATATATAAGTAAAATATTCTTTTAACAATATGTTGAATACTTTGAAAACCAAATACTTCTGTCAACAAGTCAAACCCGATCTGATTTCATTGTTTTCCACTTGTGATAGCAATTGTTGGCTGAGATTTATTTATTCCACTGAGGTGCTCATGAGGGGTTCCTCTGTGACATTCGACAATCAACATTGCATCTCCCTCTCAAAGGAAACTGCAGAGCTCTGACTACTGAGGTCCCTCATACTTATCTTGAATAATTCACATTTTCGTAGACCTACTGAGAATCAAAGGATCCATGAATATCTCATGGCGTTGGTAGCGCACAGGCATTGTACAGAGTTACTCGGGTTCCTTTGAGCTCTGTCAGCCACTTTCCAACCAACCTTTCCAAGAGTTACTCATCAATGACCCCCAAAACTATTCCATCTCTAACTAGAAAAAGAAGGCTGAAGAGACAGCTCAGCAGTTAAAGGTGCTTGCTTGCAAATCCTGACAGCCTGAGTTCAATTCCCCAGTACCCACATAAAGTCAAATGCAAAAAGTGGTGCAAAAGGCCCTGGTACACCCATTCTCTCTCTCTCTCTCTCTCTCTCTCTCTCTCTCTCTCTCTCTCTCCTTTCTCCTCTCTCTCTCTCTCTCTTATTCTCTCTCTCTCTCTTTTTCTCTCCTTATAAATAAATAAAACATATTTTAAAAAATAAAGTGAAAATTCATCAGTAAACCATTTTATAATAGCAATATGAATATTAGAGCTCTGTATGTGATTAGAAAATTAGCATGTTGGGTTAGACAGATTGCTCAGTGGTTCAGTGGTTAAGGCATTTACCTTCAAAGCCTAAGTACTGGGGGATGGAGAGATGGATTAGCAGTTAAGACACTTGTCTGCAAAGTCTAAGGACCCAGGTTCAATTCCCCAGTACCCACATAAACCAGATGCACATTAGTACATGCCTCTGTAGTTCATTTGCAGTGGCTGGAGGCCCTGATGTGCCCATTCTCTCTATATATATCTGCCTCTTTTTCTCTGTGTGTGTCTCTCTCTCTCTAAATAAATTATATTTTTTAATAAAAGCCTAACAACCGGATTCCCTAGTACCCATGTAAAGCCAGATGTACAAGGTGGCACATGCAGCTTGAGGCCCTGGAGTGCCCATTCTCTTTCTCCCTATCTGTGCCTCTCTCTCTTTCTCTTTCTCATAAATTAATATTTAAAAGAAAGAATGAGGCTGGGCGTGGTGGCGCACGCCTTTAATCCCAGCACTCGGGAGGCAGAGGTAGGAGGATTGCTGTGAGTTCAAAGCCATCCTGAGACTACAGAGTTAATTCCAGGTCAGCCTGGACCAGAGTGAGACCCTACCTCGCAAAACCAAAAAAAAAAAAAAAAAAAAAAGAATGAGAGCTATATTCAGAACATCTAGACTTTGTCATGGATATCAGAGAGGGTGGGACTTCCTTCCAAAGTGCCAATCATTCCACACAGATTGGAGATGGCCCTTTCTCAGTGAGATGTACTAATTACACCCTCTGTCAGTGCCCACTCCATGTCCCTATGCTTCCTAGATGACAGCTAAACAAAGCTATCTATGGTATTCTGGCTCAGCTTATCCAAATGGTGAACCAGCCCCTGTAAGTCGTCTAAGGAATGGACGTTTGGTTAACAAGCATGGGCTCAAACAGGAGCCCAGAGTCTGAAATATTGTTCCCAGGATGATATTTGGTGGGTTTTGTTTTTTAACTTGTAAGAAGAGAGAGTGATAAGACAGAAAGAGAGAGAGAAAAAGAGAGAGAGGGAGAAGGGGAGTGTCAAGGCCTTTACCCATTGTAAACAAACTCCAGATGCATGAACCACCTTATGCAGCTAGTTTATGTGGGTACTGGGGAATCAAACCTGGGTCCTTAGGCTTCACAGGCAAGTCTCTTAACCACTAAGCCCTATCTCCAGCCCCAGAATCTAGATTTTAAAAAGACATGAAAGTGGAAAGAAAGTTGTTTGGGAAGGGAAAGAGCAGCAGGGGTAGGGTGACCGAGGATAGAGGAGATGAGTTCGGTAACGGTTATGTATATTCCCCATTCTATGCCTCTATGAAAGTGTCAGAATGAAGGACACAAGGGCACAAAGTCTGAAACATTGTCCACAGAATTATATTCTTTTCAAAAATTATTTGATTACTTATTTACAAGGAGAGAGAGAGAGAATGGGCACTGCTGCAAACGAACTCCAAATGTATGTGCCACCTTGTGCATCTGGCTTCACATTGGGGACTAGGGAATCAAATTTGGCTCCTTTGGCTTTGCTGGTAAGCACATCTCTCCAGGTCTCATCCTATGTTTTCTAAGCACCTGAAATGTGACCCAATAAAACGTACCTGCCATTATGAAGCTCACACCAATGCCAGGTTATCAGGCTTCGGCCAGCACCCCATCTTGTCTTCATATGACCTGGAAGTCATCATAGTTTTTGTTTTTTTTTTGTTGTTGTTGTTTTTTTTGGTTTTTCGAGGTAGGGTCTCACTCTGGTCCAGGCTGACCTGGAATTAACTCTGTAGTCTCAGGGTGGCCTTGAACTCATGGCGATCCTCCTACCTCTGCCTCCCAAGTGCTGGGATTAAAGGCGTGTGCCACCACACCCGGCCATAGTTTGGTATTTTAAAAAAAATTGTATTTTGTTAATATTTTTTAACTTTTTATTGACAACTTCCAGACATATAAACAATATACCATGATCATAATCCACTACCACCACCTTCCTTTTTTTCTCTCCCAAATCCCCCCTTCGCTGAATTCCTTCTTCTTCCCAACTAGTCTGTCTTCTATCTTGATGTCACCATTTTCCCCCTTTCTATTATGCAGTCTTATGTAGCTAGCGTCAGCCACTGTAGGTCAAGAGCATCAATGTCAGTTTGTATCTGGAAGGCAGTATTGCAAAGGGCTCCTCTTTCTAACTCTTACGCTCTTTCTGCCACCTCTTCTGCAATGGTCCCTGAGCCTTGGAGGGTGTGGTCGAGATGTCTCACTTAGTGCTGAACACTCCACTGTCTCTTCTTCAGCAGTTTAGTGAGTTTTCAGTCACCCCAGTGGTCACTACCATCTGAAAAGAGAGCTACTCTAGCCAAAATTGAGAGTAGCATTAATCTATGGGCATAAATGTAAGTATTTACAGGATATAATATATCCATTTAGCCAGACAACAGTTGTAGTTTCACCCCTAGGACTTGTGACCTCCCAAGCATAGGCTTTTGATGAGGTTTTCAGTACCAGATATGTATTCCCTCCTGTGGAGCAGGCCTCAAGTCCCATCAGAGAGCTGTTGGTTTCCCCCATAACAGACATACCACCATTGCACCAGTTGGTACATTTGACCTGGCTGACCAGCTCTGGAAGTTGCAGGGTCCACTGCTGGTTTAAGACCACTAATGACTTTTTTTTGCTGCCAGGCTGCATAGCATTTTCCAGCATCATGACAGATGTCAACAGGGAGGAAGCTTTCAGCTTAGTTCCAACTTGTTTTCCAAATGGGGAACTGAACCCAGGCCGTTATGCTTTGCAAGCAAGTACCTTAAGGGCTGAACCATCTCTCCAGCACAGCCTGGCTATTTTTCTCCTTTTGATCACAGCTGCTTCCACTCTGTGAACTACAAATTCCCTGTTTCTTCACACAGATTCCCAGTGTCAAGCTTACTTTTGAGTTTGAGGCTCCACCTTGAATACTACCCCAGTCCAACAGCCATTCACCTGACAGTATTCCCTCCAAGCTAGGACAAAAATCACCTAACCAGGGCTGAAGAGATTGCTCAATGGTTAAGACGCTTGCCTGCAAAGCCTAATGGCCCAGGGTTTGATTCCCCAGTACCCACATAAGCTAGATAGATGCCTAAAGTGGCACGTGCTCCTGGAGTTTGTTTGCAGTGGCTAGAGGCCCTGCTGTGCCCATATTCTCTCCCTCTTTCTCTCTCTCCCCTTAAAAATAATAAAATATTTTTAAAAATATCACCTGACCCAATATACCATGATCAAACTCTCTAGAAAGCTAGCATTCATGGCTCCTCAGACAGGATTAACACAAATCATTGAATATTATATTTGATCTGAAAATGCTTGAAATATATACTGACATAATTTAGTTATCTAATCATACTGAGAAGTACTTTCAGCAATCGTTAAAACCCATGCAGGCTGAGTATGGTGAGGCATGCCTGTAGTCTCCTAGGAGGCCCAGGCAGGAGATCCCTGCAAGTTCAAGGCCAGTCTGGACTACACAGTGAGTTTCAGGAAAGCCTGGGCTACATAGTGGGACTCTGTATGTCTGTCATATGTAATATTCATACCTTAAAGTAGTAATTTCCATTCTCAGAAGTAGCAATTATGTAATTATAGTGGAAACTGACTACACACACACACACACACACACACACACACACACACACATACTCAGGTCTTTCAGCCGCAATGTTGTTTTTTTTTTATAATTTATTTATTTTGCTGGAGGAGGCAGAGGTAGGAGGATCAATGGATCAACGTGAGTTCAAGGCCAGGCAAAGACTTCATAGTAAATTCCAGGTCAGCCTAGGCTAGAGCAAGATCCTACCTCAAAATCACACAAAAAAAGAAAAAGAAACTACATTTATTTACATTCACAAGCAGAGGGAGAGAGAGACAAAGAGATTGAGACACACAAAGAAAGAGAGAGAGAATGGGCACACTAGGACCTTTAGCCACTGCAATCTAACTCCAGATGTATGAGCCACTTTGTGCACCTGGCTTTAAGTGGGCACTGGAGAATCAAAAACAGGGCTTTGCAAGCAAGCACCTCTAACCACTGAACCATCTCTGCAGCCCCCACAGTGTTTAATGATACTAAAAATGGGCATAATCTAGATGATTCACAATAGGAAAGTGCTTAAAAAAACATGACTGGACACTTCTCTGAGAAACTATTAAAAACCAATTTGCAGGTAATTAGCCAATTTCTTTTTTAAAAATATGATTTGGCAGGTGGAAAAAGGCAAATTATAAAAATGGCTCTATGTGTAGTGGTTTGAGTCAGGTGTTCCTCATAAACTTAGACATTCTGAACGCTAGGTTCCCAGCTGATGGAGATTTGGTAATTAACACCTTCTGAAGGCAGTGTATTGTTGGGGCGCGCTTATGGGTGTGATAGCCAGCTTCCCCATGCCAGTGTTTGGCACACTGTTGTCCACCTGTCCACCTGACGTTGGCCAGGGAGTGATGTCCACTTTCTGCTCATGTCATTGTTTTCCCTGCCATCGTGGAGCTTCCTCTCGAGTTTTTAAGCCAAAATAAACCTTTTCTTCTTTTCTTCTTTCCCCCCCCCCCGCCCCCACAAGCTGCTCTTGGTGGGGTGGCTTCTGCCAGCAATGCTACGCTGACTGCCACATATGAATTAGGAGTTAAGGGAGCGTATGGAGGAAGGAGCCCAAAGGGTGCAGGAAGTAGCAGACGGTGACGACGCGTGCACAGAGCTAGAAACAGGCTGTCCTGGTTCCGGGGAAAGGTCCTGCTACTGACTGACAGGAGCCGACCTCCCAGCATCTCAGAGATCTGCTACCTCCTTCCACGAGGAAGCGGTTCTGCTTGCTGTCGGTTGGCAGCGGCCTGGCCGGGCTTCAGCCTGCGCGCGGGTGTCTGCGGGTCTCTCCATCTCCTGCAGGGGGCAGCACCGACAGTGGCGGAGCGCTGTTCCTGCAGCCCAGCCCGACCACCATCCAGGGGACGAGAACCCAGGCCCTCCTGGACACCCTGCCTCAGCCTCCGAGTCTGCAGCCGCCCTCCAGCCTTGGCCACGGCCACGGCCACGGCCACGGCCCCGGCCCAGGCTTCCATTGTTGGGGCACAGCAGTAGTACCGAGGGGGGTTGTTCCTTTTAGGGATGGCTGTCAGAAAAAGGAGTAATAGGCTCGAGCTGCGAGAGAGGACATGAACATATAATAAAAGAATTTTTTCTAAAAAAAAAAAATCCTTCTATGACATAATTAAAACTACATAGAAGTTGAATTCCTGCCAAATTATGAAAAAAATATATTTTTACTTTTAGTTGAAGAAGTGTGTGTAATTTTTAAATTTTATTTTCATTCCTACTGTGTATTTTGTAAACAACCTTATACATCAGCAGTCCTAAAATGAGCGCAGGGAGTTCTGTAATTGTGGCCTGAGCCCTCCACCTCCTTCCCTCGGACTTCCCACCGCCAATTAAAATTGCTACTTGGAGAGCTGGGCATGGTGGTGCATGCCTTTAATCCCAGTAAGTGGGAGGCAGAAGTAGGAGTTCTATGAGTTCAAGGCCAGCCTGAGATTACACTGTGCATTTCAGGTCAGCCTGGGCTAGAGTGAGACCCTACCTCAACCCTCCCTCCACAGAAAAAAAAAACCCAAAATGCTACTTGGGAAGAGATTTTGTTCTTCATGAGAGCACAGACTAAAACATGCAGAAAATAAGACTGACATTTGGTAAGATGACTAAAACTTAAAAAAAAAATGTAGACATTTACCACATTAGCTACTCCTGACCATTAAATGAAATACCACTGACATTTTTGTGTTTGGCATAAAAACAAAAAAAAAAAATCCAGATCCGAAATCAAGAGACTAGGGTTCAATCATTCATTTTTGTTGTGCCCCTGGGCAAATTACCCACCTCTGCCTCCTTGTCCATGGTGCAAGGAGCAAGTTCACACACAGACCTGCAAGCTGATCTTTATGGTCCCTCCTCATCCAGCCTTCTGTAATTGCTCTGTCATCTTCATGAAAATAGAATGTGGAGCTCGAGGGGAAGGATAAATTGGCACAACCTTTCCAGAGGGCAACGTGGCAGTATATATCAGGAACCTTAGAAAGCCCATACCCTGTCACATACTAATTTCATCTTGAGGTATTTTTTTTCTCTAATGAGATAATCAAATGCCTGAAAAGATTTGTGAACAAGGAAATGTATCTTATATATAATGCCTAGTAGAAATAAATTAGTTAAATAACTGCTCTGCACACATTTGAGCTATGTTGAAATCATTAGAAAATGTTTTAAAAGAACCCTAAATGAGCCCGGCATGGTGGCACAGGCCTTTAATCCTAGCACTCAGGGAGACAGAGGTAGGAGGATCGCTGCGAGTTCGAAGCCAGCCTGAGACTACATAGTGAATTCTAGATCAGCCTGGGCTAGAGTGAGACCCTACCTCGAACAAAACCAAATTAAAAATAAAATGAATGACGAATGAACTGGGCTTCCTACAAGCAAACAGACATCTCAGCCTCTCAAGACCAGAAGACCCAAGAAACCGTCCTCAGCGAGGTGAGTGACTGAAGAGACACCCTGAAGTTCAGGACTGCAAACACGGGAGACACGGAGCGGCCCAGAGGGCTGTAGTCACCAGACCAGAGGGTGCTGAGGGCCACCTCCGTGCAGACTCCACAGAGGAGAGGAGTGACAGAGTGCAAGGAGGGAGAGAGGATGGGGGCTGACACAGGTGCAGAACACAAAGGCATTCTGAGCCTGGGTAGTCCAGGAGGTACTGGAGTGATGCTTAAAGAGGGAGCTGTGTTACTCAACGTGAGAACTGGCACTGAGAGGAAAGGACCCCACGGACCCGCCCCGCCATCTGCAGCAGCGACCTCGGAGCTGGAATTACTCAGGTGTGTGTGTGTTCAAGCCCAGCCCTGTCCAGACGCTGCACCCAGGTGTGCTCACTTCTGGATTCAGACCCAAAATTGAAAGCCTGGCTGCTCACAAGGCTTGTGATGTGAGTTTGAACCCCCAAATAAAGTAAGTGCCATTTCATTACTGGGCCATTTTGAGAAGCCCACCGTGGTATTTTGAATGTAAGCGCATGACCCCCCCCCCCATAGCTTCAGGGAGTTTAGGGTTAAACTTCCACGTAACTCTCCAGCAGCCTGCCATAACTGAGGACGGATTTTGTGGTCCAGCCCTAAGGTGTGCTCAGATCAAGTCTGAGCTTGACTGTTCATGTCTGCTGGCTGTTGGGTGGTGTCTCTCAGATATACCCACATCTACGAGTATTATGTGTATGTTTGTGGGTGGGTGGGTGCGCCAGGGCTCTTTGCCACTGAACATAAATGCCAGACACTTACACCACTTTTTCCATCAGGCTTACATGACTGGCTTGAACAGAGGCCAACAGGCTGTGCAAGCAAGCACCTTGAACTGCTGAGCCATCTTCCCAGTTCCTCGTTTTTGTATCATCTCGTAATGTTTCCTGGCTTACAGTATTTCTGCCCCCACCATTCATGTCGCTGTTAGAACTGACAGTTTTTGAGGAAGAATTGAGCTTGTAACGAGTCTCCAGTGGGCGGAGCCGTGATGGGGAAGAAAGTGCTGTCTTGGGGACAGATCTTGGAGTCCAGCGCTACGAGGGGTGTTCAGAGCAGTTTGAGCTCTGGGGGTTTCGTGGTGCTGGCTGCTGGCGGTGCGGGCGGACGGTGTGGCGGTGGCTCTCTGCTTGGATCTGTGGAAGGAAGCCAGCTTCGTCCACCATTCATAGTGTTTGCCCTGGAATCTGTAAGCCTGAAATAAACCCCTTTCCTCCAAAAAAAAAACTATTTCTTATTGGGTGTTTGTCCAGCAATACAAAGCTGACTGCTCCAATGGCTGACACTGGTGAGAATTTTTGTTTTGTTTTGGTTTGGTTTGGTTTGGTTTGGTTTGGTTTGGTTTGGTTTGGTTTGGTTTGGTTTGGTTGGTTTGGTTTGGTTTGGTTTGGTTTGGTTTGGTTTGGTTTGGTTTGGTTGGTTTGGTTTGGTTTGGTTTGGTTTGGTTTGTTTGGTTTGGCTTGGTTTGGTTTGGTTTGGTTTGGTTTGGTTTGGTTGGTTTGGTTTGGTTTGTTTTGGTTTGGTTTGGTTTGGTTTGGCTTGGTTTGGTTTGGTTTGGTTTGGCTTGGTTTGGTTTGGTTGGTTTGGTTTGGTTTGGTTTGGTTTGGTTTGGTTTGGTTTGGTTTGTTGTAGCCCAGAGTTTAACTTCCACTTCATTCACCTCATTTGATTCTAAAATCAGGGAAGGAGACAAAACTTAATGAAAGATAACTGTGATGACATTACAGTATGTATGTTCATGTATGAAAATTCTCAATAAAAACATTTTTAGCCAGGTGTGCTAATCTCAGCACTTGGGAGTCAGAGATAGGAGGATCACTGTGAGTTCAAGGCCACCCTGAAACTACACAGTGAATTCCAGGTCAACCTAGAGTGAGACTCTATATCAAAAAACCAAAAAAAAAAAAAAAATAATGGAGGGACTGGAGAGAGGGCTCAGCAGTTAAAGGTGCTTGCTGGAATACCCTGTCAGCCAGCATTCAACTTCCCAGCACCCACTTAAAGCTGGATTCAAAGTGGCATATGCACCTGTAATCCCAAAGGGCCTATTAACAATGTGAGGCAGAACCAGGAAAATTCAAGGTCTGCTGGCCAGCTAATGACACCGGCTCTTCAACTAGCCAAAATACATGTCATGCTGGTGGTTATTTTTTTGTGTATTTGTGTGGGTATAGTCCAAAAGACAACCTTGGGTTTTGTTTCTCAGCAAACATTCACCTTGGATGAGACAGGATGTCTCACTGGCCAGGAGCTCAAGTACACTAGACTGAGACTGGCTGATCACCATGCCCCAGGGATCTGCCTCTCTATCCATCCTCCATGCTGAGATTATAATGTGCCACCAGGCCTGACTTTTTTGTGAGTCAAAAAAGGCCAGGTATGGGCTGGAGAGATGGCTTAGTGGTTAGGCACTTGCCTGTGAAGCCTAAGGACCCTGGTTCGAGGCTCAATTCCCCAGGACCCATGTTAGCCAGATGCACAAGGGGGCGCACGTGTCTGGAGTTCGTTTGCAGTGCCTGGAAGCCCTGGCGTGCCCATTCATTCTCTCTCTCTCTCTCTCTCTCTCTCTCTCTCTCTCCCTCCCTCCCTCCCTCCCTCCCTCCCTCTCTCTCTCTCTGCCTCTTTCTCCGTCTGTTGCTCTCAAATAAATAAATAAAAATAACAACAAATTAAAAAAAGAAAAGGCCAGGTGTGATGGTGCACGGTGCCCTTAATATCAGCAATCAGGAGTCAGAAGTAGGAGGTGGTTCTCTAAGAGATCAAGACCCTGAGATTACATAGTGAGTTCCAGGTCAGCCTGGGCTAGAGGGAGAACCTGTCTTGGGGGTGGGGGGGGACAGGTTCTCAAGCTTGAAAAGCAAACATTTTACCAACTGAGCTATCTCGCGAGCCCCACCACCCTGGTACTATTGTATTGAAGCATTCTCCAGAGCCCAGCACTGCAGACCCCAGGAGGAGGGGGCAGATTTTCAAGAGGGCCTGGGAGGCGCTGGAGGTAGTAACTGCCCTGTGGCTGCAGCAAGGCTGACAGCGGGGCTATCCGCAGTGGATGGGACACTGCGTGTGCCTCTGCAGGAGCTGTCTCCATCGGCGTCTGTCCTCGCCTCCTTCCTGAGTCATTCACGGGGGCGGGGACTTGCTCTTTCTCTCTAGGCCGGGCAAGCATGGCAGAGGAGACAACAGGTCATCTTCACCCTGATGACCAGACTTGCCCCTGTGAGGTCAGTGAGGTCTGCTGGCCTGCTCACAATGAAGTCAGCATCCCTCTTTCCTCTGCTGGCCATCCTGTTCCCCGGGAGGTCTGGTGGTCTATACACTGTATGCTCAGTGTCCACGTTCCCTCTGGTGGCCAGTCAGAGCCCAATGAGGTCAGTGAGGTCTGGTGGGCTGCTCACAGTGAGGTCAGTGTCCATCATCCCTCTTGGTCTTGATTTGTATATTTGGTTCACAGCTGTGTTGCTGGGACTGTTTTCTGTGTTCGGTCTGCATTCAAGCATGGATGGCCTTGTGAGTACACTGCCTAAGTGACCTGCTGCTAGGCTACTCACAGCTATAGCCATCTAATCCTTCACAAAGATGTCAAACTCATACACTTGAGAAAAATGAAACAGCCCCTTCAGCAAGCAGTGCTGAAAAAGCCTAATATCCACACATAGAAGAATGAAGCTTATTGCTGAAGACTCCACACAGTTGGGCTGTAAGGCCACTGAGAAGTCCTGCTGGAACTGAGCTGATAACCTCCTCCATGTAGACCAGCTGACAGAAAGCTGGGAGAAGCCATTCTACATGTAGTTCAATGGGAGAAAGAGATACCACCAGTGAAGATACTCAACAGTGGACATTGCAAGCCTTACAATTGGCCAGCCAGCCAAATGAGCCAACGGGTGGAATAGTGGCACATCTGTCATGGTGGAAACCAACTGCCCTCCTATTGGACTGGAGGTCTGCTCCATGGGTGGGGGGAATACATCACTGATAGTGAAAACTTAAAACAGGGGTAGTCATGAGCCCTAGGGGTGTAACATCTGCTGATGTCTGGAAAAAATATATATACTATGCTTATCAAACTGCCCAGTAAGCACTTCTCTTAATATTTATATCCTTATATTAATGCTACTCTCACTTTGGGTAGAGAATCTTCTCTTTTCAGATGGCAGTGACTTTGGGATGACTCAGAAGGTATCATAGTGCTGGAAAGAAGTGACTGGAGTACTGAGTAACATCTCGATCACAACTTCAAAGGCTCAGGGTCTAATGCGGAAGAGGTGGTGGAAAGAATGTAAGAACCAAAGGAAGGGTAGGACTCCTTACAACATGCTCCTCCAGACACAAAATGGCCTGCATATCCATGACCTCACCGTGCCTGACACTACCTACACAAGACCATCATAAGAGGAGGAAAAGACCATGACATCCAAATAAAAGAGAGACTGATTGAGATGGGGAGGGGATGTGATGGAGAATGGAATTTCCAAGGGGAAAGTGGGGGCAGAGGGAGGGTATTACCATGGAATACTTTTTATAATCATGGAAAATGCTAATAAAAATTGAGAAAAAAAAGGAATGAAGCTAGATCCCTACCCCTCACCCTGTACAAACGAGTCAACATGGACCAAAGACCTTGATGTAAGGTGTGGAAATTAAACTGCTAGATGGAAATACTTCAAGACACAGGTTCAAGCAAGACTTTTTCACAGCACTGAGAATAATTCTGCAAATTGGCAAATGGAGTTAAATGGGGTTAAAAGGTTCTGTCTAACTGAAAAATCCTCAGAATGCAGAAATATCCTAAGAAAGGAAGAAAACATTTGGCATCTTTGCCAACACTGAAGATTAATATCTATATTCTAGGATATATAAGGTACTCCAGGGCTGGAGAGATGGCTCAGCAGTTAACACACTTGCCTACAAACCCTAATGATCTGAGTTTGATACACCAGTACCCACGTGAAGCCAGAGACACAAAGTGGTTCATCTATCTGGTGTTTATTTGCAGTGGCTGGAGGCCCTGGCATACCTATTCACTCACTCTTCTCTCTCTCTTTCTCTCTCTCTCTCTCCTTATAAATGAAAAAAAAATTTTTTTAAAGAATTCCAAAATTTCAGCAACAAAGAAACAAATCATCCAATCAAAATTGGATAAGTAAATTGAGCAGACATTCCTCAAAAGAAGAAGTACAAATAGTTAATAAATGAATAAAATTTTACACTGAGTGTGGTGGCATACAACTTTAATCCCAGGACTGGGGAGGCAGAGGTCAGAGGATTGCTGTGAGTTCAAGGCTACCCTGGGACTATACAGTGAGTTTCAGTTGAGAAACCCTACCTCAAAAACGTTTTGTTTTTTAATTTCAGCATTATTAGGCCTTAGGGACATGCAGATTCAAATAACATAGAGATTCTGTCTCATCCCAGTTAGACCAGCTATCATGGAAGCAAGGCACAAGGAATGCTACAAAGGATGTGCACAAGAAGAAGGCCTGGACACTGCTGGGGGCATTTACATTAGTCCAACCACTGTGGAAACCAAGCTCCAGAAACAGAACTGCCACGTGATCCAGCTGTACAGCCCCCACCACGTGAGCCGGCTGTACAGCCCCCACCACGTGATCCGGCTGTACAGCCCCCACCACGTGATCCGGCTGTACAACCCCCACCACGTGATCCGGCTGTACAGCCCCCACCACGTGATCCGGCTGTACAACCCCCACCACGTGATCCGGCTGTACAACCCCCACCACGTGATCCGGCTGTACAGCCCCCACCACGTGACCCGGCTGTACAGCCCCCACCACGTGATCCGGCTGTACAGCCCCCACCACGTGATCCGGCTGTACAGCCCCCACCACGTGATCCGGCTGTACAGCCCCCACCACGTGATCCGGCTGTACAGCCCCCACCACGTGATCCGGCTGTACAACCCCCACCACGTGATCCGGCTGTACAACCCCCACCACGTGATCCAGCTGTACAGCCCCCACCACGTGATCCGGCTGTACAGCCCCCACCACGTGACCCGGCTGTACAGCCCCCACCACGTGACCCGGCTGTACAGCCCCCACCACGTGATCCAGCGGTACAGCCCCCACCACGTGATCCAGCTGTACAGCCCCCACCACGTGACCCAGCGGTACAGCCCCCACCACGTGATCCAGCGGTACAGCCCCCACCACGTGATCCAGCTGTACAGCCCCCACCACGTGATCCAGCTGTACAGCCCCCACCACGTGATCCGGCTGTACAGCCCCCACCACGTGATCCGGCTGTACAACCCCCACCACGTGATCCAGCTGTACAGCCCCCACCACGTGATCCAGCTGTACAGCCCCCACCACGTGACCCAGCGGTACAGCCCCCACCACGTGACCCAGCGGTACAGCCCCCACCACGTGATCCAGCTGTACAGCCCCCACCACGTGACCCAGCTGTACAGCCCCCACCACGTGAGCCGGCTGTACAGCCCCCACCACGTGATCCGGCTGTACAGCCCCCACCACGTGACCCAGCGGTACAGCCCCCACCACGTGATCCAGCTGTACAGCCCCCACCACGTGATCCAGCGGTACAGCCCCCACCACGTGATCCAGCGGTACAGCCCCCACCACGTGACCCAGCTGTACAGCCCCCACCACGTGACCCAGCTGTACAGCCCCCACCACGTGATCCAGCTGTACAGCCCCCACCACGTGATCCAGCTGTACAGCCCCACGTGTGAGCTCAAAGGAACTTACGCCAGCGCACCGCTGAGATGCTTCCACATCCACACTCACTTCTGTCCTGCTCACAGTAGCCATGGACTGGGTCTCGATGTCCATGCACATACACGTAGATAAAGAAAACATGATACATGGATAGGGATGGCTTAGTAGTTGAGGGACTTGTCAGCAAAGCCAAAGGACCCAAGTTTGATTACCCAGTACCCATGTAAAGCTAGATGTACAATGTGGCGCATACATTTGGAATTTGTTTGCGGTGGCTGAAGGCCCTGACAGGCCCATTCTCTCTCCCTCTCCCTGTCTCTCTCTTTCTCTCTCTCTCTCTCTCCCAAATAAATAAAATAGTTAAAAAAAAAAAAAAAACATGCAGGCTGGAGGGATGCCTTAGCCATTAAGGCATTTGCCTGCAAAGCCAAATGACCCAGGATCAATTCCCTAGGACCTACGTTAGCCAGATGCACAGGGGACGCACGCATAGAGAGTTTGTCTGCAGTGGCTGGAGGCCCTGGTGCTCCCATTCTCTCCCCTCCCCCCTACTGTCCTGCCAAATAAATAAAGAAAATAAAATATTTAACAAAAAAGAAAACACGTCATGTGACTTTTCCTGGGGACATGATAAAATGTATATTCATTCCAGATGGCATACCAATGATAGACCCAAGAAACAATTCCACCCAAGTCTGGCTTGGTGAACTTACAGGCCGTGAGTGACCTGGCAGGGTGGTGCTGTAGGCAGCAGGGATGAGGCTGTCCACAGGCTGTGTCCCTGCAGGTCCTCGGCCTCTTAGCAACAAGCAATCAGCCAGTCTCGTCTCCCTGGGATATTATTTACTTCTATGACCTTGGTGCGGGGCTTCTCAATCTTGTAATGTTCGTGAGCTTCCTGGGTTTTCTAAGTGCTGTTAGCTTCCTGAGTCTTAGGATCTGTCAGAGTCAGCGCCACACTATCGGGATGAACTTCAAAACAAGCACAGTATATAGGAGGAAGCTTACAGATCCAGAGGAAGTTCCTTAATGATCAAAGAGGCTGGCCCCTTTCACAGATCTGAGCAGGGAGACATTGCCACACAGCCAGCACCAGACCATCGCAGGGACCTGGGCAGAGATCATTCTACATACCTTGGACTGGGATTTAGACCTGCCCCAGCTAACACCTTTGGGCTGTACCCCAGGATCCACTCCTAGTGACACTTCCTCCAGCCAAGTGGATGGAAATCCAAGATTTAACAGAACACCAGAATCTATTGGGGAACATAACATGCAAACTACCACAAGATCCTGAGGAGCCAAAGGAAGCAGTTATAAAACAATTCTCAATGGCGTTTTGGAAATTGGTTGTTTTGTTTGGCTGTATTCCAGGTTGACCAAGAACTCAATATGTAGCCCAAGCTGGCCTCAAAGTCATGGCAATCCTCCTGCCTTAGCCTCCCACTGCTAGATTTACACAGTAGGGTAGAGAGAGAGGAATACTAATAATTCATTTTCTCCATTTCCTTTTTCTTTTTCTTTTCTTTTTTTTTTTTTTTACTGTATAGTCCCAGACTAGCCTTGAACTCACAACAATCCTCCTACCTCTGCTTCCCAAGGGCTGGGATTAAAGGCATGCGCCACTACATCTGGCCTACTTTCTCCTTTCCTTATTTACTCTGGGAAACCAGTGCAGGTGACTGTGCCACCCATATTTAGGGAGAAGGTTGACTCACCTCAGTTATGCCTCTCTGGAAGTCTCTCACAGACACTCATTTTTGAATGGATGCCCCCCCAATAGATTCAGCAGTTTCTTGAAGCTTTAGATCTCCAGCCACCTGGCTGGAGGAAGTGTTACTGGAGGCGGATGTGGAATTCCAGCCTAAGTTATGCAGAGCACTGAGCTCTGCCTGGGGTTCCTGAAATGCACTTGCTTGAGGTGCTGCTGGTGGTTTTTCTCTCTGGGTGGATTTGGTAAAGGGGTCCAGCTTCTTCTGCCATTATGGAAATCCCCCTGGATCTGTAAGCTTTGATAAATCCTTTTCCTCCCATAAACTGCGCCTGGTTTGGAAGTTTATCCCAGCAACGTGAAAGAGTATGACACTCCCCAAATCGGCTCTCCTAGGTGATTCTAAATCCCACCAAGTTGTCAATGAAGAGGAAGCATCTCCGTGCCACAGCTGTGCCCAGAAAGAAAGTTCTCTGCCATCCCGGTAGCCCAGTAAGCAAGTCGAGTCCATCAGTGGCCCCTAAAATATTTATAGTTTTTGATGAAGATGTTGCCTAAGATCTGCAGTGAAATACCACTTAAAAATCAAAGGCAGTAAGATGGAAGCAACCCTTTGCTTAGCTCATGCAAATTTTCTGAAGATGGCAAGCTAGTGAGTTGAGTAACAGTCTATGTAAAATGCAGGAGAAAAAAGAGAGGCAGAAAAGGCAAAAGTCATTACCTTCTAACCTGAAAAATATTGGACTCGTAAATTCCTCCTCTGCTGCCAGCCATTGAGGATGAAGACCCTTTCAGTTCATTGTTGAAATCACTGCCATGGGTTTAAGATGCTGAAATCTAGCCATGAATATCCCTGCTGCATCTTGGAGTATGAATGGGAAGCAGGGAGAAATGTAATTTATTCAGCTTAAGAAAAAAAAAATTTAAACCTATTCTCTTTATTACTTTTCCCCCAGAATTAGAGAGTAAGTGGGAGAAAACAAGCACAAAAATGTATGGTACAACACATGATGTATCCATACTAAGTATGTCTGAAATAAATAAATAATAAAGTGAATGTAGGGGCTGGAGAGAGAGGTCAGCAGTTAAAGCACTTGCCTGAAGAGCCTAGTGACTAGGGTTTGATTCCCCGGTACCCATTTAAAGCCAGATGTGCAAAGTGGTGCAGGCATCTGGAGTTCATTTGCAGTGGCTAGAGCCCCAGCACACCCATTCACTCTCTCTCTCTCTCCTTGCAAATAAAAATCATTTAAAAAATTAAATAGGGCTGGAGAGATGGCTTAGTGGTTAAGGATATTGCCTGAGAAGCTAAAGACCCATGCTTGCCTCTCCAGATCCCACATAAGCCACACTCACAAAGGTGAGGCGAGCGCAAGGTCACGCGTGTCCACTAGGTGGCAGAGTGTCTAGAGTTCGATTGCAGTGGGGCGCACTAATTCTCTCCTCCACCGTCTCTCTCTCACTCTCGCTCTAAAACAAGTAAATGAAGAATCGGTAAAAACCGAAAAAGAAATCAGTTACTCAGGAGACTCGTGACAAGGAGCTGCTATTATTTTCTTCCCAGTTACCAGCTTCACCACCTGACTGGTGTCATGGCGGTGGCATCGTGGCCCTCCCCTCTCCAGGGGTGCTGCGTTAGGCTCTCAGCTCCTTGTAGGCGCTTCGATAACAAAACCCTCTTTCCCCTGCACGGCGGACATGCAGGCTTTCATCGCCTGTCTGCCTCGGCAGTCCGATCATCTCCACGCCTGGGGTGTCATTTTTCTCCTCCACATCTGCTCTCGGAATTGCCGCCTGAAAGCGCAGAGAGGACTCTGCTGCTCCTTGAATCTGGATGCCTACGGGCCTCTGCTTGTTTCCAGCTGTCATTACGAGCCCGTGGCATACAGATCGGCAATCTTAAAACTGGCCCTGTTTCAAAAAATAAATATGCTGTTAGTTGCCAGCATTTAATTATGCTGACAACTCATATGAAGAGTGGGATTCCCATAACCCCCAACTCCATGGTGAATACCAGCAATCCCGCTAAGCAGAGCCTCAGTGGAGGGGGGACAGGGAGGGGGGAAATGATGATACTACGTATGATGTGTCCATACACAGTTTCTACTAAATAAATAAATTGGGGCTGGAGAGATGGCTTAAAGGTTCTGCACTTGCCTGTGAAGCCGAAGGACCCCAGTTCGAGGCTCAATTCCCCAGGACTCACGTTAGCCAGATGCACAAGGGGGCGCACGCGTCTGGAGTTTGTTTGCAGTGGTTGGAGGCCCTGGCGCACCCGTTCTCTCTCGCTCTCTCATAAACAAATAAAAATAAAAATAATAAGTAAATAAATAAAGGCAAACTTAAAAACAAGTGAGATTCTATGGGCTGAGATGGTTAAGGCACTTGCCTAAATAGCCTAATACCCCGGGTTTCATTCCCCAGTACCCACAGAAAGCCAGATGTACAAAGTGGCTCATACATCTAGTTTGTTTGCAGAGTCTGGAGGCCCTGGCACACCCATTCTTTCCCTCACTCTCTCTCCTCACCTTTTCTCCCTCTCTCTGCTTGCAAATAAATAATTTTTTTTATAAAAGTGAGATTCCAGGCTTCTCTTGGAAATCTGAGGTTATGTGGCAATGTACAGAGTTCATATGCAGAGAAACCCCGTCTGTGGAGACAGAGGCCGGGCGCCATTCTCAGAAGGGGCCCACCATCCACACGTCACTCCTCTGTGTTACTTCCCCCAGCCGCACAGCTGAGCCTGCGTGAGCTGAGCCTGCGTGAGCTGAGCCTGCGTGAGCTGAGCCTGCCTGAGCTGAGCCTGCGTGAGCTGAGCCTGCGTGAGCTGAGCCTGCGTCAGCTGAGCCTGCGTGAGCTGAGCCTGCGTGAGCTGAGCCTGCGTGAGCTGAGCCTGCCTGAGCTGAGCCTGCGTGAGCCTAAATTCTTCACTGGGCATTCAGTCTTCAAGTGGCCAGTCCTAATTTCCACACACACTCCTCTTCTAAGTGCTGACCAAATGTCCTGGCCAATTTGTGCCATACTTCTGTGCTTATTGACATGCTGGCTTTTTTGTTTAAGAGAGAGGAAAAGAAAGAGAGTGATGATGCCAAGGCCTCCAGCCACTGCAAACAAACTCCAGGCACTTGTGCCACCTTGTGTATCTGACTTACGTGGGTAGTGGGGGATCAAACCTTGATTTCTTAGGCTTTGCAGGCAAGCGCCTTAACCACAAAGCCATCTCTCCAGCCCAAACATGCTGGCTTTTCAGCTTAGAGTAACCCCCCATCCTTCTGTTACTCAATCTCCTTGGTTCAGCTCAAATAATACCACTTCTCCATAGTCTCTCCTGATCACTTCTACATGGTTTATCTTAAGCACTGAAGATTAAATCCAAGGTCTTGCACATGGCAGGCAAAAACATTACCACAAAGCTATATCCCAAGGACCTTTATATGTTTTATCATGAGAGTTCAAAGCTTAGGCTGGCTTTTCTAGCCCAGGTAGGCATTAAATGAACAATCATCCTGCCCCAGCCTTCCAAATAGCTAGGGTCTGCCTATACCACCATGCCTGATTATCAATTTTTTAGTTTTGTAATTTGTTTATTTATTTATTTGAGAGGGAGAAAGAGGCAGAGAGAGGGAGATAAAGAGAGGGCACGCCAGGGCCTCTTGGCACTGCAAACTAACTCCAGACACATGTGCAACCTTGTGCATCAGGCTTACATGGGTACTGGAGAATTGAACCTGGTCCTTAGACTTAACAGGCAAGCACTTTAACCACTAAGCAATCTCTCCAGTTCTTTTATTTTTATCATATTCAAGATCTGTGAAAGTTTTTTTTTTTTTTTTGAGGTATGGTCTCACTATAGAACAGGCTGAAATGGAACTCACTCTGCAGTCCCAGGCTGGCCGCAAACTCATGGTGATCCTCCTACCTCTGTTTCCCAAGTGCTGGGATCAAAGGCATGCACCACCATGCCCAGCAAGATCTATGACAGTTTCTGACTGTCCATATACCTGAATGTTGCCAGAGATGGGGTCTTATAGTCTTATATTTATTGTCTCTGTAGAACCTATTCTAAGTATGGCCAATAATGAATGTTTAAGTGAAATTAGACAGGAAAGATCATGCCTGGGTCTGTTGTCTACACTTTCTAGCATGCAGTTTCCACCCACCCTAGAGCTCTGACAAAGGAAAAATAATGTGACAACTTGCTGAAAACTCTTCCCAAACTATAGTTCTGCTCTGCTTCTAAGTACCATGATGGCTATGCTCAGCTGTCAACTTAGCAGGATTTAGACTCACCATGGAAAAATGTTCTAGGCATGTCTGTAAGGTGAGGAATTTTCTACATTCAGTTCATTGAGGTGGGAAGAGCTACCTGAAATATCAGTGGTGTCATTCCATGGGCTGGAGTCCTAGACTGCACTAAAAGGAGAAAGTCTGGCCTAGAGTGAGCTCCTATCTCAAAAAGGGGGGAGCAGAGCACCCACATTCGGTATTTCCTCCTTCCTCAGAAGATGTAGCCTGACCAGCTGCATCATGCCAGTTCCACCATGATGGACTGTTGCTCCTCAAAGTGTAAGCTCACCTTGCTTGTGCTGGGTATTGGTCAGAGCAATAAGGACTGGAGCTCGTCCAAGTGCCCTGTGCCATGCCTTCTCTTCAAACATAATGGTCTGGAAGGCATGGCATCCCTACAGACAGTCATCAAAGAATGGCTTGGTTGTAATAGCTGTCCATCCTATCAATCATAAAACTGAAAATTTAGCCAGGCATGGTGGTCCACACCTTTTATCCCAGCACTCAGGAGGCAGAGGTAGGAGGATCGCTGTGAGTTCGAGGCCACCCTGAGACTATATAGTGAATTCCAGGTCAGCCCAGGCTAGAGTGAGACCCTACCTCAGAAAAAAATGGGGCCTGGATTGATGATAAGGTGCTTGCCTGCAAAGCTTAATAACCTGGGTTCGATTCCCCAGGACCCACATAAAGCCAGAAGCGCAAGATTGCACATGCATCTGAAGTTTATTTGCAGTGGCTAGAGGCCCTAGTGCACCCATTAATTCTCTCTCTGTGTCTCTCCTTGCAAATAAATAAAATATTTTTTAAAAAACTAAAAAAAAAAAAAAAAAGAACTGAATAATTGATGTAAGGAGTAGAAGTCTCTCCAAAGGTTTCCAGGTACTTGGACCTAAACTTTCTGTAAACCCCGACACTGGCAAACAACTCCCCCATCTTCTGCAATCAGAACGGACTCCACTCTTATAATATTATTCTGCTGAGATGAGACTCCGGATCATCACAGCTATGGCATGAAGAGTATTAGAGATTCATAAAAACAATCACATCAGCTATCAAATGGTAGGTGATCAAGATTGCTGCCCCACTTTCACCATAACTTAGTTTGACATGCCTGGGTGGAGAAGCAAATTACAGGCAATTCTTAGGCCACCTTCCATTATTGTGGAAAATAATACATCATACCTATTCCCAGGGAGACTGTCACAGTGGCAAAGAGAAGAAAAATGTTCAAAGGACAGGAAACAAGGCTGGAAAATATCTTGGGCAGGTACAGTTAGATAATACTTCCTGAGAACTGGAACCCTCCTCAAACTGTGGGGAGGATATGGGGTCGAAAAGGGTAGCTAGTCAATATTAATGTACATCCCTGGATTTATCATGGCAGCAGCATATAGTATAGAATCGGACACAGCTCAAGTTGTTCAAGGCTTCTTTCTCTCTCTTGAATAAATAAAAATAAAAACAAAAAAATAGTAAATGTTTATCCCTTTATCTATTAACACATTAGGATCTGCTGCTTGACCTGTTACTTAATCTCTTGGAGTTCTCTCTTTCTCTCCCCCTCCCTCTCCCTCTCCCTCCCCCCCCCCACCCTCTCCCTCTCTCTCTCTCTCTCTCTCTCTCCTCTTTTTCCTTTTTTTGAGATAAGGTCTCACTCTAGTCCAACCTGACCTGGAAATCATACTGGAGGGTCAGGGTGGCCTTGAACTCATGGCAATCCTCCTACCTCTGCCTCCTGAGTGCTGGGATGAAAGGTGTGCGCCACCAGGCCCAGCTTTCTTGGAGTTCTCCTACAGGTTGAGTAACATGGTGTATATGTCAGCATCAGCCTAACAGCTGGAAGAGACTAGATTCTAAGTAAGTAAATATGGCCTGGAGAGATGGCCTAGCAGTTAAGACGCTTGCCTGCAAAGTCTAAGGACCCAAGTTCAATTCCCCAGATGCACAAGATGACACATGCATCTGGAGTTCACTTGCAGCACCTAGAGACCCTGGCATGCCATTTCTCTCTCTCTCTGCCAGGTATTTAATGCCAGCTCTAGGGCCAAGTTGGCCTGGGCTACAGCAAAACATTGCCTCAAAAAAAGAAAAATCCAAGCAGTTAGAGAGAAAAATCAAGTTATCTACAAAGGCAAGCCCATCAGGATTACAGCAGATTATTCAACCCAAACTTTGAAAGCCAGAATGGCTTGGAGTGATATATTCCAAGTTCTGAAAGATAACAACTGTCAACCAAGGTTACTTTACCCTGCAAAGCTATCCATTCAATTAGACAGAGAAATGAAGACATTCCATGACAAAAGCAGGTTAAACGAGTATTTGAAGACAAAACCAGCTCTACAGAAAATACTTAATAGAATCCTCCATGCTGAAGAAAAGGAAAAGCACACATATAAGGAACCTAGAAAAAACAAGCAATACTCAAACACTAGTTAACAGAAGAGAGCACAGGTAGAACCAGAACCACAAAAAAAAAAAAAATGGCAAACATAAATACACACCTTTTAATAATATCTCTTAATATCAACGGCCTCAATGCCCCAACGAAAAGACATAGATTCGCAGACTGGGTTAAAAAACAGGATCCTACAATTTGTTGTTTCCAAGAAACTCACCTTTCTACAAAGGATACACATTTTCTTAGGGTGAAAGGTTGGAAAACGGTGTTTCAAGCAAATGGGCCTAGAAAACAAGCAGGGGTTGCTGTCCTAATATCTGACAAGGTAGACTTCAGTCCAACGTTAGTCAAGAAAGAAAAGGAAGGTCACTTTATATTGATTAAGGGCCCACTACAACAGGAGGACATTAGAATCCTAAATATATATGCACCTAACATGGGGGCTCCCAAATTCATCAAACAAACACTATTAGAACTAAGGTCACAGATAACACCAAACACAGTGGTGGTGGGTGACTTTAACACCCCACTCTCATCAATTGATAGGTCATCCTGGGAAAAAATAAACAGAGAGGCATCTGGACTAAATGAGGTCCATAGAAGGAATGGACCTAACAGACATATATATATATATATATATATATATATATATATATATATATATATATATGACATTTCATTGAAATGCTGCAGAATATACATTCTTTTCAGCAGCACATGAAACATTCTCTAAAATAGACCATATATTAGGACACAAAGCAAATCTTAACAAATTCAGGAAAATTGAAATAATTCCTTGCATTCTATCTGACCACAATGGAATTAAACTACAAATCAGTAGCAAGAAAGGCTATAGAGCATACACAAAATCATGGAAACTAAACAATACACTACTAAATGATGAATGGGTTAATAAAGAAATCAAGAAGGAAATCAAAAAATTTATAGAGTCAAATGATAATGAGAACACAACATATCAAAATCTCTGGGACACAATGAAGGCAGTTCTAAGAGGTAAATTTATAGCCTTAAGTACCTATATTAAGAAATTAGAAAGGTCGCAAGTAAATGACCTAATGCTTCACCTAAAAGCCTTGGAAAAAGAAGAACAAGGCAAACCAAAAATCAGTAGATGGGAAGAAATAATAAAGATTAGGGCATAAATTAATGAAATAGAAACAAAAAAAATCCAAAAAATTAATGAAACAAAGAGTTGGTTCTTTGAAAGGATAAATAAGATTGATAAACCTTTAGCAAATCTGACCGAAAGAAAGAGAGAAGAGACATCAGAGATGAAAAAGGTAACATCACAACAGATTCCAGAGAAATTCAAAAAATCAAAGGGACATACTATAAAACATATACTCCACAAAGTGTGAAAATCTGAAAGAAATGGATGATTTCCTTGATTTATATGACCTACCTAAATTAAATCAAGATGAGATTAATCACTTAAATAGACCTATAACAAGCAAGGAGATCTGAACAGTTATCAACAATCTCCCAACTAAAAAAAGCCCAGGCCCAGATGGATGTACTGCTGAATTTTACCAGACCTTCAGGGAAGAGCTAACACTATTGCTTCTTAAGCTTTTCCAGGAAATAGAAAAAGAAGGAATTCTATCAAACTCCTTCTATGAAGCCAGCATCACCCTGATACCAAAACCAGGCAAAGACAGAACAAAAAAAAAAAAAAATCAGAACATAAAAAAAGCCTTGAAGGCAGGAGAGATTGCTGAGTGGTTAACACACTTGCCTGAGAAGCTTAAGGACCCATGTCCGACTCTCTAAATCCCACATAAACCAGGTGCACAAAGGTAAGACAAGCACAAGGTCACACATGCCCACTAGGTGGTGCAAGTGTCTGGAGTTCAATGTCAGTGGCTGAGGCCCTGGCACATCAATTCTCTCTCTCTCAATCTCACTCTCTCTCTTAAAAAAAAAAAAAAGAGCCAGATGTGTTGGCGCACACCTTTAATCTCAACACTTGGGAGGCAGAGGTAGAAGGACTGCTGTGAGTTAGAGGCCACCCTGAGTCTATATAGTGAATTCCATATCAGCCTGAGCTAGAGTGAGGCCCTACCTCAAAAATACAAAATAATAATAATAATAAACAAAAAAATTAAATTTTAAAAAAATTAAAAATTTTTAAAAGTCTTGGGCTACAGAGATGGCTTAGCAGTTAAGGTGCTTGCCCATAAAGCGTAAGAACCCAGAGTTGATCCAGTACCCATGTAAAGCCAGATACACAAAGTGGCGTGTGCTTCTCACATTCCTTTGCAGTGGCCAGAAGCCCTAGTACGCCCATTCTCTATATCTCTCTTCTATCTTTCTCTGCTTGCAAGTAAATGAATTTTTTAAAGTCTGTTTTTAATACGTTTTTTTAAAGTTACAACTTGGAGTTTAATGTAGAAATAAGTTATGTGGTAGCATATTTAATGGCAAAAAATATAAACATTTACTGATGCCGAGCTTATTATGGACAGAGCAGTAGAAATCTTTTGCCCTGGAAAAGGTAGTATTTTTTTCTATTTTTAAGTGTATTTTATGTATTTAAGAAAGACAGAGATAGACAGAGAGAGAATGGGCACACCAGGACCTTCAGCCACTACAAATGAGCTCCAGACACATGAGCCACCCTGTGCAACTGGCTTACGTGGGTCCTGGAGAATCCAACTGGGATCCTCTGGCTTTGCAGGCAAATGCCTTAATTGCTAAGCCATCCCTTCAGCCCAAAAGGTAGTATTTTTGAAATCAGTTTGTCTCATCAGACTATAGCCAAGAGTATGGAAGCAACCAGGGAATCTATCAAAAGAAGTTTGGAGGACTGGAGCGATGGCTTAGCAGTTAAGGCTAAGTACGGTTAAGGACCCAGGTTCAATTCCCCAGGACCCACATAAGCCAGATGCACAAGATGGCACATGTGTCTGAAGTCCATTTACAGTGACTAGAGGCTCTGGCATGTCCATTCTCTCTCTCTCTCTTTGGAGAGGGCAAGGGCAATGACTCAGGGGAGTAAAAGCGCTTGCTATGCAAATAAAATGACCTGAGTTTGGGTCTTCGGAAGCTACACAGCCACACAGAGAAGCAACAATCTTTAATTCTTGCACTCCTACAACAAGATGAGCGTAGAGGCAGGAGAATCCCTCAAGGATTTGTGGTCCAACTAGCTTGGCACATGTAGTGGTTTGGTGTTTAAATGTGTGGCCCCATAAACTCAGGCTGGCAACTTGAGTCTCCAGTGAGCAGAGCCCTACTGGGGAGGAGGTATGCTTGGGGTGTGGCTCTCGAGTCCAGTCCAACGTGTGTGGAGAGCAGGTTGAGCTCTGGAGTTTCGTGGTGCTGGTTGTGGTGGTGCCTCTCTGTTTGCACCGAGACAGCTCCTTCTGCCATTGGTGAAACTTCTCCTGCATCTGTCAGCCTGAAATCAGCTCCCTTCCTCAATGGAGCTGACTGCAACAGTGGTTCACAACAGGAGACCCTGCTTCAAACAAGGAGGAAGATGAGGGCTGAAACCCAGGTTGTTGTCTGACCTCAACATGTATGATGTATCATGTGGCCTGCACACACACATACACACACACACACACACACACACACTCACACACACACATATACACCCACGTACACACACGTGCACACACACATACACACAGTGCACACACACATACACACATGCACACACACATACACACATATATACACACATACATACACACACACATACATACACACACACACAGATGCACAATAATTTTTTTTTAATTTTTATTTATTTATTTGAGAGCAACAGACAGAAAGAAAGACAGATAGAGGGAGAGAGAGAGAATGGGCGCGCCAGGGCTTCCAGCCTCTGCAAACGAACTCCAGACGCGTGTGCCCCCTTGTGCATCTGGCTAACGTGGGACCTGGGGAACCGAGCCTCAAACCGGGGTCCTTAGGCTTCACAGGCAAGCGCTTAACCGCTAAGCCATCTCTCCAGCCCCGCACAATAATTTTTAAAAGTTAGGAAGTTTGGAGAATAAAGCTACTTGTTTTATTTATTTATTTTTAGTTTTTTTAAGACAAGGTCTTGGCTTTAGTCCAGGCTGACCTCAAACTCACTCTGTAGCCCAGGCTGACATTGAACTCATGGCAATTGTCCTACCTCTACTTCCTTAGAGCTAGGATTATAAGTGTGTGCCACCACACCTGCCTTTAATTAATTTTAAATTACAGGCTTTGATTATAGATGACAGCACTGATGTTATGAATAATAGCTCAATTTGATATTTTTATTAGAAGTATTGATGATGAATATAATGTCACTGAAGAAATGACTTTTTAAAAAATATTGATTTATTTGCAAATAGAGAGAGACAGACAGAGAGATAGAAAGAATGGGTACACCAGGGCCTCTAGCCGCTGCAAACAAAATCCAGACATATGCACCCCTTTGTGCAACCAGCTTTACATAGGTACTAGGGAATCAAACGTGGGTCTTTAAGTTTTGCAGGTAAACACCTTAACCAGTGATCCATTTTTCCTGTCCCAATTTGACATTTTTATTAGGGGTATTGATGATGAATATAACATCACTAAAGAAATGGCTTTTTAATTGTTTCATTTTTATTTATTTATTTGAGAGGGACAAAAAATGACAGTAAGAGAGAGAAAATGGTCACACCAGAGCCTCCAACCACTGAAAATGAACTCCAAACGCATGTGCCACCTTATGCATCTGGAGAATTGAACCTGAGTCCTCTGGCTTTGCAGGCAACTGCCTTAACCACTGAGCAATCTCTCCAGCCCAGAAATGGCTTTTTAATGCCATTAAAAGATACAACTAGGGATGGAGAGTTTGCTTAGCCATTAAGGTACCTACCTTTAAAAAAAAAGATACAAGGAAATCAAGAGATTTATATGAAACAGGGAAAACTATATTGAAATGACTTTCTTTCTTCATTGTTACTGTACCCGGCATGGTTGCTGATGGTAACCCACTACTGCAGGTAAAAGAGAGGCTTCTGTAAAATTAATGGAATATGGTGCAATTGCCACTCCAAGCTAATGTTTAATGAATGGCCATTGCGTAATACATCAAGAAACTCAGTGTGCAAAAAGCAGATGACATCATACAACTCGTCATTAAGCCTGACTGTCATGCGTATCAAGGTATTAAATGATCACCAATTCTAGGGATTCCTCAAAAGTATTGTTGACATCATTTTCTTTTCAGAGGTAAAATGACATAGATGAGATTAAATACTGAAAAGATTTTGTGACTTGCAATATGTTATGAAATGGCTTATCAAAACCAAAAATACATGCCAGAACTTGACAATGAAAACTGGCTTATAGCTTTTGTGATTTTGGTAGATTTAACAACTCATTTAAATGAGATAGAGGTTGGAGAGATGGATCAGCAGCTAAGGCACTTGTCTGAAAAGCCCAAGGACCTGGGTTCAATTTCCCCAGTACCACATAAAGCCAGATGCTCAAAGAGGCACATGCATCTGGAGTTTCCTTGCAGTGGCTGGAGGCCCTGGCGCACACATTCTCTCTCTCTGTCTTCTCTCTCTGTTTGCAAATAAATAAATAAAATATTTAAATGAGATAAACATGTGCCTCCAAGAAAAAAGAAAAGCAACTGATCAATACGCTGTTTCAAAAAACAACAGTATTCCAAATGAAACAAATTATGGAAAATTAAAACAATTTAAAAATTAGCCAGGTGTGGGCTGAAGAGATGGCTTAGCAGTTAAGCGCTTGCCTGTGAAGCCTAAGGACCCCGGTTCGAGGCTCGGTTCCCCAGGTCCCACGTTAGCCAGATGCACAAGGGGGCGCACGCGTCTGGAGTTCGTTTGCAGAGGCTGGAAGCCCTGGCGCGCCCATTCTCTCTCTCCCTCTATCTGTCTTTCTCTCTGTGTCTGTCGCTCTCAAATAAATAAATAAATAATTTATAAAAAAAAAAAAATTAGCCAGGTGTGATGGCACATACCTTTAATCCCAGCACTCAGGAGACAAGGGTAGGAGGATTGCTATGAGTCTGAGGCTAGCCTGGAACTACAGATTGAGTTCCAGGTCACCCTGAGCTAGAGTGTGACCCTACCTTGAAACAAAACAAAAGTTAAAATTGCTTTAAAAAATTAAAGCAAAAAACTTTATGCATTTCAAAAGGTTGACTAAACTGTCATATAAATGGTGACAAGTATGTGACCTTGTTTTTTATTAGACGCTCTTCCTTTCAACATCAAGAGTTTGGCAAAATAAGGGCTGGAAAGATTGCCTAGTGATTAGGGCACTTGCTGGCAAAGTCCTAGGTTCCATTCCCCAGGACCCACACAAGCTAAATGCACAAGGTGGTGCTTGTGTCTGGAGCTTGTTTGCAGTGAATGGAGGCCCTGATGCACCCATTCTCTATTTGCCTCTTTCTCTATTCTCTCTCTGTGTCTCTCTGTCTCTCTCTTTCTCTCAAATAAACAAATGAATAAATGAATAAAAGAGCTCAGCAAAATAACATTTTGGTATATTTGCAACTCAATTTTCAATGGACATAAATGTGCTACCTGCCAATTTTCAAATACATTGAGGTGAAATATGACATTTGCATGTAAATAATAACTTGATCATATCCCTTACTGGGCTTTGATAGATCCTGTCTTCCCAGAGATGGAGATTTCCTCGTCACAATCAGGCCTTATCCATATCACTGCATTCTGGAAGAATCTACATTTGTGAGCAACTATTTTTTCCAGCTTTTTATTGACAACTTCCATACATATAGACAATATACCATGATTATAACCCCTCCCACCCCCCTCCCTTTTCTCCTGCCCAAACCACCCCCCCAACTAGCCTCAAACCCAAGCGGCTCTCACTCTTGGTTGGAGAATCTCTTTTATTTTACAGATGCCTAGATCCATCCATAAGACAAGAAGATAGCTGACTGCCCACTGTGAGACTTTCTACCTCTGTCACATCTGTGAGGGTCCAAGAGAAATTGCAGAGGAAGCAGTGACATGAATCCTGCTCTTACTGCTAGCCTGACAACCAGTTCCAGGGTGATGTCGACAGACATGCTGATCAATCAAAACCCATCAAAGCAGAAATCCAGAGACTACAGAGAACTCAACAGTAAATCAGACTGCCAACAGGCCTGCCATGGGTTAGGGAACATTGTAGAAGAGGGGGCAGAATGGTTGTTAGAGCCACAGAGTAAGTGGAAATACCTTGAGGCAAGGTCTTCCCACTACTTCACAGGGACTGACTGAGGCCTTCATGACCCCACAGTGAATCTCATAACCCCACTGAGGAGGGTCCCCAGGGTAAATGGGAGCCAGGGTAACAGGATAAAAGAGTATAACTATAGGTATAGTAACAGGTTATACATATATATATATATATATATATATATATATATATATATATATGAAAGAAGAAAGAAAGAAGAAAAGTAAAGGCTGAAGGAAGGTAAAAAGCCAGGCACAATGTCCCCTGTTGCTGCTAGCTGGTTTGGGTGCCTGGTAGGAAAGTTGAGTATTCATTGTGCAAAACTGCTCTGTCCAGCTGTAAGTCCCCTGGGCCACCAGAGGACCTTACACATGAATGCCTTCTTTCCTCCAGCTTGAAATCTTTAATGGGCAATATTTATCTTCCTGTATCTTCTCCTGTTCTCCCTTTCTTCCAAATGCTAACCCTTCCCCTAGCAGCTGAAGAGGCCAGCATTCCTCTGAACTGTGGAAATCTTCGGGTCTTTCACTGTGCTTTTATGTTATAGATACTTTTTCTGTACTTTTTTTCTGCATAGAGATAGTGAGGTAGGTCTCACACTAGCATGCAGGGACAGAAATCATTAGGAGATACTGAACTCTGGGGTACAGTTTCTTCATTGATTGGGTTATTTTTGGTTTTTATTGTCTAAAACCAGCAGGATCTCAGTTCTCACAAGATGACTACCCCCTAATAATCTCTAATGTGCACATACATGATTCATATTATCTCAGCTACCATTTATATTTATATCTTATTTTGTTAAAAAGATATACTTGGAGCTGGAGAGATGGCGTAGCGGTTAAGCGCTTGCCTGTGAAGCCTAAGGACCCTGGTTCGAGGCTCGGTTCCCCAGGTCCCACATTAGCCAGATGCACAAGGGGGCGCATGCATCTGGAGTTCGTTTGCAGAGGCTGGAAGCCCTGGCGTGCCCATTCTCTCTCTCTCCCTCTATCTGTCTTTCTCTCTGTGTCTGTCGCTCTCAAATAAATAAATAAAATTAAAAAAAAGAAAAGAAAGATATACTCGACAGGCATGGTGGCACACAGCTTTAATCCCAGCATTCAGGAGAAAGGGGTAGAAAGGTCACTGAGAGTTGGAGGCCAGCCTGGGACTACAGAGTGAATTCCAGTCAGCCTGGGCTAGAGTGACACCCCACCTTAAAAACAAGCACACACAATAAAAAGATATATCCACTCACACATGCACACATACATTTCCCATATTTGTAATAGAGTACAAAATCTCCATAACAGTGGCCCTCCATATGTAGAAGTTCACACCTG
Organism: Jaculus jaculus; assembly: GCF_020740685.1. Classification (NCBI taxonomy): domain Eukaryota; kingdom Metazoa; phylum Chordata; class Mammalia; order Rodentia; family Dipodidae; genus Jaculus; species Jaculus jaculus. The sequence goes on from NC_059117.1 coordinate 53,453,891, forward strand.
AAGGGTTCACCTGCAGGTGAGAGTAGAAGCAAGATGCTAGATGGACAGGTGCAGAGTGCTCAGTCCAGCAGCGAGGAGAAAGGTCCACCGAGAAAGAGACAGGTATCCCAGGCCCACAGGCTTGGAACAGAGAGCCCGTCCCCATGCCGACAACCCCCATTCCATCCTTTAGCACAATCACACTGTCTAGCACCATGCAGCCATTTCCCTACAGGGGTGAATCAGGGAGTTGGTGCAGAATGCTACACCCAACCTACACTTCCAGTGAGGTGTATCTAAATTGTTTGTAATATTTTATTTATTAATTTGCAAGAAGAGAGAGAATATGAGCATGCCAGGGCCTCTAGCCACTGCAAATAAACTCCAGCTGCATGTCACTTTGTGCATCTGGGCTTTACATGGGTACTAGGGAATTGAACCACTGCATCCCAAGTGCTGGAATTAAAGGCATTTGCCATCACATCCAGCCTTTTGGGTAATCTAACCTGGGGCATCTGGTTTTGCAAGCAAGTTCCTTTAACTACTGATCTACCTCTCCAGCACTACATCTGCATTTTCATTTTACCAGTAGGCTTGCCTGATGATTACTCCTTTATTTTGTTAATATTTTATTTATTTATTTACTTATTTGAGATAGAAGGGGAGAGACAGAAGGAGATAGAGAGGAAGAAACACAGAGAATGAGTACACCAGGGCCTCTAGTCACTACAAACAAACTCCAGATGCATGCACCATCTTGTGCATCTGACTTAAATGGGTACTAGGGAATCCAACCTGGATCCTTAGGTTTCATAGGCAAGCACCTTAACCACTAAGCCATTGTCCCAGCCCTCCTTTATTTTTTTTATTTGCTTTTCTCTTCCTTTATTTTTATCAATATTCTGCTTCCTTCATTAGTTGCATTGATCCATTATCTAAGATTTCATCAAGTCTTTTCTTTCAGAAAGGTGACAATCATAGCTAATTGAATCAATAAATTAAACATCTGCTGTCTACATATTTTTTCTTTGAGATCATTGCATCTTTTCTATGACTTATCCCCCAATCCAAACAGCTTGCCTGAAATCTGAGCATTTAATTTAAGCTTAGGCAAACATTCATCAATATCAAAAATTGATAAGAAACTCTCCAAGGTCATGGAGCAGGCAACACTGGAATTGTTAGTACTGTGTTAGGCTTTCTGCCTTAAAATAAATGGTGCCAAGGAGATGGCTCAGAGACTAAAGGCACTTACTTATAAAGACCTGCTGCCCAGGTTCAATTCGCCAGTACCCACATAAGCCAGAGGCACAGAGTAGTGCATGCATCTGGAGTCCATTTGCAACAGCAAGAGGCCCTGGCACACCCATCTTCATTCTCTATCTCTAATAAGTAATTTTTTTAAGTTATCAATTTCTTAACAAATTAAGCAAGTTTTACTTGAGTACGTACTTTTAATTTATTTATTATTATTTTCAAGCATGGAGAAGGAGGCAGAGAGAGAGACAGAGAGAGTGGGCATGCCAGCGCTTTTTGCCATTGCAGATGAACTCCAAATGCGTATGCCACTTGTGCATCTGGTTTTTCAAGGGTCCTGGGGAATCAAGCCATCAGGCTAGCAAGCATCTTAACCACTAAGCCCTCTCTCCAGCCCTGGATTACATATTTGTAAAATGAAATTAATGATAATTTATTGTTTTAAAGATCAATAACATCATATTTCACAACCAGAAACAAATTCAAGCTTTGATACAATGTTTCTGAGATCGAATTGGGAACAAAGTAAGGAAAAAATTATTTTCTTGTTAGTGACTAATCTCTAAATAAGGAAGCTCGCTCCTCTTCCTCAGTGACAGCTGTTTTGAGTGTATACAAGGGCTACGTGTCTGTCCCCATGCTCGGGAGTCTTACAAGTTTCTTCCCATTTCCTTTACCTCACAGAAGACAGAATCTCACTCTGGTCCCCGGCTCCCTTCATGTCTTCCTAGCGAGCTCCTAGCTGCCTGCCCTCTTGCTTTGTCTTCTCCAGTCACTGAAGCCACCTGCCCAGCACCCGGAGATCTGTTAATGACTGCAAAACTGACCAATCTCCACGTGAAAATGAAGATGAATCAATTTATTTCAAGATGATCTCACTAGCCCACGACTTGTTCTCACTTAGAATACGGCGATAGCTTAAAAACTACCACTTCTAGAAGCGCCTGTCTCTAATTGTTAGAATGCCTCCCGGGACTTCTTGGTGGCAGTGCAGCCGGTACAAAGTAAAGGACGGCCCTGCCAACACCTGCCACAGGGCCATGCGGAGGACAGCGACCTCCCTCCCAAGCGCAGTCTCCTCCGTCAGTGACTAATGGAGGTCATTTTCATCAACAGCTTCCCAGCGCTAGGAAGTCAAGAGCCTCCTTCGCTGAGCCACTGGAAGCAAGAGCAGCGGGAGAGCCGGTCTGTTCTTTGATGTTGTGTGAGGAGCACGTTCCTGGAGTGGTGCTTGACAGCCAAGGCTATTTGTGGACAAATTCCCTCTCCCTGGCTCAGCCTCAGCCGTCTCTCATCGCCAGATCTGCTCTTGTCATTTTCCTGCTGAAATTCAAGGATGATCTCCATGAATTCAACAGATGCGCCAAGACATCATAGCTATTAGATACCAAAGTGTGCCGTCAAACAGAATAAAATATTAATCTTCATGAGGCAGCAAAGAATCCACATGATGGCTAATATAAAGGGATCGAGGAAGTCAGATTGTAGAGTGAGAACCGCAGAGAGGTTTCTGTGGGGAGCACTGGCCCCTCGTGCTGGCCTTCCAGCCCCGCCTCACCTGTCTCCCAGTGGCAGGTGGGCTATTAGCAAGTCTCCTTCTCGAGCCATTGGTTCCCCATGAACCAAAACCTGAAAAGAGTCCAGGTTCCAAAAATAGGAGGACAGATGAAAATAACACTAACATGAGAAATGCTCAGCAATAAGAAGACACTGCTGGGACTGGAGAGATGGCTTCGCAGTTAAGGCACTTGCAGGCAAAGCTAAAGGACCCAGCTTCCATTCCTGAGTACCCACATAAAGCTGGATGCATAAGGTGGCACATGTGTCTGGAGTTTGTTTGCAGTGGCTAAAGGCCCTGGCGTGCCCATTCTCTCTCTCTCTCTCTCTCTCTCTTTCTCTCTCTCTCTCTCTCTCTCTCTCTTTCTCTCTCTCTCCATTCATAAATAAATAAATAAATAAAATATTTGAAAAAATAACTAGAGAGATTGCTTAGTGGTTAAGGTGCTTGCTTGCAAAGCCTGAGGACCCATGTTCAACTCTCCAGGTCTTGATTTATCATAGTATGCTTTCTTTTCTTTTCCTCCAAAATATCTCTTTTTTTAAATAAACAATATGTTTGCGTGCCTATCCTAGAAGAACTTAGGTATGGAATATTTTTGTTGTTGATTTGCAAACAAAGAGGGAAGAACTATAGAGAGAATGGGCATGTCAAAGCCTCTAACCACTGCAGATGATCTCAAGATACATATGCCACTTTATACATCTGGCTTTATGTGGACACTAAGGAAGCAAACCTGGGCCATTAAGCTTGGCAGAAAAGTGCTTTGACTGCTGAGCCTGAGCCATCTCTCCAGCCCATTATTTATTTTATTGTGTGTGTGTGTGTGTGTGTGTGTGTGTGTGTGTGTGTGTGTGTATTATAACAGGTTATACTCTTTTCTCCTCTTACCTGGGTCCCATTATCCCGGAGGCCCTCCTCAGTGGGGTTATGGTATTCACTGTGGGGTCATGAAGGCCAAAGTTTGTCTCTGTGAGGTGGGGTAGAGAGGCCATGCTTCTGGGTATTCCTACCCATTCAATGGTTCTTATTGTCTTTCCACCCCTCTTCTGCAATGTTCCCTGGGCCAAAGCAGACCTGTTGGCAGTCTGATTAAGTGTTGAGTTCTTGAGCCTCCTCAATAGTATTTCTTCAGGGTTTGCTGTCTCTGAATCACCAGGAGAACTTGACCACATTCTATGCTTGTCCCACGTCCAGACCTTCTAGGTCTACATTTCCAGCAAAAGTCCCAGGTACAACCAAGGCAGACTGCATCTATGGACTCTTGAGATAATAAAGAGCTGAGAATGGAAGCTTTGTTTCCATTTTTTCCTCCAGTTAAGAAAGCTACAGTAGATAAAGCTGGAGTATAACAGAGTGGGAGAATACTAGAACTACAAGGAAAAAAGGAGAAATTTCAAGGGAGAAGAGGGAGAGAAGGAGAGAGTTGAGGCAGCAAAACAGCAAGGAAGATAACCTCCTTTAAACCATCTCATTTCATTGATGGTGGTTGTCAGCTGGGGAATAATATCTTATCTGTTAGCTCTTCCTGCATGGGTTAGTTAGGACTTTCTCACAAAATGGATGCTAGGTTCCAAGGTTAAATATCTAGGAGAGGACAGGACATGTGAGATATATATATATATAACAAAACATCATTTATGACGCACATTGTGTCAGAGCAGTTGTGAGCTGTCTTCCAGACATCAGGCAAGGGAACATGAACTTTGTTTCTTAGTTAAAATTGTCACACTTGGGGCTTGAGAGATGGCTCAGAGGTTAATGCACTTGCCTAAAAAGCCTAAGGATGTGGGTTCGATTACCCAGTACCCACGTAAAGCCAGATGCACAAGGCGGGGCATGCGTCTGGAGTTCATATGCAGTGGCAGGAGGCCCTGGCATGCCCATTCACTCTCTCTCTCTCTCTCTATCTGCCTCTTTCTCTCACACTCTCTTGCTCTCAAATAAGTAAAATATTTAAAAGAGTGTTATATTATAACACTATAAGATAATTCACACACAGTATTTGTATGATATATAAGATATATCCTTCATAATATTAACATTTGTTATATATATATTTACACAGGCATCTTTAGAAAGTATTTGCCACTTCTTGGTCATGAATATTGAGACATTTGTTTTATCCAGCTTGAGTAATTTTCTGTAAAATAGAAATATTATTAAGTAAATCAATTCTCGGTCATAATAAAGTATATGACCTAGGGGACTGGTGACCAGCTCTCAATCTTGTCTCACTCTTCAAACACACATGCCACATCTACATATACAAATACAATCTTTTACAAAACTACTCTCTAAGACCTTTCAGAAAGCTGAGAGGTTTTTAATATTTGTGGTTGTTTATTTGCAAGCAGAGAGAGAGGGGGAGAGAGAGAAAGGAAGCGCCAAGGCCTCCAGCCACGGGAAACAAACTCTAGTACATGTGCTTCTTTGTGCACCCATCTGGCTTTAAGTGGGCACTGGGAAGTTGAACCTTGGTCCTCAGGCTTGGCAGGCCAGCACCTTAACTGCGGAGCCATCTCCAGAGACCAAGACTTGAGTTTTTTGTTTGTGTGTGTGTGTGTGTGTGTGTGTGTGTTTGTGTGTTTATAATATTGTTAAAATTATTTTTATTTATTTGACAGAGAAAGAAGAAGAGAGAGAGAAAGACAGAATGGGTGCACCAGGGCCTTCAGCCACTGCAAACTAACTCCAGACGTGTGCGCCCCCTTGTGCATTTGGCTAACGTGGGTCCTGGGGAATTGAACCTGGGTCCTTTGGCTTTGCAGGCAAATGCCTTAACCACTAAGCCATCCCTCCAGCCCCAAGACTTGAGTGTTTAATAACTAGGAAGAAAATGTGTCCAGCACATTTGAAAACTTGCAATAAAACAAAGCAATGATAACCCAGGGTCAAATTTGATAAATCTTACAATCAGGAAAATATCATTTCATGGTGCAGATGACAAGCCTTCTGGTCCCTTGTCTGACAAATGTGTTGACAAATTGTTTTACTTTTGGACTTTTCAGACTCATTAACTGAACTGCTTTGAACTTGGTGATAAAATGTCCTTAGATGATTTTGCAATCAGAGGCCACAGGCCACCGGCCATCATCACACTAGCAGCTACAATTCACCTGACCACAGTGTTGGTTCTGCACTAGATGCATTGCTTCATATGTGTCCAGCCCAGACCCTTCTACAAGACAAATTTGCATGAAAAGAGCATTACTGTGGGCTGGAGAAGTAGCTCGGTGGTTAAGGCAATTGCTTGCAAAGTCTCGGGACCCAGATTTGATTCCCTAGTACCCATGTAAAGTCAGACACACAAAGTGGTACATGCATCTGGAGTTTGTTTGCAGTGGCAAGAGGCCCTGATGCACCCATACCCCCTAGATAGATAGATAGATAGATAGATAGATAGATAGATAGATAGATAGATAGATAGATAGATATTGATATAGATATATAGGTATCTGCCTTTTTCTATCTTTCTCATAAAAATATTTTTTAAAAGCATTATTGCTTTTGCAAGCATTTCACTACACTCTTCCCTCCATTCTCCCCAGAGGTTTAAACTTAATGCCTCACACAGAATTTCATCTACCACGCAGCTGTTACCCTAGCACCTGAGCTCGTGAGGGGGAGGGCAGCCCCTGGAAGATGATGGAGAGGCCCCGTGGCTTACCCTTTAAAGGGGCCTGGTTCCTATTGCACCTGAGTCATAACTCATGTAACCTGTGAAGTGTGACCTGTCCTGGGGTGGTCACAGCCTGTGCATTAAACTTCAGCTCTAATCCTGAAGTATGTGTTGGAGGATTTAAAGCCAGAACTTTCTAAAGTGCATAAAAGCATCCTATCGATCCAGGAGACAGTATCAGGAAACAGCAAGCAAGGCCCACAGAGGTTTGCAACCAGTTAAGGATTAAGAAGGGAAAAGGTTTCCCCAAAGTCCAATCTTCTTAAATCTTTGAAATTTCCCAGATAGTTTAAGGCAATAACCCTGGCTCTCAAAAGTTATTACAGTCACAATAAAAAAAGATGTCATTTTGACCTAAAGCTAATGAATTTTGGTAATTCTAAGAATAGTATTTTTTAAGATCATTGGTACATCAGAAATTGGATCACCAAAGTGACAGATAGAGGCATTAGAACAAAGCTTTTCTCAAAGGAAAAGTGTGACTTACATAAAGATAAGATACCACAAACATTCATTACTCTCAGTTCCAGTGACTATTTTATTTGTTTGTTTAATTTACATTATTGTTTAAATTTTTATCTATTTGCAAGCAGAGAGACTGAACATGCCAAGTCCTTTAGCCACTACAAATGAACTCCAGATCTCCAGATGCATGTGCCATATTGTACATCTGGTTTTACTTGGGTCCTGGAGAACCAAACCTAGGTCCTATGGTACCCGGGTCATTAGGTTTTGCAGGCAAGCGCCTTAACCACTGAGCCCTCTTTCTAAGCCCTCTAGTGACTATTTTAATCTAAATGATTAAAATTTTGTGAATAAACAGATATAGATTAGCATAAGAAAAGATGTGGATGATTAGATCTAGATATATAAAACCTTTGACCCTTCTATAGACTTGAAACTAGCCCTGAAAGTCATTTTGCTGGTGGTTAAAACTGGCTGCCAGCCAGACCTGGTGGCTCACCCACGTAATTCCAGAACACACTAGATGGAGGCGGAGGGTTGCAAGTTTGAGGTCCACCTGCGCTACATAAGGAGTTCAATACCAGCCGAAAGTAAAATTGCGTCTCAAACAACCCCTTCAAAATAAATCTAATTACTGCCCAACAAAAAATGAATGCTTTAAAGCTAGAGAGATGGCTTACCAGTTAAAAGCATTTGCTTGCAATGCTGGCTAGGCCCGGTTCAATTCCCCAGTACCTACACCAAACCAGATGCACAAAATGAATACCAGACCCCGGAGAAGAGATGGCCAGCCTGTGAGCTGAGCGGCAGATGTCTCCTACAAGCCCACCGCCAAAACTCAGCGCACTGGGCAAGCGCGGTGGTGGCCAGAGAGCAAGTGTATAACTGAGCCCCGCGTGTCTGACCAGGGAAAGGAGCGCACAGCTGAGGTCGGTTTCTTTACCTTCTCATGTTCTTCCAGACACCACCACTGCTGGATCACAGGTCTGGAGTCTGTTCAGCAGTGTGAGCAGAGAAAGACGAGGTTCTCACAGTTCCCATGTTCTCTGATCATTGATTGGACTGGGCCTCTCTTTACCAGGATCACGGAGCCAATGGGACACTTGCTTTTGCACAAGGGACAGGGATAACGCTTAGGCATCAAAGTGTGGATCAAGTTCATGATTCCCGTTCCAAGGTGCCTCCCCTTGGGAAATCCTTAGCTCTCACTTGCTTTGCCAAGCCTCCCCATGGCATTTAGGGATATGCTCTTTTAAAAATTTTTATTTATTTATTCTTTATTTATTTGCAGGGAGAGAGAGAGGAGAGAAACAAACAGAGAAGAGAGAATGGGCACACCAGGGCTTTCTGCCCCTGAAAATGAACTCCAGATGCATGTCACACTGTGCATCTGGCTTTACTTGGGTACTGAGGAATAGAACCTGGGTGTTTGGACTTTGCAGGCAAGAGCCTTAATTGCTGCGCCAGCTCTCCAGCCCTGGGGATATAGTGTTGGTTGCTTTCTAGCATAGGAATGGGAGCTCTGTCCACGCTCCCCTTTCTCTCTCCCTTCTCCCACGTGTCTCTGCTGTTGCTGCGGCCTTGCTCAATGTCAGTTGAAGGCCGAAGCCGAAGCTCTTCTGGAGCTGACAGCCTCTCAGTGTTCACATGTAAGCCACCAGCTCGATCTTGTGTCTCAGAGTGTTTCTGAATGCAGTGCTTCAAAAAGAGCCGGTTTGAGGAGATGGCTCAGAAGTTAAGGCGCTTGCCTGCAAAGTTTGACAACCTGGGTTTGATTCCCCATTGTCCATGTAGAGCCAGTTGCACAAGGTGACACATGCATCTAGAGTTTATATGCAGTGACTGGAGGCCCTGGCATGTCCATCCCCTCCCTCTCTCTCTCTCTCTCTCTCTCATTCTCATTCTCATTCTCTGTCTCTCTCCTTACAAATAAAGATTCAGTTTCAAACAGTCAAGACAAAGATTCCTCCATTCTTTGTTTTTCTCTCTGTTTCTCTCTGCATGCAAATAAATAAATATTTTTAAATATTTTATTGATTTATTTATTTGAGTCAGAGAGAGAATGGGCATACCAGGGCCTCTAGCCACTGAAAATGAACTCCAGGCACATGTAGCACCTTGTGCATCTGGCTTTATGTGGGTGCTGGGGAATCAAACCTGGGTCCTTAGGCTCCAGGTTTTCAGCAGCATAGTTGGCACTGAAAAATACAGGATCAGGTAAAACAGACATGCCTCTGTCCACTAAACTCCTAGCATCTAGTGGTAGAAACAGGCAAGAACCTGGGCAATCTTGGTGGAAGGCAGAAGGTACTAGAAGGGAGAAATACAACCACTCTGGAAGTACCAAGTTCACAAAAGTGTCTAATGGCTTGACCAACATTACACAGCCCACTGGGGAGTTACAAGCAGAGCAAGGGCTTTTCCCAAACAGCCCCAAAATTGTCAAAGTGAAAACTAGTGAGCATCCTTCAGCCCCTCCACGCCCCGCCGCAAACAAAATTACTGCCTCCTATTTATTGAGCCAAGTCAGCAGCTTGAGCGAATCGGAACTTGATAGGGTCAGGGTCTGCTGGGGAAAACTGGCAAATCCTCCACTCTGTGTCCATCTGTCTGTCTGAAAGCTGAGGCAGTCAGCTGCACAGGGGACGCAAAAGTCGGGAGTTCGTTTGCAGTGGCTGGAGGCCCTGGCATGCCATCCTCTCTCCCTCTCTCTCTCTCTCTCTCTCTCTCTCTCTCTCTCTCTCTCTCTCTCTTTCTCTCTCTGTCTGTCGCTCTCAAATAAACAAATAAAAAAATGAACAAAAAATTTTAAAAAAGAAGAAATCATGACTTGGTTAAAAAAAAAATCCTGAGGCAGTGAGCTCAAAGTCGGCCATGGGAGAGGAAGGAGATTCTGGCCTTTCATTTTGCATGAGCGTCCATGCTCGCCCTCAGCTTGCATGTGCCTTTTATTCCCCCCGTCTCAGTGTGGGGGCGTTCACCTCTACTGGTGGCAGAGAGAACGTGAGAGCCAAAGGAAGAGCAGCACTCCTCACACCGCCACTGTCCAGACAGAAGTTGGCCTCGATATCCATGACCTCACAGTGCCTAGCAATACCTTCACAAGACCCTCATCATAGCAGGAAAAGACACTGACATCAAAATAAAAGAGGAACTAACGGAGAGACGGAGGGGAGTTGTGAAGGGGAAAATGGGGAAGGGGAGGGAAATATCATGGTTCATTGTCTATAAGTATAGAAGTTGTCAATTAAAAAAATTTAAAAAAAAAAAAAGAAAGAAATCACCTCTATTGATGACTTAGTGGTTAAGGCACTTGCCTACAAAGCCAAAGGACCCAGGTTTAATTCCTCAGTACACACATAAGCCAGAGGCACATGTGTCTACAGTTCTTTTTCAGTAACTGTAGGCCCTGTCTATCTATCTATCTATCTAACTATCTATCTATCTATCTATCTATCTATCTATCTATCCATCCATCTATCTATCTGCCTCTTTCTCTCAAATAAATAAATAAAATACAAAAAAAGAAATCACTTCTGTTTACAGTATATAAAAGAGGTAAGAGCTTTGCCAAGGTCACACAACTGTGCAAAAGGCATAACTCAAAAGCAAGCTGACTGCCTTTGACCTCTACACTGCTAACCAGCTACTCGATGGAATAATTTGAGGTCCCTATTAAAAAGACTGTGTGGGAGGCTGGAGAGATGGCTTGGTGGTTAAGGCGCTTGCCTGTGAAGCCTAAGAACTCAGGTTCTACTCTCCAGGTCCCATGTAAGCCAGACGCAGTGATGCAAGCGTGCAAGGTTGCACGTGACCACGAGGTGGCGCGTGCATCTGGAAGTTGATTGCAGTGGCTGGAGCTCCTGATGCCCAAATTATCTCCTTCTCTCTCTTTCTCTCTTTCTCTTCCCCTCTCTCTCACTCTCGCATTTAAAAAAGGGCAGTCTGTGCCTCAAAAAATACTATGTGGGTCTAACCCATTATAAGCAATATCTGCCATATAATAAACTATGATAAAATTGTGAATAAAAATGCCCTCATTGGAATTTTAAGTTTAGGACTTAATCAACACAATAGTATATGTTATATAAACATGCAAGTTAAAGTCATTTTTCTTCTATTAAAAGTGTAATTTTAAGAAGTTTCCTGTACTTCTAGCTGCACATACATACATGCACAAAAAAAAAAAATCCCAGATAGAATTATATAATTCCTGAGGTGAGGAAAAGACATAGAAAATTGTTTTGCCTGGGGAAAAGCCAACCTATGTGAAGACTACACATTTCAAAGTCATGTAGACATCACCTTTCCTCCTCCCACGCCCATGCCTGCCCTCGAGCTATGCCACCACAGAAACATTCACTGAGCTCATATTGTTTTCACATTTTTACTATCTTTCTGTTCCCCCAGTCTCCTACTGAAGACCCAAATGTGTCAGAGGATAAAGAACACTTAAAGCCAGGCATGGTGACACATGCCTTTAATCCCAGCACTTGGAAGGCCAAGATAGGAAGCCTGAGGACCCATGTTCAACTCTCCAGGCCCCACGTAAGCCAGATGCACAAAGGGACACAAGAGCAGAAGATCACACGTGTCCAAGGTGACACACGTGTCTGCAGTTTGATTGCAGTGGCCACTGGTGCACCCATTCTCTCTCTCTCCCTCTCACTATCACTCATAAAGAAGAGAAAGAGACACGAAGAGAGAATGAGTGTGTCAGGGCCTCTAGCCACTGCAAATGAACTCCAGACATACTTGCCACCTTGGGCATCTGGTTTAAGTGGGTACTGGGGGATCAGACCTGGGTCCTTAGGCTTCACAGGAAAGTGCCTTAGCTGCTAAGCCCTCACTTCAGCCTGCCTAGAAATGATTTTAACTGCCTCGAGAAATGTCTAGGACACCGGAAGATGGATCTGTATTTGCTGTGCAGAGGAAACTGCTCATTGCCCTGAAGGCAAAAGGTAAGTCAGAATTCAATCTGTTATTAAAATGGATGACTTCCAACCTCTAGCTTCCTTAGATCTGCCTCCAAATCAGTTCTGCAAAGACATCTGATCATCATTCCATCCATAATTCACACCTTTTGCTTACTTTTTATATGACTCTGATCAATGTGGCTAATTAATTTCAAAATCCATATAAAAATTACCATTCCAGCCACATATTACTAGACTAGGAACCTGAAAGATAGAGTTGTTGGTTTTTTTAACTTTTTTGTTTTGTTTTGTTTTGTTTTTTTTTGGTTTTTCGAGGTAGGGTCTCACTCTAGCCCAGGCTGACCTGGAATTCACTATGGAGTCTCAGGGTGGCCTCGAACTCACAGCGATCCTCCTACCTCTGCCTCCCAAGTACTGGGATTAAAGGCATGCGCCACCATGCCCGGCTTAACTTCTTTTTAATTAAGTATATACACTGTATGGACACATGGTGTGTCAGTCCCATCATTTCCCTTCTCCCTGCCCTCATTCTGCTGAGGGCCCTCCTCCATGGAATTGCTGGAATTCACCTCGGAATTGTGGGCTATGAGTTGTGACGCAGCAGTCAGTCATTGAGGGCGGGGCAATGCCCCGGATGTGCCTCTCCACCTGCGGCTCTTAGAATCTTTCCACCCCCTCTTGGAGTGTCTTCTTTCTTTGTCAAAATATTTTGTGTGTGAGTGTGGATGCGTGTGTGCCATGGCATGTGTGTGGAGGTCAGAGGTCAAGTTCAGGGATTGGCCCATGCCCTCCACCTTGTTCAAGGCAGGGTCTCATTGCTCTGCTGTGTATGTTAAGGCAGTTGCTCGCAAGCTCCAGAGAGTCTGTCTCCACCTCCCATCGATGTCACGGCAGGAGTTCCGTGACGACAGATGCACTACGGTGTCTGGCTTTTCATGGGCTCCGGGACCCAAACTCAGCTCTGCACACGTGCACGGCAAGCACCTTACCCGCTGAGCTATTGCCCCAGGCCCCAATATTTTTACCCCCAATATTTAGCAAATACCAAACTACAAATTCATTGAATTATTGCTGAATGAGGGACTAAATAAATGCAAGTACATAGATAATAGATAGAACATAAAGATAGAAATGGCTTAGTGGTTATGGCATTGCCTGCAAAGCCGAAGGACCCTGATTCAATCTCCTAATACCCACACAAGCCAGATGCATAAGGTGGTGCACGTGTCTGGAGTTCATTTGAACAAGAGGCTAGAGGCCCTGGAATACCCATTCTATCTGCCTCTTCCTCTCTCTCTCTCTCTCATAAATAAATGAATAAAATATTTTTAAAATAAAGGAGAGAGAAAGGTGATAGATGATAGGTCAATGGTAGATAGCTATATAAATAGGTAAATAATAGATAGATAAAGTGCACATAAGACCTGCTCCTGTGGAGCTGCAGAGACGGCTCAGCAGTTAGGAACTTGCCTGCAAAGCCTATGGACCCAAGTTCAATTGCCAGCACCCACGGAAAGCTACAGGCACAATGTGGCACATGTGTCTAGAGAATGTTTCAGTGGCTGGAGGCCCTGGTGTGCCCATTCTCTCTAACTCTTTCTCTTAAATAAATAAATAATTAAAATATATACTTAAAAACATGCTCCCAAATGCACATCGAGACAATTTTGCAGAATTATTGCACATTTTAGTTCCCCCATGGACTGAACTCTCATGGCTTCTGGAACTTGCATGAGAATTTGTTATGAATATATGACATATTCTAATATTCAGCAATTTTCATTAGGTACATTTTGTACCCTAAAAGAGAAACAGCCATTAATCATGATGATGACTCCTGTACACTTCAACTTTCTGTGACTGAATTTCATTCCATGCAAATCACATTCTTGCTCTACAACAAATACACAGACTCAGGCTGAGGCCTTGGTAGCAAAATGGCTACTGGCTGTGGAATACATACACCACCACCAGCTATCCTCCAGGACTGGTCAGAGCCCATGCCCTTCAAACAACCTCACACTGGGGTGCTTGAGAGTTGACTCAGTGATTAAAGATACTTGTTTGCAAAGCCTGACAGCCCAGGATCAATTCCTTCATAGCCACATAAAGCCAGATGCACAAAATGGTACACGTGGCAAAATGGCGCATGCATCTAGAGTTCGCTTACAGTGGAAGGAGGCCTTGGCATGCCCATGCTTTCCCTCTCTCTCCCTTTCTCTCTCTCTCTCTCTCTCTCTCTCTCTCTCTCTCTCTCTCTCTCTCTTTCTTTCTCTCCCTGTAAATAAATAAAATATTTTAAAAACTATCTAAGGCTATTCATATTCAAACTACCACAGGGTGCTAGGTAGGGTAGGAAGTTAGGAACCAGGGACAAAAGCCAACTTCATCATGATACTATCCCATCCTTTTTTTTTATTATTATTATACATAATAAGACAAACTTCCCATCCCTCTTGATTTATCAGATGAAAGGTATTCAGCCCTCCCAGATGCTCTCCTGAATTGTGTGTGTGGCGGGGAGTGGGGGAGATTTGAGGTAGTCTTGCTCTAGCTCAGGCTAACCCAAAATTCACTCTGTAGTCTCAGGGTGGCCTCAAACTCAAGGCGATCCTCCTAGCTCTGCCTCCTGGAGTGCTGAAATGAAAGGCGTGCACGACCGCACCTGGCTTCTCCTGAACCTTTAAAATCATTGTCAATAACCAAATCCCTGAGCATCCACAATTTCCAAAAGCCCCGGATGACAGGGCTCATGTGACCTTCGACTGGTGAGACAGATAAGTACAAATTTAAGAAGAAGTTGGCCCTATTGCACACGGTGCATAGCTTCAAACCAATAATGCTTGTTATAGGGCATCCTTATCATGGAGGTAGGGTGACCAAATGTTCCCCACTTAACACTCCCCTGTTATTCACATCTCTGAACCCTTAAAAACACTACCTCAAGTGTCCCCAGCAAGGTCTTCACTCCGAAGTCACCCACACTGCCCCTCAGGATCAAGTACTTTCTTTTCTTTATTTTGAACAATCTTTTCTAATATTTGTTTGTTTTGTTTTTTAAATTTTAATTTATTTATTTGAGAGAGAGTGAGAAAGATGGGTAAAGAGAAAGAATGGGTGCACTAGGGCCTCTAGCCACTACAAACGAACTCCAAATACATGTATCACCTTGTGCATCTGGCTTATGTGGGTACTGGGGAATTGAACCTAGGTCCTTAGGTTTCACAGGGAAGGGCCTTAACCACTAAGCCATCTCTCCAGCCCTTAAATTACTTTTTAATTAATTAATTAATGAGCTAACAGAGAGGGGAGAGAGAGAATGGCCTCTGATCTACTACAAAGATCTCCAGATGTATGTGCATCACCTTGTGCATCTGGCTTTATGTGGATACTGGGGGATCAAACCTGGGTCCTTAGGCTTCACAGGCAGGCGCCTTAACTGCTAAGCCATCTCTCCAGCCATCAAATATTTTTTAAGTCAACCTTTTGCTAGCTGGCCATCTTCACCCATATACAAAGATATTCTTTAATTCTAGACGGTAGGAACTTGTACCAAGCAGTCTCTCTGAGCTCCCCGGTTGGCCTCCCCTTGAACACAAAGACCACTGGCTGCCGCATGCCCACGTCCAGAGGAGGAGTCCAGCTTCACCCAGCAATATGCATACCCTGAAGTTGTCCTCAGTGCTGGAGAGAGGATGGTCATGGAATGAGAGCCCCACTTACTGTGTGGTAATTTGTTTCTCTGGCAGCAAGGGTGCAGCCATGAGCTGGAAAACCAGCCTCGCCTCCTTTCATTCTCATTTTTTAAATATTTTATTTAGCCGGGCGTGGTGGCGCACGCCTTTAATCCCAGCACTCAGAAGGCAGAGGTAGGAGGATCACAGTGAGTTCAAGGCCACACTGAGACTATATAGTGAATTCCAGGTCAGCCTGAGCTAGAGTAAAACCCTACCTCAAAAAAAAAAAATGAATAAATAAATATTTTGTTTATTTATTTATTCATTTGCAAGCAGGGAGAAAGAGAGTATAGGTGCACCAGGACCTCCAGCCACTGACTATAGCTGCATGCACCACTTTGTGAATCTGCGGTCCTGGGGAATAGAGCCCAGATCGTTAGGCTTTGCAGGCGGGTGCCTTAACTGCCGCTAACTCTCCAGCCCCATCCTTTTGTTTTTAACTTGGCTTCTAACTTACTTTTCAGTGTGTCTGTCAAGGGCTGGCATAATCATTTCAGTCTCTGTTGCTTGCTGAGGCAACCAGACAGAGCTGATGGCAGGAAAGGGTTGATTTCAGGCTTACAAGTTCCAGGAGAACACCATCAATGGTGGAAGAAGCTAGCTTCCTTCCGTAAATCCAAGCAGAGAGACAGACAACTCCAGCAAGCACTGAGCAGACACCAAACCAGTGGCCTGGAGAGATGGCTCAGTGACAAAGGTGCCTGTCTGCAAAGCCTGACCTGAGTTCAACTCCCCTGCACCCACGTAAAGCCAGATGCAGCAGCAGGAGGCCATGGGACACCCGTTATTTCTCTCTCTGTGTCTTCTATCTCTCCCTACTTGCAAATAAATAAACAAGCTTGTTTTCAAATATCTCTCCCTACTTGCAAATAAATAAGCAAGCTTGTTTTCAAATATTTTTTTAAAAAGCACAAAATGAGTAAACACAAACAGCCAGAGCTCCAAATACACCTGTAGGGCTGGATTCAGATCTGCCTCCCAACACAGCCGAGGGCTGCACTCCCAGCTCTGCCCAGCGGCACAGCTGTTTCCAGCAGAGCTGCGCCCACTGGAGATTCGAGAGTCAAGCCCGAGTCTCGGGCCATACATTCAAACCACCCCATCTCCTCGTTTCTGTTTCTTCCTCTCCTGCACTTCTGCAGAAAGAGCTAACTGAATATCTCATATCTCTGAGAAAGGGGACCAGCTCCCAAATCTCGTATATGAAATGGGAGCAGAGCGACTTGATTTGAGGGAACTGTAAGCATAAACTAATGAAGAGAACACATGTTAGAGCCTGCAGAGAGCCCCGCCCCTTGTCGGTGTTTATACAGTTGCACAGGTAGTCCTCTTAAGCTCGCGGAAGTGTGAAGGCGGTGCAATTAGGACAGAGGTCTTTTGTCCCCAAAGAAACACTTCATTTGAAGCTCATCATGTAACTCCAAGAAGTTTCCCTTTGACAGAACTTTTGCCAGTAATTATTTCTCTATTACCCTATTGAAATTCTCTCTCTGAAAGCTCCCCCTTTTGTCTCATGCTCTTAAAGCTTTCATTCATTCTATTTAATGAGAATTGCTTCTTACAGGTGAACATGGACCACAGAAGTATTACATTGATTAGAAATGCGGCAATTTCTCTATGCCATGCTGTAGAAAAGCCACTATGGAAATCAAAGAAACACAGGAGATAAAGATAGGCTATTTGTCTTGTTCTAGATTTATGATGGGCAAATAAAAGATATATGAGCCATTTAAGATAAATAACTTCATTTTCTACAATAGCAATTGCATTTTTTCCAAATGACTAAAGATCTAAATAGAGCTGCTTTTCCTCAGACTGGCCTAATAGTATGGGGATTGGTAATATCTGATTCTACCAACAGTCATGGCTCTTATACTGGTCCTATAATCCTATACGCTCCTCCCCTGAATTACTCTCTCCAAGTCTCCTTAACCACAATCCTTCTCTCTTGGAGAATCTGATATGCTGATGTATGCAATGCTAATATACTCACAGCAACAATAAAATGAGCTGAGTCAGATTCTTGGGACTTCTAAAAAAAAAAAAACAAAAACATTATTTATTTTCAAGCAGAGAGAGAACGTATAGGTATGCCAGGGCCTCTTGCCACTGCAAGCAAACTCTAGACACATGGGTCAGTTTGTGCACCTGGCTTTATGTAGGTATTGGGGACTCAAACCCAGGCCATCAGGCTTTGCAGGAAAGTGCCTTTAACTACTGAGACATCTCTCAAGCCAAACTTCCTTGCATTTCTAATCTGGCCAAGGTGAAGTATAAGGGATGGAAACTAGCCTCCTATCTGAAGTAAGAAAAACAACAAAAGACAAAATATATGAACCAGGGCTGGAGAGATGGCTTAGCAGTTAAGCGCTTGCCTGTGAAGCCTAAGGACCCTGGTTCAACACTCAATTCCCCAGAACCCACATTAGCCAGATGCACAAGGGGGCGCACACATCTGGAGTTCATTTGCAGTGGTTGAAAGCCCTGGCATGCCCATTCTCTCTCTGTGTCTGTCACTACCAAATTAATAATTTTAAAAATTTGAAATTGAAATATATATGTATATATATATATATATATACATATATATATATATATATGTATGTATGTATGTATGTGTGTGTGTGTGTGTGTGTGTGTGTATATATATATATCAATCAAGAGCTGGCCATGGTGGCATGCACCTTTAATCTCAGCACTCAGAAGGCAGAGGTAAGAGGATCACTGTGAGTTTGAGGCCACCCGGAGACTACATAGTTAGTTCCAGGTCAGCCTGAACCAGAATGAGACCCTACCTCTAAAAACCAAAAAAAAAAATACACATATATATAATATATATCAGCCATGGTATATGGCTGGTATGAGGCTAAGGCATAAAAAGTTCCAGGCTAGGACTGGGAAGATGGCTCAGCAGTTAAAGTGCTTGTTTGCAAAGCCTGGTACCTGGGTTCAATTATCTAGTGCCCACATAAAGGCAGATGCACAAAGTGATGCATGTGTCTGAAGTTTTTTTGCAATAGCTAGAGGCCCTAGTATGCCCATATTCTTCTTCTCTCTCTCTTTCTCTCTCTCTCTCTCTCTCTCTCTCTCTCTCTCTCTCTCTCTCTCTCTCTCTCTCTCCCTCTCTTGCCAGTCTTGGTCATATAGGTCTGTATCTCAAAACACAAGACACAAAACACAAGAAAGGGGCAGGGACCTTTATGGTGGAATCCAGGCATGCTCATAAGTAATTCTATTCATCTCTTTCATCTTTTACTTATGAGCTCCATGACTTTAAATTAAGCATGCCCAAAAATGTGTCTACTATTTTATTTATTTATTTATTTATTTATTTATTTATTTATTTATTTATTTCCAAGGTGAGAGAGGAGAGAATGGAATGGGTACCCCAGGGCTTCTAGCCACTACAAACAAACCAGATGCATGTGCCACCTTGTGCATCTGGCTTTTTGTGGGTATTGGGGAATCAAACCCAGGTCATTAGGCTTTTCAGGCAAGTGCTTTAACTGCTAAACCATCTCTCCAGCCCCTACTATTTTTTAAAATATTTTATTTGTTTGTAAGAGAGACAGAAAGAGGCAGATATATAGAAAGAGAGAATGGGTGCACCAGGGCCTCCAGCCACGGAAAATGAACTGCAGATGCATGCCACCTTGTGCATCTGGCTTTACCTGGGTACTGGGAAATTGAACCTTGGTCCTAATGCTTCGCAGGCAAGTACCTTAATTGCTGAGCCATCTCTCTAGCCCCAAGTAGTTTTTTTTTTTTTCTTTTTAATGACCTTTAACTGAGAAAGCTTGGGAAAGGGTCCAGCCCTGTATGAGGCCCCCTGAATGAAATGCCCACACCTCCTTTGTTCAGAAACCATTGCTTTGGAAATGACTCCCTTGCTCTCCTGACAGTCACAGGTAATGAATCTTTCTCCACTCTTTTATATCTTGGATTATTTCGGCTTTCCAGTAACCAATTATGTTTCAGTAAGCTCAATATGTTCAGTGACACCATATCCCAGAAAGATGGAACTCAAGAGAAGTGTGTTCCCACTAGCTGCCTGCATTGATCTCCCAAGCCAGGTGCAGGGAGGGAACCCCAAGCCAATGACAGTTGCCTTCCTGAACTCGTGTGAACCCTATGGTTCAGGAGTCCAGAGCAGCTGGAGTTACAGGACAGAGAAGCAGAGAGGGAAAAAGTAGACTGAGCCAGACCCTGGAGAGCTCAAAGGTTTCTTCCTCCATCTGTAGCTGAGAACTATTCAGCATACATATAAGGAAACCATCTAAGGGTGGGGAAAAACAACTTAAATACATCAGAAGGAAATGAACCTGGGCTGGAAATATGGCTCAGCAGTTAAAGCTGCTTGCTGGCAAAGACTGATCGCCTGAGTTCAATTCTCCAGTATCCACATAGAACCAGATGCACTAAGTAGTGCCTGCATCTGGAGTAAGTTTACAGTGGCAAGAGGCCCTGGCATGGCCATTTTTTTCTCCCTCTCTCTATATATACAAATAAATGAATTAAAATTTAAAAAATAATTAGCAGGGGCTGACAAGATGGCTCAGTGGTTAAGACACTTGCCTGCAAAGCCTAACAACCCAAGTTTGATTCCCCAGGACCCATGTAAAGTCAGATTCACAAAGCGGCACATGCAGCTGGAGTTCATTTGCAGTGTCTAGAAGCCCTGGCATGCCCATTCTCATTCCCTCCTCTATCTCTCTCTCTCTCTCTCTCTCTCTCTCTCTCTCCCTCTCTCTTCTTGGAAATAACTAAAAAGAAGTAACAGACCCAGGTATTCCCCCATTACCAAGAACTATGCTTTCTCTCGCTGCCAAGCCTACAAATGCCAGCCTTCCCTCACCCGACCCTGACAGAAGACATCTGGAAGCATACTGTGAGGCTGACCAGATGAAGCTTGGAGCAAAAGGCTCCTTCATCCACTCTGCAAGCCCTGGCTCCTTCAGGTCAAACTCCAGTAAGTGCAAATGCACAGGAAACCCACGCTTTCCCTGCAGCCAAGAGGGAGAAGCAAATACAAGGAGATGGTTACAGGGCTGCAGAGATGGCGTAGCAGTTAAGGTGCTTGACTATGAAGCCTAAGGACCCAAGTTCAATTCCCCAGTCCCCACATGAAGCCTGATGCAAAAAGTGGGTACATCTGTTCTGGAGTTCGATTGCAGTGGCTAGTGGCCCTGGCATGCCCATTTTGCCTCTCTCTCTCTCTCCCTCCCTCCCTCCTTATCTCATTGCCTCTCAAATAAATATAACATAACATTTTAAAAGAAGGTAACTATAGCACGATGAGGACCTTGTATCGATTTTGACATAGGGGAGCACAGAGGCTGTTTACTTTGACTGGGAAGGGGCTCGTGTGAAGGTTCGACTCTCCTCTGTGGTTCTGCAGAGTTATGGATTCAGACACGCTCTAGAGACCCTCAGACACCATCTTGTTCTCTAGTAAATCTGGGGCCATCTCACCTATTTCACAAGTTTGCTCTGAGAATCAATAGAGCTGATGCACGCTACTTAAAGTGTCATGGCAATGGAACCTGGAGTCATTTTCACACACTGGCCTCTTGCCCACCTCCATCCACACAGCAGCAAAACACTTGAAAAAGTTGAGTATCTGTTCACTCAGCTTCAAACAGCTAAAGAAATGAACTTATTAGCTCAGCATTGAGAGTTCGATATCTTGAAAGGCCTAAAAGTGCATCATCGTGCTTTTGTTCTCAGCCACTCACACGGTTTTGAAGAAATGAACCATATTTTGTTGAAGGTGATGCAATCTCATTCATCTCCACAAAGTCAGTCAATAAGCATTGATTTGTGCTCTAATATTCATGAAACAATGGCTTGCTTCAAAGGCAGTCCTCTGTATCTGGGACTGTTTTATGCCGCAAACGGGCAGCTAGCACAGCTGTAGTTAATGATGGCTACATCACAGAGAACTAGAATGGAGCTGCCTGACGGTCGGCGCAGAGCCTTGGAAGAAACCCAACTCATGTGAAATGCCCCGAGCAATTCATTTTTCCACCTAGTATTTCTTTTTCTGAAAGCCACTCTGTGTAGATGGATGAACTGGGTAATAGTAGGAGAAAGAAATATATTTAAGATTTCTGCACCTGACTTTGTAATCACAATACATAATATATATAATCACCATTCTCTCTATATGCCTCTTTCTCGCTCGCTCTCTCACTCTCTCTCGCTCTCTCAAATAATTAAATAAAATATTTGCTGACCTGATAATTGAGTCAGAAAGACTAAGAGCTGGGTGTGGTGTCACATGCCTTTAATCCCAGCACTTGGGAAGCAGATGTAGAAGGATGTCTGTGAGTTCAAGGCCAGCCTGATACTACCTAGTGAATTCCAGATCAGCCTGGGCTAGAACAAGACCCTCCCCCCCAAAAAAACAAAGAAAGAGAAACGAAGACCTCACTATGGTGTCCCATGTACTGCCAGCACTCAAGACCCTTGTGGTATCACATCACTGTAACCCCAGAACTCAGGACGCTGTGGTGTCACATGACTGTAACCCCAGCCCTCCGGAGACAGACACAAGAGGGTCATATTATCCAGGCCAGACCTAATCTTAAATAAATAAATTACCAGATCTGGTATGGTGGCTCACACCATTAATCCCAACCCTTGGGAGGCAGAGGTAAGAGGATCACTGTGAGTTTGAGGCCAGCCTGAGACCACACAGTGAATTCCAGGCCAGCCTGGGCAAATAAGCAAATTGTCAATGACTAACCATTTTATTTTGGACATAATCTATAAGTAAGAGACTGAGGAATTATCAAGGGAAGATGCAAGTGAGTGGCCCTCCCCTGATAACCCTCTCATTAGTCTGTCCTCCAAGAAAACCACTCACAGAAACAAAGTCCTGGCTTTTTCTCAATGTTGTGGAGAAGTGGCAGGAATAAGTGTTAAACTTTTACCTTTTATTTTATTTTAATTTGAGAGTGGGAAGAAGGGAGGAAGAGACAGATAGATAGAATGGGTGCCCCAGAGACTCTAGCCACCTCAAACAAGCTCCAGATACATGTACCACCTTGTGCATCTGGGTTTACATGGGCATGGGGAATCAAACCTGGGTCCTTAGGCTTCACAGGCAGGTGCCCAAACTGCCAAGCCATTTCTCCAGCCCAAACTTTCAGTTCTTAATACAACTTAAAGGACAAATGCTACTGACATATAACAATAAATGTTCCTAACTCCCCAAATCACAGTCTTTTAATATGTTTAACAAAATTAAGAGTAATTTTACAATAGTGGATACTGCAAGCCTTATATTTTGCCAGCCAGGCCAAATGAGCCAATGGGTGCAATAGTGGCACATCTGTCATGGTGGAAACCAACTGCCCTCTAACTGGGCTGGAAGCCTGCTCCTTGGGAGGGAACACATCCCTGATACTGAAAACTTAAAACAGGGGTGCATGAGTCTGGAGGTCATTTACAGTGGCTAAAGGCCCTAGCATGCCCATTCTCTCTCTCTCTCTCTCCCTCCCTCTCTCTCTCTCTCTCTCCATGTGCCTCTTCCTTTCTTTCAAATAAATAAAACCAAAAAAAAAAATTAAAGAGTATTTTTAATTTTTTACTTAAGACCTCAGCTTAACTCAATAGCAATGTTTGTGTTGTATAATGTATGCATATATTTTTTTTTTGATAGAGTCTCGCTCTAGCTCAGGCTGACCTGGAATTCACTATGTAGTCTCAGGGTGGCCTCAAACTCACGATGATCTTCCTATCTCTGCCTCCCAAGTTCTGGGATTAAAGGCGTGTGCCACCATGCTCCGCCATGCCTAACTTTTCATGGTGGTGCCAGGTATTGAACATAGGCCCTCATGCCTGTGTGGCAAAGTGCTTTTATCCGCTGAGCCATCCTTCCAGCCCCTAACTCAGTATCTTTTCCATAAATAGTTTTTCATTGCTAATTAACTTTCAATAAAGCAGAAGTTATCTCCTACACTGAAGGTTGGAATTTTCCAAAGATTTGACTTTTATTTAATACCCTATAAAAAAAGTTATATATTTTTGCTGAATTTTAGAGTGTTACTGGTCTAGGTTGTAAAAAACTCAATGGTAAGTGAAATGAAAACCTGGGTCTTCCTGGCAAACAAGCTCATCTGAGGAAAAAAGTTAAATTAAAATGTACTCAATATATCTCGACAAAGGAGGGAAGGACATTCGTCCCGATGTCTACCCCACGAGTGACCTCCCTAGAGAGAGTGCTAAAGAGATGTGAGCATTTTAAATGTCCTGAACCCAATTAGTTAATTAAAAATATGGGTGAGCCAAGTCCACTGAGGTTAAAGACAGAACAACAGTCAGCAAACATTTATCATGGTGCCCGTTCAAGGATTCTGAGATAACCTGATTAACAGTGGTAATTCTCATTTAGATTCGTTATCTGAGGCGGCAGGGCTGCTATTGATCCAGCTCCGACCTCAGCGCAGGCTCAGAGCGCGATGATCATCATCTCCTCTCTGCGTGCCTGAGCTCATTGACAGCTTGAATAATGGTTAGAGGCAGCAGATGACAGAATAGCTAATTTCTAAAAACTCCCATTCCATTTCTGTCAACATCTCAGACCTTCCACCAACTTCATATCTGCATTTTCATTGAAAGATGTATAATTTTTTTAAAAAAAATAAGGAAGTTTTAGGACTGAAAAGATGGGTTCAGGGATTAAGGCACTTGCCTGCAAAGCCTAAAGACCTGGGTTTGATTCCTCACTACCCAAGTAAAGCCAGATGTTCTCTCTCTCTCTCTCTGTATAAATAAATAAAAATATTTTTAAATGGGTTGAACAGATGGTTCAGTGGTTAAAGACACTTGCTTGCAAAGCCAAAAAACCCGGGTTCAATTCCCTAGTACCTACATAAAGCCAGATGCACAGGGTAGCATACATGTTTCTAGAGTTCATTTATAGCAGCAGGAAGCCCTGGCACGTGCCCATTCTCTCTCTCTGCTTGAAAATAAACAAGTTTTTTTAATATTTAAATAAATAAACCAGGCATGGTGGTGCAGGCCTTTTATCCTAGCACTCGGGAAGCAGAGGTAGGAGGATCACCTTGAATTCAAATCCAGCCTGAGACGACATAGTAAATTCCAGGTCAGCCTGGGCTAGAGTGAGACCCTGCCTCAAAAAATAAAAAGAGGAAGAAAAGAAAGAAAACAAATAAATAAAAAGGAATTTTTGGTAGAGTTCACTTGCTGAGAACAAATCAAATTCCCTGAGTCTTCTTAAATCCAAGGTCTGAGACCATGTTGTCAATCATCTACCAGATAGAACATTATTGTATATAAACAGGAGGAAAGAAATACAAAGTTACTGATAAATTTACTGACATTTTGCTTGCATTCACAGAAAAGAAGTAAAATAAGTGGTCAAATGTATAGTCTTATATACCATCTTAACAAAGGAAGGGAACCTTGGGCTCCTAGGAATGATAAACTATTAGAACGGAGTAAAAAGTATGTCTGAGGGTCAAGATGGCGACTTGTAACCATGCTAGAGGTCTGGGGATGGAATCAGAAAGCAGCAGGAACTGAGGACAAGTATAATCTATCAATAAGACAACAAGCTGACTCCCTGGACAGAGATGAACCTCCCCCCCAGCCCCCAGCAGCCAGGGCCCAGGGGAAACCACAGGGGAACTGGAGAGATGAGCAAGAGCGCTGCTTCCACCGAGAGCCTGACAACCTGCACCAGGGTGAAGGAGACAGACCAGTGTCACGTGCACCAAAGTAGAAATCCAGAAGCTGCTGAGAACTCAGCACAAAAGTAGACTTAGAACATACCCGCCACAGCTCAGGGAATTTTGCCTAAAAGAGGATGGGAATTGTAAGAGGCACAGGGTGGGAGGGAATATCCAGAGGCAGTGCACACCACTCAACATATACCGAAGCAGAAATTCAGAAGCTGCTGAGAGCTCAACACTAAAGTAGACTTAAAACACACCCACTGGCCGGGCGTGGTGGTGCGCGCCTCTAATCCCCGCATTCAGGAAGCTGAGGTAAGAGGATCACCAGGAGTTCGAGGCCACCCTGAGACTACATAGTGAATTCCAGGTCAGCCTGAGCTAGAGTGAGACCCTACCTCAAAAAAAAAAAAAAGAAAGGAAGGAAGGAAGGAAGGAAGGAAGGAAGGAAGGAAGGAAGGAAGGAAGAAGAGAAGAGAAGAGAAGAGAAGAGAAGAGAAGAGAAGAGAAGAGAAGAGAAGAGAAGAGAAGAGAAGAGAAGAGAAGAGAAGAGAAGAGAAGAGAAGCGAAGAGACCCACGAAGTCTCAGGGAATTTTGCAGGAGGGGCAGAAAGACTGTAAGAGCCACAGGGTGAGGGAATGTCCAGAGGCCTTGCTCCCCTGCAATGACTGACTGCTGTTCCCACAACCCCATGGCGAATACCAGCAATCTCACTGAGGAGGGACATGATGCTACCAACACATGATGTGCCCATACAAAGTTTCTACTTAAATATATATATATGATATAATAAATATATATTATTAAAAATCTATTTTTGAGGGAAATTAACATAAAATAAGGTTCCTTGTAATAAAGTTTGCTCACACAGTCTCACTGTAGTGTCAATACTGTCTCTGGTGGTAAGAGTCACTGCTGTCTCCCTGTTATGGGGACCCTGTAGCCCCTCACACAGGGAAATGTATTCCTGCTTTCAAGAAAATAAGAAGTGGTCTTTCTATATTTATTGGCTCTCAAAATAATCTTTTTGGGGCTGAAGAGATTGCTCAGTGGTTAAGGTGCTTGCATGCAAAGCCTAACAACCTGGGTTTGATTCCCCAGCACCCACATAAAGCCACAAACACAAAGTAGCGCATGCATCTGGAGCTAATTTGCAGCTGCTAGAAGCTATGTCATGCCTATTCTCTTCCCCCCTCTCTCTCTCTCCTTAGAAATAAATAAATAAGATATAATTTAAAATTTTGAAAAAGAAATAATAATCCTCTTGCCAGAGTTTCAAGTTTGGGGGTGCTATATTCTGTATATCTTTACTTTTTACTTTCATGTCGTCATGTCTAAATAGTTGACTAATAACGTCTTCTATGTGGACAATACAAGGTGATCATTTATCACAAAGGGGAAAACTTGACCAACTATTAGATATAAATAGTAGTTATGGGGCTAGAAAGATTGCTCAGTGGTTAAGGTACTTGCCTGCAAAGCTAACAACCCAAGTTCTTCCTCCTCAGGACCCACTTAAAGCCAGATGTCCAAGGTGGTGCATGTCTCTGGGGTTTTTTTGTAGTGGCTAGAGGCCCTGGCATACCCATTCCCTCTCTCTCTCTATAGATATATACATGGATGGATGGATGGATGGATAGATAGATAGATAGATAGATAGATAGATAGATAGATAGATAGATAGATAGATAGATAGATAGATAGATATGTCTGCCTCTCTGTCTCATAAATAAAATATTAAATAAGTCAATAGTAGGTTGTCGTCATGGGGATTGAACCCACAGCACTCACGCAAGTCAAGCAAACATGCTGTACATTGAGCTCCATCCTCAGCCCTCAGAAGTATAGATTTGCCAAGGAATAGGCTATGGACATGAAATGAATGCTTTCAGTCTTGTAGTGAAAATTCATGACGTGTCTGGGAAACATCAGCTTGAGTTACAGAATACAGTGTGGCAACGTCTGGAGGGAAAATAGAGAGAACGACTGCCCCGACCCTTCATCTACACCACACTTAGCTACGCAGATGTCTGCTGTATCAAACAAACGTGGGGATGGTCCATGAATTCCTCCGCTTCCAGCTGTGTATACAAGCACACCTCGTCTACTCTTATTTGAACAACGAGCCACATCTCCCTGGAATGGAATTCTAAGCAGACTGCCTTTCCTGCCTGACTCTTTGTCTTCTCTCAATGTATGTGAACATGTTTTCTTCAAGTACAAATAAAGAAAAAAAAATAGCACATCATGTCTGTTTTCTTCTTTCAAAGTCACTGTGGAACAATGGCTGTTGGGTTTGTATTTTTCTTGCAACGCTGAACGTACCAGGTGCAGTCAATAAACATTAAGCCATCAAATACATCAGAATTCCAAACTGTGGTCTGCGCTGAAAAACACATTATACTCAGCTGCTCCAGCAGCAGGGTGAATTTTGGAAAGAGGCTCAATTGATTGGCCGCTCTCAAATGCTCATGTGCATACAAGTCCCCTGGGGATATTTGAGAACTACAGACTCCCGTTCAGCAAGATCTGGACTGGGACTCAAGATGCTGCATTTCTACCAACTTCAAGGTTATACTTGGGGTATCAGTCCTCAGCTGAATAACAACCAAACGTGTGGTTGACAAGGTTCAGTAGACTAAGCCTGCTTTCTCACCAACCCTAAAACATGTGAATTATAAACAATATTCCAAATGCATCTAATTATCAAAGGGTGTTTTTATATTAAGTAAAATGTTATGGGCTAGAGAGATGGATTAGTGGTTAAGGCACTTGCCTGCAAAGCCTAAGGACCCAGGTTTGACTCCCCAAAATCCATGTCAGATGTACATGGCGGTGTATTGCATCTTGAGTTCCTTTGGAGTGACTAGAAACCCTGGCTCTCCTATTCTTTCTGTATCCACCCCCCTCCCCCGCCGTCTTGTGCATGTTAATAAATAAATTTAAACAATGTTATTTTTTAAAAAAATGATGGCCAGGCATGGTGGTGCACGCCTTTAATCCCAGCACTTGGAAGGCAGAGGTAGGTGGATCACCATGAGTTCAAGGCCAGTCTGATTCCAAGGTTACTCAGACATAAACACTTTAGTAGTTCCTCAGCTTCTCTGAGCTTCCATTTTTTTCCTTTGTAATGGGGAATACTAATGCAGTCTGGTTGTTATTAAGAATATAGGAGATGGAGAGATGGCTCACTTGTCTACAAAGCCTAACAACCCCAGTTTGATCCCCAGTACCCACATAAAGCCAGATGCACCAGCAAGAGGCCCTGGCATGGCCATTCTCTGGTGTGGCCCTCTCTGCTAAAAAAATAAATAAAATATTTTAAAGAATATATGTGAATAAGTTATTATGTACCATATGTTGACTATCAGTACTACCTGCTTATGGGTATATTGAAAATTAATCTTTTTTGGGTTGGGGGTTGAGGTAGGGTCTCACTCTAGCACTGGTTGACCTAGAATTCACTCTGTATTCTCAGGCTGATCTCGAACTCATGGTGATCCTCTTACCTCTGCCTCCCAAGTGCTGGGATTAAAGGTGTGAGCCACCATGCCCTGCTCTGAAAATTAATCTCTGAGTGACTTTCTAATCAGTCTCAATTCAGAGGGTCCTTCCACATAGTAAGATTCCTTATATCTTTTTTTGTCAGGGTGGGGATTGAGGTAGGGTCTCACTCTAGCCCAGGCTGACCTGGAATTCACTATGTGGTCTCAGGCTGACCTCGAACTCACAGCAATCCTCCTACTTCTGCCTCTCAAATGCTGTGATCAAAGGCATGCACCACCATGCCCAGCCTTTTTTATATCTTTTGCTTTTTTAGCAATAACACTATCAGTCATTTCCCTCTGACTACTGTTAAAACTTTCAATGTTAAAATGATTCTGCAGAGTCATGAAAACAGTGGGAGTTTGGGGTGGTGGTGATGGTACATACTTGTAATCCCAGGATTTGGCAGACAGGGGGGAGAGTTTTATGATCAAGGCCAGCCTGAGCTGCATAGTGAGACCTTGCATCAAAATGAAAAGAAATTATTTTTAAAAAGTGGAGAAAAGTGAAAGGCAGAGGGAGGAGGGAAGGGAGGAAGGGAAAGGCAAGCAGGTTCTCTGCACCATTATATGAGTAACATGAAATATGTATCAAGGGCTGGAGAGATGGCTTAGTGGTCAAGGCACTTGACTGCAAAGCCAAAGGACCCAGGTTTGATTCCCCAGTACCCGTGTAAAGCCAGACGCACAAGGTGGTGCATGCGTCTGGATTGTGTTGGCAACAGCTGAAAGCCCTGATGTGCCCATTTTTTATCCCTCTCTCAAATAAATAAAATTTTTAAAAGACTGTCTTAAATATGTATCAAACAAATCTGCTTTTTTTTTTGAGGCAGGGTTCTCACTCTAGGCCAAGATGAGCTGGAATCTACTATGTAGTCTTAGAGTAGCCTCAAACTCATAACAATCCTCCTACCTCTGCCTCCCAAGTGCTAGGATTAAAGGCATGCACCACCAAACCTGGCTGTTTTGTTTTTGTTGTGGTTGTTGTTTGTTTGTTCTTAAGCAGGGTCTTCTTTTAGCACAAGCTAGAACCTGGAACTCTCTAGTCAGGCTAGCCTTGAGCTCATAGCAACCGTCCTACCTCAGCCTCCAGAGTGTTGGGATTAAAGGTGTGTACCAACACGCCTAGCCCATTCAGTATTAACTGTACAAAAGAACTCCACCTGACATAGTGTTTACAGCTTATACCACTCTCTGGAGATTTGGGCTTCGTATTCTGCTCCATCTCGGCCTCTGAATGCATACTACCTGTGAAGTAAAGTGCCCCAAAGTGCCGCATCTACTTGTAACGAGGCTGAGTGGACTGATAGAACTCCTGTGACCACAGAGGGATGGAATGTTCCAAGGTCAGAGCTAAATTACCTCGGGCTGCCTTTAGCACCTCAACAGCCATTTATTATCCACCTGTGTCTGACCTCACATCCTATGACTCGAAGGTGACTAAGTGAAACCTTTTTAGGATGTACTGACAGACCAACAGCCTCCACCATTCCAAAGGGTAAGAATGTCATCAGACAGCATCTAAAGCCTTCAACAGAGACGCCCCTGCTTGGCTGTAGCCTCCCACCTGAGGTTTCCACCAGTTGTATTTGAAAACAGTGTCTTGGAGCCGGGCGTGGTGGCGCACGCCTTTAATCCCAGCACTCGGGAGGCAGAGGTAGGAGGATCACGGAGAGTTCAAGGCCACCCTTTGACTACATAGTGAATTCCAGGTCAGCCTGGGGTAGAGTGAGATCCCTATGTTGAAAAAACAGTAGAAAAGGTGTCTTGGCTTATGACTCTTTTGCTCTGTAACTATCAAACCTTCATTCAATGAACACATTGAAACATAGAATTTGGGGTAACCTGAATCTGTGTTCTGGAGCCATGGTCACTCATATTTAGCTGCAGAATAAATGATCTCTTACCCCTGCATGTTTTGTGTTTGACCCCTCGTGGAATTTCAAAGCTAGACAACTATGACCATGATTAGAACTCTGAATACTGCTGCTCTTCGCCTCAAGTTGCATTAGATCATAACCAGCCTTGGCGCAGAGGTTAAGTTCTATCCATCACTGTATCTTTCCATTTCCTCTTCCAGGTTTGGCACATCATACTTTAATATGCATTTGTTGAATTAAGATGATTTAAGACACTTCCCAAAATAAGCTCCATTAGCTTATTCCCGTAACAATCAAAATAAGAATTTCAAAGCCAAAATAACCACGCCTCTTCCTTTTTAAATATTTAATTTTTATTTATTTGAGGGAGAAAGA
This sequence comes from Jaculus jaculus, assembly GCF_020740685.1. Taxonomy (NCBI): domain Eukaryota; kingdom Metazoa; phylum Chordata; class Mammalia; order Rodentia; family Dipodidae; genus Jaculus; species Jaculus jaculus. The sequence continues at coordinate 53,485,008 of NC_059117.1, forward strand.
AAGGCAGATAGAGAGTGAGAGAATGGGTGCACCAGGGCCTCTGCAAACAAACTCCAGATGCATGTGCCACTTTGTGCATCTGGCTTACGTGAGTCCTGGGGAATATGAACTTGAGTCCTGTGGCTTTGCAGGCATGCACCTTCACCATTAAGCCATCTCTCCACCCCCACACCTCTTCTTTTGGAGAATCATATAAGGTGCTTGAGCGATGACTCAGAAGTTAAAAGTACTTGTTTGCAAAACCTGATTCCCCAGGTTCAATGACCCAGTACACACTTCAAGCCAGATGTACAAAATGGTGCATGCATCTGGAGTTTGCAGTGGTAGGAGGCCCTGGCAAGGCCATACTCACTCCCTATCTGTCTGTCTCTTTCTCAAAGAAATATATATAATTAAAACTTTTTAAATAGAGAATCATAAGAACATGGGCAAAGTAGAAGCTCTACAAAGTTTAAAAGTTAGGAGACATATTTAGGGGCTGGAGAGAAGGCTCAGCAGTTAAGACACTCACCTAATATCCACATAGTGTCAGACACACAAAGTGGCACATTCCTCTGAAATTTGTTTGCAGCAGCTGGAGATCCTGGTGTGCCCACATATTCCCTCTCTCTCCCTCTCTCTCTCCCTCTCTCTCTCTCTCTCTCCCTCTCCCTCTCCCTCTCCCTCTCCTTCTCCCTCTCTCTCTCTCTCTCTCTCTCTCTCTCTCTCTCTCTCTCTCTCTCTCTCTTCTCTCTCTCTCTCTTTCTCTCTCTTTTCTCTCTCTCTCTCTCTCTCTCTTTCTCTCTCTCTCTTTCTCTCTCTTCTATCTCTTTCTACTTGCAAATAAATATTTTTAAAAGAAATGTATTTAGAACCATTTAAGCTAGGTCTGGAGAGGGAGCTCTCCGTGGTACTGCACTTGCCTAGCATGTCAGAGGCCCTGGCGCGGTGCCTTGAATGTAAAGGACCCCTGTTGGAATACTTAACCTCCAGCTGGTGGAGCTGTTAGGGAAAGTTGTGGAACCTTTAGGGAGTGGAACCTTGCTGGAGGAAGCGTATCACTGTGGGTGGGTCTTAAGGTTTTGTAGCTCAAACCTGCTTGCTGATCGTTCTCTCTCTCTCTCTCTCTCTCTCTCTCTCTCTCTCTCTCTCTATATATATATATATATATATATATATACATATATATATATATATATATATATCTACTTCCCCTCCATTAATATGACGATGTGATTCCAGTTCCCCTTTCCTGCTATGCTTTCCCTGTCATAATGGACTCTAGCCTCTGAGACTGCAAGTTGAAATACGTTTTCCTTGCCTATGTTGCTTCTGGTTAGGTATTTTGTCCCAACAATGAGAAAGTAACTGATGCACATGGATTTAATACACAGTACCACAATTCTTTTTCTATTATGAGAACTCCTTGGGGTTGGGGAGATGGCTTAGCAATTCATGACATTTGCTTGCAAAGCTTGCTGACCCAGGTTCAATTCCCCACACAAAGTCAGACACACACAGTGGTGAGGACATCGGGAGTTACTTTGCAACGACAAGAACCCCTGGCATTTATTCATTATTTCTGTCTTCTTCTCTCACAACAAATGAATAAGCAAAAATATTAAAGAAAAACAAAGAATTCATGAAGTCTGGAGATAAATATAAAAGTTAGTATCCAAATCTGGACATTTTAAAATGCAAAATTGTGGGCTGGAGAGATGGCTTAGCAGTTAAGGTGCTTGCCTGCAAAGCCAAAGGACCCAGGTGCAATCACCCAGTACCCACATAAAGCCAATTGCACAAGGTGGTCCATGTGTCTGGAGTTCATTTGCAGAGACTGGAGGCCCTGGCATGCCCATTCCCTCGCCCCCTCTCTCTCTCTCTCTCATTTAAGCTAAACCCACATTTTTCTGGGAAGAAACATGATTATTTTCCATTTCCAAGGCCCTAAAATCCCAGGTACAAGGTGCCATTTCCAAATCAATTTCTAATTTAACTTATTCAGGGTCTGTAATTTTGAAAGTACAACTCTTTTGGCTATCTCTTCACAAAGACCTGTGTGTCCAGCCATGTGCTTTGTCCCAGCAATGAGAATGTGACTGATAAACTTGGGTTCAATTTTGTCACACACAAAGTCCTGACCTTGTGTACAACCAACAGCCAGTCAGATGACAGCCAGGGACTCCTTGTCCCTGGAGGTGTAGGAGGGGTCATCTTGTACTCCAGCAATTCCATGGCCCAGCTACAAAGTCAAGGTTCTCCTCTAAAATTTCTCCAAATTTCCATGAGCCTATTTCTTCTGGCTTCCTTTTCCACTGATGCTCACTCACAATGCCTCTGATGAACTGTAACCCAGACATTCTAAAACTTAGTCCCGTTCAGTTCCCCCAAAGCAGGAGTACATTCAAAATTTCTTTAGGACGGGTGTGGAAGTACATGACTTGAATCCCAGCACTTGGGAGACAGAGGTAGGAGGATTGTTATGCATTCGAGGCCAGCCTGGGCTAGAATGAGATCCTACCTTGAAAACACAAAAGCAAAAGAAACAAAAATAAAAGTTCTACAAGATATGAGCCTGATGTAGTGGCTCATAACACTTGGGAAGTAGAGATGAGCCCACCTTGGTGAATTCAAGGCCAATCTAATCTACATAGTCAGTTCCAAGGCCAGCCAGGGATATATATCCTGTCTCAAAAAAAAATAAAATTGAGGGCTGGAGAAATGGCTTAGCAGTTAAGGGGCTTTCCTGTGAAGCCTAAGCACCCATGTTCAACTCTCTATGTCCTACAGACACCAGACACACAAGTTCTCGCATGGTCGCACATGCATACAAGGTGGTGCACACGTCTGGAGTTCAACTGCAGTGGCTAGGGCACTGGTGTGCCAATCCCCTCCTCCCCGCTCCTGTCTCTCTCTCTCTCTCTCACTCTCATAAAAATATGAAGAAAAAACTTTACAATGTGCTTCTCCAGACACAAAATGGCCCGAATATCCATGACCTCACAGTGCCTGACACTACCTATACAAGACCATCATAATAGGAAGAAAAGATCATGCCATTAAAATAAAAGAGAGACTGATTGAGAGGGGGAGGGGATATGACAGTGAGTGGAGTTTCAGAGGGGAAAGTGGGGGGGGAGGGAGGGAATTACAATGGAATATTGTTTATAATCATGGAAGTTGTCAATAAAAAATAAATAAATAGGGCTGGAGAGATGGCTTAGCGGTTAAGCGCTTGCCTGTGAAGTCTAAGGACCCCGGTTCAAGGCTCGGTTCCCCAGGTCCCACGTTAGCCAGATGCACAAGGGGGCGCACGGGTTTGGAGTTCGTTTGCAGAGGCTGGAAGCCCTGGCGTGCCTATTCTCTCTCTCTCCCTCTATCTGTCTTTCTCTCTGTGTCTGTCGCTCTCAAATAAATAAATAAAAAATGAACAAAAAAGTATTTAAAAAATAAATAAAATATGAAGAAAAATAATTTTTGGCATAGCAGTGCAAATAGTCACAATAAAGGCATTTCTCTCTCCCAGGCTGACCTGGAGCTCCCTCCATAGCCCCAGGCTGGCCTCAAACTCACAGCCATCTTCCCGACTCTGCCTCCAGAGTGCCGGGGTTAAGGGCATGTGCTACTACGCCCTGATGCATCTTCTATTCTTATTTTATTTTATGTTATCTTATTTATTTATTTGAGAGAGAGAGACAGAATGGGCATACCAGGGCCTCCAGCTGCCGCAAACAAACTCCAAACGCACATGCCACCTTGTGCATCTGGCTTTAGGTGGGTCCTGCGGAATCAAACCTGGGTCCTTTGGTTTTGCAGGTAAGCATCTTAACTGCTAAGCCATCTCTCCAGCCTTGCATCTTCTACTCTTATCCTTTACCCCAGCCCTCCTCCCTCATTATTCTCTCTTCTATCATCTCTTCCTCCCTGCACTAAGCATTTAACCACAAAATCATTTCACTCATGAAAAGCGTAAGCACTTTGCCTTTGCCCTGAAGCGCTGGGTCGGCTCCCATGCGTACGTGTGACGTGGCGACAGTGGCAGTGGGTGGCTGCCGGGTGCTGCATCCCCGCCACCCCTCCTGGGCAGATACGGTGCGCTGTACACGGAGCTCAGCTGGAAACTCCCCAGCACTTCATTAAGTGATTATATAGCTCAATTGAAGGTAATCAGATTTACTCAGAAAGAAATGACTGACGGGAGCTTAGATTAGATGGCAGCAATGAAGACAGAGAGAAGAGCATCTAAGGGCCGAGGAGCACCAGCATGCTGTGTGGTTGAGAAGACAAGGATGGAGGCCATGGGAAACATGACTGACCCAGGCTGCAGACATGGCTCATCTGGCAAGGCACTCGCCTGCAAAACCTAACGACCAGAGTTTGATTCCCCAGAACCCCAGTAACCATCTGACTTGGGGCTAGAGATGTCACTCGGCAGTTAAGGCTCTTGCCTCCAGAGCCTAACAACATAAGTTCGATTCCCAAATGCCCATGTAGGCCAGATGCACAAAGTGGTGCATGCATCTGGAGTTCGCTTGCAGTGGCTAGAGGCCCTTGTGCACACATTTTCACTCTTTCTCTCTCTCTCTCTCTCTCCTTCTTTATCTCTCTTTCTGTCTCTTTGCTTGCAAATAAATAAATAAAATAATTTTAAAATCTGAGTCTATGGGGCCATGCATTTACATTATCATATTCAAGCTACCACACTGGTCTACAGAACTTTGACAAAACATAGATGTCAACCTGCTAGTTTCACTAACAGAAGCTACAACCCTAAGAGTGTGAGAGAAACTAAGCCACATGCAGCCATCGACCTTGATACACTTCCTCACATCCACACAACTATTCTCCACAAATGAAAGCAAATATTCTCAAAAAAGTAAAAAAGCTCTAAAGCAATGAAATCATATAACCCTAAAACCCCAGGAGACCACTGCAAAACCATCACCCCCGGGCTGGAGAGATGGCTTTGCAGTTAAGACACTTGCCTGCAAAGCCTAAGTACCCAGGTTCAATTCCCCAGTACCCATGTAAGCCAGATGCACATGAACTGTAATTCATTTACAGTGGCTAGAGGTCCTGTTACACCCATTCACACACACACACTCTCTCTAATAAATAAATAAAAATAAAAGATATTTTACCCAGCACTCAGGAGGCACAGGTAGAAGAATTGCTGTGAGTTCAAGGTTAGCCTGAACTCTATTCTAGGTCAGCCTGGGCTACAGAGAGACCTGATATCAAAAACAAAAACATACATATATATTTTTTAAAGTATCCCCATTGACAACCAACTGCTTGACCCACTATCTTACACAAGCAAGTCAACTTCCTCCACCAGGTCATTCTGCCATTCCTGAGTGGTAAGCTCCTGGCAGTGACCGTGGTAACCCTGCTTCCTCCCCTGCACACACAGCAAGGGAAGAACAGAAGCCAGCAGCAATGTGCTGAGGGTGGATGGCAGAGACACCAGAAAAGCTGCTTAAGCAGAGGTAATCTGAGCCAAAGGCCAGGGAAGGGGCACTGAGGAATGCTAGCTGCCCTTGACATTAGCGGGAAAGAAACAGATCAGACATTTATCCTGCTGGATCTCCACGTGGGTAAAGAGTGCCCTAAATGCAGGGAAATTTTTACAATAACATTGTTTTCAGTTTTGATTTGTTGTAGTTTAATTTTTTTTCTTTGTATTTATTTATCTGTGAGAGAGAGAGAGGACAAAGAGAGAGAGAGAGAGGACAGAGAGAGAGAGAGAGAGAATGGGCATGCCAGGGTCTTCAGCCACTGCAAATGAACTCCAGATGTATGCGCCATCGTGTGCATCTAGTCTATGTGGGTTCTGGGGAGTCCAACCTTGGTCCTGAGGCATCACAGGCAAGTACCTTAACTGCTGAACCCACCATTATTTTTTTCTTACAACATATACTTGAGAACCTGCCACACACAGACACATTCACTAGAACACCATAGTGTGCATGGTAATTAAGTGCCTGCTATTTTTCTTCAAATATTGTATTAGTTTATATTGATTATAGAAAATGATGAAGTTTTGGTTTGTCTAGGCAGGATGTCAATTTAGCCCAAGCTAACCTGGACTTCACTATGTAGTCTCAAGCTGACCTTGAACTCCCAGCAATCCTCCTACCTCTGCCTCCTGAGGGTTGGGATTAAAAAAGTGCCACCATACTTGAATAGAGAGAGAGAAAGAATGGGAATACCAGAGACTTCAGATGCATGCACCACTTTGTGCATCTGGCTTTATGTGGGTACTGAAAATCAAATTCTGGTCATTAGGCTTTATGGGCATACACCTTAACCACTCAGCCATCTCTCCAGCCCAGATTTCTTTTTTCATATATTTATTTATTTATTTGCAAGCAAAGACAAACAGAGAGGGAGAGAAGACAGACAGACAGAGAGAATGGGTGTGCCAGGGTCTCCAGCAGCTGTGAATGGACTCCAAATGCATGCGCCACTTTGTGCATCTGACTTTTCCTGGCTACTGGAGAACTGAACCCAGGTTCTTAGGCTTTATAAGCAAGAACCTTAACTTCCAAGCCATCTCTCCAGCCCAAATAATGGATTTCATTCTGACACTTTCCTAGAGGTATATGACGTTAACTATATACAGTATTATATAATCCATCTCCTCTTTTCCCTGGCCTACCCTATCTCCTGCTGCTATCTTTCCCCTTCCCAAACAACTTCCTTTCTACTTTCATGTATTTTTAAAATCTAGATTCTGGGGTCTGGAGAGATGGCTTAGTGGTTAAGGCACTTGCTTGCAAAGCCTAAGGACCCATATTCAAGTCCCCAGAACCCACATAATCCAGATGCACAAGGTGTCACATGCATCTGGAGTTCATTTACAGTGGCTGGAGGCCCTGGTGATTCTCTCTATGTATCTGCCTTTCTCTCTCTCTCTCTCTCTCTCTCAAAATAAGTAAATAAATAAAAATCATTTCAGGGCTGGAGAGATGGCTTAGCGGTTAAGTGCTTGCCTGTGAAGCCTAAGGACCCTGGTTCGAGGCTTGGTTCCCCAGGACCCACGTTAGCCAGATGCACAAGGGGGCGCACGCGTCTGGAGTTCGTTTGCAGAGGCTGGAAGCCCTGGCGCGCCCATTCTCTCTCTCTCTTTCTGTCTTTCTCTCTGTGTCTGTCGCTCTCAAATAAATAAATAAAAATAAAATTTAAAAATCATTTCAAAAAAATCTAGATCCTGCACATGAGAGAAAGCATGGGTTTTAGTTACCTTCTTATTGCCGGGGCAAAACACCACCCAAAGCAGCTCATGAGAGGACAAGGGTATTTTTCACCTTAAAGTTTCCAGAAGTTTCATCATGACAGAGCAGGCAGCCGGCTGATATCTTCACACTTCAGCAACAGGGCAGGAGCAGCAAGAGTGAGCGGGACTACTAAACCTCAAGTTCAGCCAGGCATGGGGGTGCACTTCTTTAATCCCAGCACCCAGGAGGCAGAGGTAGAAGGATGGCTGTGAGTTCGATGCCATCCTGAGACTACATACGAATTCCAGGTCAGCCTGGGCTACAGCAACATACCACCTCAAAAAAAAAAAACCAAGTAACCCTCAAGTTCAGCCCCAGTGACACCCCTCCAGCAAGGCTCCGCCCCCAGGAGCTCCTCCACACCAGCAGAGGCCAAAGTATCCCAAATACATGAGTCTACAGAAGACAATTCATTCAAACCACCACAGCATGTGTTACTTATTTTTCTGAGTCTGGTTTGTTTGGCTTAATATAATGATCTCCAGTTCTACCTATTTTCCTCAGAAAAGCATAATTTCATTGTTCTTTATGGTCAAATAAAACCCTAGCAAAACTTAGCATTTTCTTGACCCATCCAGCTGTTGGTGAGGTGCATTTTGTTGCAAGGAGAGAAACGGAATCCTCAAACACAGAACCTTAAGGGTCAGGGCCACAGGTTACCAGCCAGGTCTATTTCTGTAAGTCAACACTTCTCCTGAATAACGGAAAAGAAAATGCAAGTAGAAAGATAGCACTTTTTTCTTTTCTTAATCAGTAAGAAAGTGTAACAAGCCTTTGTCATCTTACCATTCTAGATTCGTTTTCCTCACTATGTCTCTGGAATATTGCTTCATGTCTACGAAGCTTGGGTTTCCCCACACGGAGTCTGCAGCATGACGTGAAGGGAGTGTTCAGGGAGGGAGATGGAGCATGGCAAGGAGAGGAGAAGGAGGGGGCGGCAGAGAGTGGGGGAAGGTGGGAAGTGGACCCACCAGCGCAAACATGTAGCTGAGCTCGTGACTGCAATGTGCCATCCACCAGGCTGGGGACTCCCTGAGAAGTAGAATAAAAGGCTACTCAAAGGGCTAGAGAGATTGCTCAGTGGTTAAAATGCTTGCCTGTAAAGCCTAATGACCCAGGTTCGATTCCCCAGTACCCATGTAAGCCAAGGTGGCACATGCATCTGGAGTTCATTTGCAGTAGCTGGAGGCCTTGGTGTGTCCATCCTCTCTTCTTCTCTGTATCTCCCTGCTTGCAAATAAATAAATAAATTGTAAAACAAAAGGGTACTCAAGAGGCTAGGGAGATTGCTTAGTGGTTAAGGCATTTGCCTACAAAGCCTAAGGACCCAGGTTCAATTCCCCAGTACCCACATAAGCCAGATGCACAAGGTGGCACATGCATCTGGAATTAGTTTGCAGTGGCTGGAGGCCCTGGTGGGCCCTTTCTATCTCTCTCTCTCTCTCTCTCTCTCTCTCTCTCTCTTCTCCCTCTCTCCTTCTTTCTCACTCTGTTTCTCAAATAAATAAATGTAATTTAATTTTTTAAAAAACCTACTCAAAATTGTTCCTAGAATCAAGAGTGGTGGTGTACACCTTTAATCCCAGTGCTCAGGAGGCAGGATCACCTTGAGTTTGAGGTTATTCTGAGACTACATAGTGAATTCCAGGTTGGCCTGGGCTAGAGCAAGACCCTACCTCAAAAAAAAAAAAAAGGTTGGTGAGATGGCTTACTGGTTAAGGCATTTGCCTGAAAAGCCAAAGGACCCAGGTTCAATTCCCCACATAGGCCAAATGCACAAGGGCACACGCATCTAGAGTTTGTTTGCAGGGGCTGGAAGCCCTGGCGTGCCCATTCTCTCTCTGTTTGTCTCTCTTCTATCTCTGCTTGCAAGTAAATAAACAAAATATATGTTTAAAAAGTTCCTGCAACAATTCTGAGACATTTTCCACTCGCTCCATGTCCACTGGTTGAAGGTCACTGCCACAGACTGAGCCCAGGCCAGAAAGTGGGCGACAGCACAACAGTCCTGTGATGGGCACTGTCGATGGGCACAGCGCTGCCCGGCCCATTTGCCCTCACGTCCAGTCAGAAGGGGAGAGATGTGGCACACATGGCACTGGGTCCTCTGTGCTTCTCCCACCTGGCTGGACATTCACCTGTTGTCCTCCCCGCCACAATACTGCACCTCCCTACCTAGGAGTTAGGACCGACAAAGTCCACACAAAACTCTTCCTCAAAACCCTGGGACTGGCCAGAGAGATTGCTTACTGGTTAAGGCACGTGCCTGCAAAGCCTGAGGACCCAGGTTTGATTCCCCAGTTCCCACATAAGCCAGATGCACAAGGTGGTGCCTGGGTTAGAGTTCATTTGCAGTGGCTGGAGGTCCTGGTGTGCCCATTCTCTCTATTTGCCTCTTCCTCTCTCTCTTTTACTCTCTCTCCCTCTCAAAATAAATAAATATTTTTAATTTTTTTAAACCCCTAGGACTATTTTTAGTTGGAAGTACATTCTACTCATATGGCTGGCTGGTTGGTTGGTTGTTTCAGCCACAGTCCCACATTGTAGCCCAGGCTGGCCTCTAACTCACAGCATCCCTATGTTGTTCCTATGAAGGAACTTACTAGGTGATGCACAGGACAGGAAATTCCATATCTATAAATACTAGGAAAAATTATACTGGTTGAAAATCTTCCAGAACTCTGAAACAATTTTTAAAAAAAATTTTTGTTTATTTTTATTTATTTATTTGAGAACAACAGACAGATAGAGAAAGAGGTAGGTAGAGAGAGTGGGTGCGCCAGGGCCTCGAGCCACTGCAAACGGACTGCAGACGCGTGCGGTGGGTCCTGGGGAACCGAGCCTCGGACCGGGACCCTTGAGCTCCACAAGCAAGCGCTTAACCGCTAAGCCAGATCCCCAGCCCTTTTCTTAATGAGCCCTTTTGTCACGGCAGGGAAAGAAATACTGGAAATAGCTCCTGATCCGTTTTTAGAGTTAATGCATTTCTATGCTAATAGTGGTAGAAGATGGAGGCGAGGCAAAGCCGAGTGCAAGAACCTTCTTCGTTCTCCATAGATGGTCTGTGCACATAAAATGACGCCTAGGGCTGGAGAGATGGCTTAGCGGTTAAGCGCTTGCCTGTGAAGCCTAAGAACCCCGGTTCGAGGCTCGGTTCCCCAGGTCCCACGTTAGCCAGATGCACAAGGGGGCGCACGCGTCTGGAGTTCGTTTGCAGAGGCTGGAAGCCCTGGCGCGCCCATTCTCTCTCTCTCCCTCTATCTGTCTTTCTCTCTGTGTCTGTGGCTCTCAAATAAATAAATAAAAAATTAAAAAAAAAAATGACGCCTAGCGCGAGGAGAATGGACCCTGTGTTCAACTTCTCTCTCACGAAGGCAGTGGCTTACACCCAACTGGATATAAAACATACAGTGTGACAGAGGAGAGAGGGAAGGGGAAGGACGTGGAGCAATCTCAGATGTGATCATGTCTCGGTGGTTATATTATTCTTAATATCCATATCAGTTATAGATCCCCACTGATATATCGGTATATGCAATGAATTTGCTTTAAAAATATATCAGTATAAAGATGAGAAAATGTGATATCCACTAAAGCTCGGTGATGGGTAAATGGGTAAAATCTCTTTATTTTGTATGTCTGAAAATTTTCACTGTCAAATGCTTTTTTCAGGAGAGCTCCACACTGAGTCAGAAACCTGTGTACCAAGCTGTGAGCTCCGGACCGGAACAGCTGCAGAAGTCCCCAATAAATAAAAAATTCAGGAACCTCTGCTGCTCCTCCCTGGGGCATTGCTGCATGGGCTGGAGGAGGGGCCCCCAGTGTGCTGGAAAAGGTGAGTTCAGTCTTGGTTCTCTGCATAGACTTCTCCCAGATCCTGCCTGGCTCTGGCTCGTGCCCTCGTTCTCTCTCTCTCTCTCTCTCTCTCTCTCTCTCTCTCTCTCTCTCTCAATCTCTCTCTCTCTCTCTCCATCTTGGTGTTCTTGGAAGAAGATGAAAGCCACAGCACTCCTGCCCGTCCCCATGCCTGCAGCTTCTGCGGCATGCTGACCCCAGCATCCATCTGTCCATCTGCTTGCTTGGGCAGGTCACATGCTTTCTACTTCAACACGCCCCAGCTCCCTCCAGCGACAAGCGCTATGGCGGCTATGGTTTGAATGTGACATGGGGGCTGGAGAGATAGCTTAGCGGTTAAGGGCTTGCCTGTGAAGCCTGAGGACCCCGGTTCAAGGCTCAATTCTCCAGGACCAACATTAGCCAGATGCACAAGGGGGCGCGCGCATCTGGAGTTTGGTTTGCCCATTCTCTCTTTATATCTGCCTCTTTCTCTCTGTCGCTCTCAAATAAGTAAAAATAAACAAAACAGGTACATGTGTTCAAATACCTACCCCAACTACTGGCAGTTACTTGGGAGACTGAAACCTTTGGCAGGCAGAGATAGTGGTCACTAAAGGTGGGCTGTCAGGTTATTGCCTTCCCCAACTTCAGGCCCAAGAAGTGAGAGAGCTGTCCTATACTCCCACAATCATGGTGGGCTATATCCTCGCAAACCATAAGCTAGAATAAACTCTTCCTATTTTTTGGTTGTGTGTTGTTGTTGTTGTTTTTTAATTTTTGAGGTAGGATCCTCCCTCTAGCCCAGGCTGACCTGGAATTCACTATATAGCCTCAGGTTGGCCTGGAACTCATAGCAGTCCTCCTACCTCTGACTCCCAAGTGCTAGGATTCACTGTGTATTCTCAGGGTGGCTTTGAACTCACAGCAATCCTCCTACCTCTGCCTCCCGAGTGCTGAGATTAAAGGCGTGCGCCACCACGTCCAGCTAGAAGTATACTATTTTGAGGCAAGTATTTTTTAAATTTATTTATTTACAAGCAAAGAGAGAGAGGAAGGATGAACATATCAGGGTTTCTTGCCCACAAACTCCAGATATATGCATCTGTATCTGTCTTACGTGGGTACTGGAGATTTGAACTTTTGTCGGCAGGCTTTGTAAGCAAGGACCTTTAACTACTGAGCCATCTCTTTAGCCCTAGAGTTGCTTCTTTTAGGCATTTTATCACATTGATGAGAAAGCTACTACAATGACCAACTCTAATAGGGGTGTGTGTCTCTGTCTGTGTGTCTCTGTCTGTGTGTCTGTGTGTCTGTGTGTGTATCTGTGTGTGTAGGGTGTATAACGTCAATGAAGTTAGTCACTTGGACTACTTAAAGTCAGCAGGTGAAACTCTACAGGGTGGAATAGCAGTCTGTGAAGCATATACCAAGAAGGGTAAAATAAACAAGAAAAACCTTGTGAAAGGCTGGAATTGATGGCTTAGCAGTTAAGGCATTTGCCTGCGAAGCCTAAGAATCCCAGTTCAATTCCCCCGGACCCACGTAAGCCAGATGCACAAGGGGGCTCATGCATCTGCAGTTTGTTTCCAGAGGCTGGAGGCCCTGACGCACCTATTCTCTCTCTCTCTCTCTCTCTCTCTCCCTCTCATAAATAAATAAAAATAAAACATTTTTTTGAACAAAGAAAAGCTTTGTGAAGGTAAAAGGAGCACGAGCAGCCACAGGAGCTGCAACGGGGAGAGTATGGACGCTCTTAATGCTCTGCGCTTTGAGAGTCATTCCACAGGAAACAAGAGGTTGCTGGAAGCTTTGAGTCAGAGCTGTGAGACAATGCTATTTGCATTTCAAAAAAAAATACCCTGGAGTAGCTAAGTGCCCAACTTGGACAGCTTGCAGCGAGGCAATTGCTGGGGGGAAGGAGAGGGAAAGAGTTAGCAGCTACAGGATGGATGTGGTTTTCCGGAAGAGAAGAGACATGGCCCTGAATGAAGGCCACAGCAAAGGCGGCACATTACACGGACCCATGACTGAGGTCTCTGTCCTCATTTAAACCGTCATTTGCTCCCAAAGAGCATTTGTATTCCAAACCATTATAATGAGGTCTGGAGAGATTGCTCAATGGTTAAGGGGCTGGCCTGCAAAGCCTAACGGCCTGGGTTCAATTTCCCAGTACCCACCAAGTGGTGCATGCATTTGGAGTTTGTTTGCAGTGGCTAGAGGCCCTGGCATGCCCATTCTCTCTGTGTCTGTCTCTCTTTGTATAGCTGTATTTTTTTGCTTGCAAATAAATAAATAAAAGATTTTTAAAGTGTTGGAGAGAGAAAGAGGCAGATAGAAAGAGAGAATGGGCATGCTAGGGCCTCTAGCCACTGCAAACAAACTCTAGACACATGTGCCACCTTGTGCGTCTGACTTTACCTGGGTACTGGGGAATTGAACCTGAGTCCTTTGGCTTTGCAGACAAGTGCCTTAACCACTAAGCAACCTCTCTAACCCAAATAAACTATTTTTTAAAGTTTTTTTTTTAATTATGACAGTTTGGGGTGAAGGGGATTAGAAAATGTACTAAAACAGGGCTGGAGAGATTGCTCAATGGTTAAAGGCACTTGCTTGCAAAGCCTGACAGCCTGGGTTCAATTCCCTAGTACCCATGTATCACCAAATGCACAAAATGGCGCATGCATCTGGAGTTCATTTGTGGTGACTGGAGGCCCTGAAGTGCCCATAATGACTCTGGGTCTCTCTCCCTTTTTCACTGTCTCTCAAATAAGTATTGTTAAAAATTATGGCCGGGAGTGATGGTGCACACCTTTAATCCCAGCACTCAGGAGGCAGAAGTAGGAGAATCACCATGAGTTTAAGGCTACCTTGAGACTACATAGTGAATTCCAGGTCAGCCTGGGCCAGAGTGAGACCCTACCTCAAAAAAAAAAAAAATGCATACACGCATGCAAACACACACACACACACACACACACACACACACACACACACACACACTGATTCCCTATAGACAGTTTCCTTTGTGTGTGGTCTTTCCTCACAATGGCCTCCCTGTAGTCAGAGTCTGTGCTAACCTCTCCCCAGTTTCTTTCTTCCAAATTTTGACCTGGATTTTTCTTCACGTTTTGATTTTGTACAAAGGATGGCCCTGGCTCTAGCAGCCTGGTTGAATTGAAAGATACCTAAATGGACAAGATTGGGACAATGGCATGCAGCCACTGTGAGGTGCCCACGTCAAGACTGATTTGGGACAGAACGAAAGCTCTCTGGACCATTGCCACTGTCTTCTGAAATCCTTAGGATCTGGAAAATTTTTGTCCTCGAATTCTTGACTGTGAGGTTGAGTGGCACTCAGGGAAATGAGCCAGTTAACGCCGCAGCTGCAGCTCCGTTACTCAGATGGCTATGCGGCAGAGGGTCCATTTTATTTATGAAGTTCAGAGAGTTCATTTGGGCCGGTGCTCAGTAAACTTTTTAAGGAAATCAATGCCAATATCATCTTTTGTTCATATTTTACAACTTCACGTATATACAATGTGCCCTGATTGTAGTCACCTGCATTCTCTCTCCTTCCCTAGCCCCCTCCAATGAACCCATCTTCTCTCCAATTAGTCTCTCTTGTATTCCAATAGCATCTATTTTTGCGGGGGGAGGGAGCGTTGAGGTAGGGTCTCACTCTAGCCCAGGCTGACCTGGCATTCACTATGTAGTCTCAGGGTGGCCTCGAACTCACAGTGATCCTCCTACCTCTGCCTTCCAAGTACTGGGATTAAAGGCGTGTGCCACCATGCCTAGCTGTTTTTTTTTTTTGTTGTTGTTGTTGTTGTTTGTTTGTTTGTTTGTTTGTTTGTTTTTGAGAGAGAGAGAGAGCTCGAAAGAGGCAAATAGAGAATGCGCATGCCTGGGTCACTAGCAAACAAACTCCAGATGCACACACCATTTTGGGCATCTGGCTGTACATGGGCCCTGGGGAATCAAATCAGGGCCCTTAGCCTTGCAGGCAAGCACCTTAACCTCTGAGAAATCTCTCTAGCCCCTGGCTCTTACGTTCTTTCTGCCAACTCTTCCACAATGGTCCCTGAGCCTTGGAGGATATGATAGAGATGTCTCACTGACTTTTTCTCAGCACTGTGGTGACTTTTAAGTCACCACATCATTGCCAACTGAAAAGGGAAGTTTCTCTAACCAAAAGTGAGAGCAGCATTAATGTATAGACATAAACAGGGCTGGAGAGATAGCTTTGCAGTTAAAGCACTTATCTGCGAAGCCTAAGGACCCAAGTTTGATTCCCTAGTACTCACGTAAGCCATACGCACAAGCTGACACATGTGTCTGGAGTTTATTTGCACTTGCTAGAGACCCTGGTATACCCCATTCTCTTTCTCTCTCTCTCTCTCTTTCTCTCTCTCTCTCTCTCTCTCTCTCACTCACTCTCTCTCAATAAAATAAAGTATTTATTTAAAAATATATATAGCTGGAGAGATGACTTAGCAGTTAAGGTGTTTGTGTGCAAAGCCAAAGGATCCAGGTCCAATTCCCTAGGACCCACATTAGCCAGATGCAGAAGGTGGAGCACAGGTGTGGAGTTCACGTGCAGTGGCTGAAGGCCCTTGGTGTGCCCATTTTCTGTCTCTCTTTTTCTGTCTCTCTCAATAAGTAATAAAAATAAAAAATACATATGAACATAAATATTTAGGAGACAATTTGGGCATGGATAGTACATCTACTTAGCCAGACAGCAGTGTTAACTCTCCCCAGGACTACGACCTTTCCAGCCACAGGCCTTTGACTGTATTCGGTGCCAGGCATGAACTCCTTTACATGGAGCAGGCCTCACATCCAACCAGAGAACCACCAGTTACCCCCGTAACAGAAATGCCAGGATTCCACTAGTGGGTCCTTCTCGCCTGGCTGGCTAGTTGCTCAAGGTGGTAAGGTCTTGTACAAGTGGCAAAGTTGCCCAAAGCATCCATGTGTCATGAAATGTACTGGGCACTGGCTTGGGTATACTCTGCTTTCTAAGATGAGCATGAATGTTTAAGGCAGAGTCCATGTTCCAAGAGAACCCAGGCACTTTTGAATGCAGGAGTTTCATGGGTCAGCATGCGTTGTACCAGCAGGATTCCTACGACGTTCTGTGCTGGGCAGGTTCTGTCCACTGCACCTCCTTCTTTTATAGTTTATTTCTTTATTTATTTGCAAGCAGAGGGAGAGAGAGAGAGACAGAGAGAATGGGTGCACGAGGGCTCCAGCCACTGCAAATGAACTCCCAACGCATCTGGCTTAAGTGGGTACTGGGGAATTGAACTCAGGTCCTTAGGCTCTGAAGGCAAGTGCCTTAACCACTGAACCAGCCCCACTGCATCTCCCTTGTATGGGGCTTTGCCCACTTTTGCCCCTCTGGACCCCAAATTTCAAGAACTAAGATACTTTTATAGACATCAACTTTTCAGTACCTTTTCCAAAATATCTCTTTGAAGTTGCTGGAGTTAAATGCCAGCCCATC
The DNA here is from genome assembly GCF_020740685.1 of Jaculus jaculus. Taxonomy (NCBI): domain Eukaryota; kingdom Metazoa; phylum Chordata; class Mammalia; order Rodentia; family Dipodidae; genus Jaculus; species Jaculus jaculus. The sequence goes on from NC_059117.1 coordinate 53,501,613, forward strand.
TCCATCCTTCAAATTCTAGATTACAGGCATGCACTACTATGCTGTACTTATATTTTTACAATGGAAATTTTACATATATATACATATATGTTTATGTACTTATTTATGTATATACATGCATATGTGTATGTATATATAGTGGCTATATAAATTACATTGTCCAAAGGATATAATGTATGAGGTTTAAAGGTTAAGCAAAGCTTAAAAATTAAGTAAAGTTTAAAAACTTTAAAATATAGGGACTGGACAGATTGCTCAGTGGTTAAGGCCTTTGCCTGCAAAGTCTAATGACCTAGGTTCAATTCCTCAGCACCCACAAAAAGCCAGATGCACAAAGTAGTGCTTGACTCTGGAGTTTGTTTGCAGTGGCTAAAAGCCCTGGCTCATACAGTCTCTCTCTTCTCTCCTCTTCTCTCCCCTTCTTCTCTCTCTCTCTCACTCTCTTCTATCTCTGTCTCTGCTTGCAAACAAATAAATGCTTAAAATAAATATTAAATTATATATATTATTAAGTATTAATATTAAATATATTAAATTATATATATAATGCATGTATGTAAATGTATATCATAGAGGCCTTTTCTAAACATCAACTTCCCCTTAGTCACCACTGTTGCCAAAAGATCTCTTAATCTAAAATTGCATTTTCCTCCTCATCCAAGTCCTTCAAACACGAGCACTGCTTCACCTTCCAAGTGAGATATTAGAAGAAAAGCAACCAAAATGCCCGATTAAAACTGTTCACACTAACAAGTAGGTGGCAGGAGGCTTAACTTTCATGGACACTTACTAGGAGTAAGTAGGATTGATGGGTGGTTGAGGAAGTTATTTTGAAATGGGGCGTGTCTACCCTCTCCTCATCTCTTCACTCTATCCCCTACGTCCCATGTTCCTTCCTCACCAAAGACCTCTTCCATGCTACAGCCCCAGGTCACTTCACACAGAAAGATCTCCATCACTGAAAAGCCAAAGGACCCAGGTTCAATCCCCCAGTGCCTACATAAAGCCAGATGCATAAGGTGGCACAAGGGTCTGGAGTTCGTTTGCAATGACTAGAGGTCCTATGTGTGAGGGACAGTCTCTTCAGTCTGCTTACACCACAGTGCTGGGGGGCACCGGTGCGCTCCGTGAAAGGGAGTCAGCATGCAATCAGCTCTCGGTGTGCAGACGTTTAACTTAAGAGAGTTCTGCTGTCTTGCTCAATACAGAGCATGAAACATTTGTCTTACTCGTTTTACAGCATAGTCCTTGAATTGCAAACTGGGATTCCTTCTGTGTGCAACTGGAGACCCAGCAATCTCAGCCAAAGTTGGAGGCAGACTGATTATAAGAATTCTCGAGAAACTGTGGGGGGGGTATGTTGGTGCATGCAAGCACATGGGTGTGTATTTTTGCCACCTAATGATCTTTTTTTTTAATTATTTGCAAGAGGAGAGAGAGAAAGAGAAAAGGCAAAGACAGAGAGAGAGAAGGGATGTGCCATGGCCTCTTGTCGCTACATGTTAACTCTGTGCATTTGCCTTTTACATGGGTACTGGAGAATTGACCCAGGCCTTTAGGCTGTGCAAGCAAGTGCCTCAACTGCTGAGTCACCTCTCCAGCCCTGGTCTGGACTTTAAAGGGTTATGTTACTGATTCTCCAATAATAGATATATAATGAGTTGATATTAAAAGACAATGCCATGGGGCTGGAGCGATGGCTTAGTGGTTAAGGAGCTTGCCAGCAAAGCCAAAGGACCCAGGTTCAATTCCCCAGAACCCATGTGAAGCCAGATGCACAAGGTGGCGCATGTGTCTGGAATTTGTTTGCAGTGGCTAGAGGCCGTCGTGTGCTCTTTTTCTGCATCTTTGTCTTTCTCTCTCTTAAATAAACAAATAACATATTTTTAACAGGTGATGCCCTAAGAATGCAGCTGACGCCCGTGTTTGTGATCTCCTGTCCACACTCCCACCTGAGTGTGCGCTGGGTCACTGTGTCACTGCTGCTTCTCATGTTAACTTCCGTGCCAAACACTCTGCTGTTGGACAAGGACAGCAATGCAACTGAAAAATCAATGTAGATTTCTTTTCTATACTAGAAACCATAAAATCATCCAAAAACTCAGATGTGTAAAGAATTTAAGTACAGGGCTGGAGAGAGAGAACTCAGTGGTTAAAGGCACTTACTTCCAAAGCCTGACAGCCTAGGTTCAATTCCCCAGTGCTCACATAAAGTTAGATGCATAATGAGGTGTGTGCCACTGGAGTTCATTCACAGTGGCTAGAGGCCCTGGTATGCCCATTCTCTCTTTCTCTCTGTGTGACTCTCTCAAATAATTGAATTTCAGATTATAAGACATATTCGACTAGGCCTGTTTTCCTGGGAAATCTTTTTTAAAATTTTATTTGGGGGCGGGGAGGCTGGAGAGATGGCTTGGTGGTTAAGGCACTTGCCTGCACAGCCTAAAGACCCAGGTTTGATTCTCCAGAACCCATGTAAGCCATGTAAGCATATGCTGGTGCATGTGTCTGGAGTTCATTTGCAATGGCTAGAGGCCCTAGTGCGCCTATATTCTCTCTCTCTCTCTCTCTCTCATAAATAAAACACTTAAAAAAAAAAAACAGAGAAAAGCCGACATTTTCCTTACCACTTGGTATGGAGAAAGATGCTCAACTGGTCTCCCCCACGCACTGACTTATGGCTGTGGTGCGCGCGCCCTCTGCTGGCCAACTTGTCTTACTGCATCCTTTCGGCAGCTCTGGGCTCAATGGCCGGGGGCGGCGGGGCGCGGGCGGCGACGCGCGGGGTGTGAGCCCACCGCCTCCGTGCCAAGCAACGGTGGCTGACATTTCTGCAAAACTGGATTATGCAGACCTGTGAGCAACGGGCAGAAGGAATTTGGCACTGGCTTATGACTTGTCTTCTGGGCTTCCACACCCCGGTTGCTCAGCCTCGTGGGCCCTAAGCCCAGAGCTCACCAATTTCTTCTATAAAACGTCCCAGGAGAATTTTTTTTAAAACCATGACAAATTTGGAACCGAGTGAAGCAGTAAGGAAGCGGGAGTCGAATTAATCAGAACACAATCCCCAGACGAGACAATCACTGTCGCTGAGGAGACCTGTAGGGAACATGTTTGTCCTTGAAAAATACTTGAAGCCCCCCGCAAGCCACCTCACAGCGGGCTCTGCGGACACACGAAGAGGGACCAGCCCCGCCCCACGAGTCCTGCGCGGCCTGTTTCCAACCAAAATCTCCTCCTCTTACAGATAAAAGCCTGTCCTGCCCAGCGTGGTGGCACTCGCAGATGGAAGGCAGATGTAGGAGGATCGTTGTGAGTTCAAAGCCACCCTGAAACTCCATAGTGAATTATAGGTCAGCCTGGGCTGGACTGAGACCCTACCTCAAAACAACAAAACTAACTAAATAAATATAAAACAAATAAATGCACGCCTATACATCTGAGACTCAGAAGCCCATAAGGTTTCCACGATACCCTTTCCCTCTTTCCTTCCTTCCTCCCTCTCCTCCTCCCTCTCATGCAAGGGGGAAGAAGTAAAGGTAAAATTAGGTGGATCTTAGAAAGATGACCAGCTGGTTCATCCCACAGACCACCCAAACGGACTTCATGCTCCGTGTTGATGACACAAAGCACACTACTAAAAGCAACTTGTGGGAGGAAAGGGATTATTTTGGTTTGAAGACTCCAGGGGAAGCTTCGTGACGGCGGGGAGAACGACGGCGTGAGCAGAGGGCGGACATCACCTCCTGCCAACATCAGGTGGACAACAGCAGCAGGAGTAAGCCAAACTCTAGCAAGGGGAAACCGGCTCTAACACTCATAAGCTGGCCCCCAACAGTGCATCACCTCCAGGAGGATCGAATTCCCAAATTACCACCAGCTGAGGACCATGTGAGTGTATGGGGGACACCTGAATCAGACCACCACACCTGGCAAGAGAAAATGTACCTCATTCCTCCAAATTCATATCATTGGCAATCTTGCCTTTCTGCCTAATGTGAATACAGTTATGTCAAGGGCTATGCCCAACCTCCAAGGAGAGAGAGCTCCAGGCTACACAATCTTGAGAATGCTGAGGCTGGGCTGGAGAGATGGCTCTGTGGTTACAGTGCTTGCCTGTAAAGCCTAATGACCCTGGTTCAATTCCCCAGTACCCAGGTGTGGTGGCTTGAGTCAAGTAATTCCGATAAACTTATGTGTTCTGAGCGCTAGGTCCCCAGCTGGTGGCAATTTGGGAACTGGAACCTCCTGGAGGTAGTGTATTGTTGGGGCAGGCATGGGTGTTATAGCCAGCTGCCCCTACCAGTGTTTGGCACAATGTCCTGCTGCTGTTGTCCACCTGACACTGGCCAGGAGGTGATGTCCACCCTCTGCTCATGCCATTGTTTTCCCTGCTTTCCTCCCACAAGCTGCTCTTGGTCAGGTGCTTTGTGCCAGCAATGCGAAACTGAGTGCAACATCAGGTAAATCCAGATGCACAAAGTGGCACATGCATGTGGAGTTTGCAGTGGGTGCAGGCCCTGGCGTGCCCATATTCTTCCTTTATTTCTCTCATTCTCTCCCCCTCTCTCTTTTTCTCTCCCTCCTTCTCTGTCTCATTACTCTGCTTGCAAACAAATTAAAAAAATATTTTTAAAAATAAAGAATGCTGATGCTTAGTGGTCCCGTGTGACCATTGATGAGGTAACTTCTACACACTTGTCTAGCTATCAGCTTGGGGGAGGCATGAACATATAAACATATCCTGCCAGGCCAGGAGTTGAAATCTTTGCCCTCCTCCAGGTCAAGTCAACTCAATAAATGAATGTCTTGTGGGAGGAGCTCTGGCTAAGCAAGCTGTTATTTCAAGGGCTTCTTTTATAATTTTTTTTTTATTTATTTCTTTGAGAGAGAGAGAAAGAGAATGGACACACACTAGAAACTCCCGCTGCTGCAAATAAACTCCAGATGCATGTGCCACCTTGTGCATCTGGCTTATGTGGGTCCTGGGGAATTGATCCTAGGTCCTTTGGCTTTTCAGGCAAGCACCTTAACTGCTAACCCATCTCACCATCTGTCCAGCCCAGGGCTTTTTTTCTCTCTTTCTTTCTTTCTTTCTTTCTTTCTTTCTCTCTTTCTCCCTCCCTCCCTCCCTCCCTCCCTCCCTCTCTCTCCCCCTCTCCCTCTCTCTCTCTCTCTCTCTCTCTCTCTCTCTTTTTTTTTTTTTTTAGGTAGGGCTTCACTGTAGCCCAGGCTGACCTGGAATTCACTACATAGTCTCAGGGCAGCCTTGAACTCACGGCGATCCTCCTATCCCTGCTCTCCTGAGTGCTGGGATTAAAGGCATACACCACCATGCCCAGCCCCAAGGGCTTCTTTGATAAAGCTTTGAAAGAGTTCTGTGAGGGATGAGTCAGAAATCGAAACCTGCAGTCACTCCAGAAACTACTTCTGGCTGTATCAGCAATCTATTTCCACCATAGAGCTGTGTAACAAGCACCGTCAAACACATGAGCTCCTCACATTTCTGGGCTGGAGAGATGACTCAGCAGTTAAAGCAGTTACCTGCAAAGCCTAAGGACCTTGGTTCGATTCCCCAGGACCTACATAGCCAGATACACAAGGGGGCACACGCATCTCGAGTTTGTTTGCAGCGGCTGGAGGCCCTGGTGCACCCATTCTCTCTCTCTCTCAAATAAGTAAATAAAATTAGAAGGAAAAAAAAGAATTCCACACATTTCTGGAGTTGTCCTCAAAGTGGCAATGCGGACTTGCCTGGGTGCTTTCAGTGTCCAGGGCTGGTGAGACCATGCTCCTTCCCACAGCAAGGCCTCCTGACGGTGCACTCTGCGGAAAAGCAAATGAAGGCACCTGACACCTCTTAGAACGAGGCTCCAAATGGGTGCCTTCCTTGGCACGGCCTTCTGCTGCCAAGGCCACACACAGGACAAGGCCGGACTGACGGGAATCACACACATCCTTCCATTGAGAGGGAGTGACGTCAAGGAACAGGCTGTGAACTCAAGGACAGGAAAAAGAAATGAGACTATCACTCAGCCAGAATGTCGGCAAAATCCACCAGGTAACTCCATCTTCCTAGGGATACATATAATTTGTTTAATATTTTATTTTTACTTATTTGTCAGAGAAAGAGGATGAGAGAGAGAGAGAGGAGAATGGATGTGCTAAGGCCTCCAGCCACTACAAACGAACTCCAGACACATGCGCCCCCTTGTGCATCTGGCTAACATGGGTCCTGGGAAATCGAACTGGGATCCTTTGGCTTTGCAGGCAAATGCCTTAACCATTAAGCCATCCCTCCAGCCTGGGATAAATATAATTTTATTTGAGAGAGCATGGACATGCCAGGGCCTCTTGCCACTACCAACTCCAGCCGCATGTACCCCTTTGTGCATCTGGCTTTATGCGGGTGCTGGGGAATTGAACTATAGAACTCGGGCTACAAAGCTGTGCAAGCAAGCACCTTTACCCTCTGAGCCACTTCCCCTGCCCCACGGCCATTCTTCATATCATGACTGAGGAGTTTTCAAATGACAAGGATTTAGCCATGTCACTCTCCTTCCTTATAAGATTTGTTCTCTTTTTGGCCAATGCATCTTTCTTCCTCCCCACATGTAACATATTCATGGAAAAATATTGAAGCTGGGTGTGGTGGTACACACCTTTAATCCCAGCACTGGGGAGGCAGAGGTAGGAGGATCAAATGTGAGTTTGAGGCCAACCTGAGAATACGTAGTGAATTCCAGGTCAGCCTGAGCTAGAAGGAAACCTATCTCAAAAAATAAATAAATAAATAAATAAATAAAAAGTAAATATATCATAAGCCTCTGGTTCTCCAGTGCATAACTCTCTATAGGTAACTGGATAGGGAAACCCAATATGTTCAGTGATCATCTTATAACATTTCAGGTAATTTTGCAAAGCACAAAGGCAAAAACTGAATCTTGATCATTTTCTTTTGCTTCTAGGCTTAAGTCAAGATTAGAAGCAATAGTATGAGGGCTGGAGAGATAGCTTAGTGGTTAGGGTGCTTGCCTGCAAAGCCTAAGGACCCATGTTCAACTCTCTAGATCCCACGTAAACCAGAGGCACAAAGGTGAGGCAAGCACAAGGTCGCACAGCCCACTAGGTGGTGCAAGCATCCGGAGTTCAATTGCAGTGGCTGAGGCCCTGGCATGCCAATTCTCTCTCTTTCTTTCCCTCTTCCTTTCTTTCATGCATGCTCTAATTTTTTTTTTTTTTTTTAAGATTAAAAAAGTTAAAGAAGCATGAGGCCAGGTTTCTTCCCCGGTACATCTGTCTTCCATAACTAATGATCCCAAAGACAGCCCCAGTTTCCCCAAACAAATAAGTACATATTCAAAATATTACAAAACAGGGGCTGGAGAGATGGCTCAGAAGTTAAGGCACATGGCTGCAAAATCAAAGGACCTGAGTTTGATTCCCCAGTGCCCACATAAAGCCAGATGTACAAAGTGTTGCATGCTTCTGGAGTGTGCAGTGGCTACAAGTCCTGGCACAGCCATTCTCCCTCCCTCTCTCTCTCTCCCCCCCCCTCTCCCTCTCTATCAGTAAATAAAAAATTTTAAGAATACATTACAAAAAATGTGATAATAACTTCAGATTCCCTGTGCCCCAAGTCTCCTGATGAACCCGAGGCCACAGTTGGCTCATTTCACCACAGCACAAGTTATTTTCCTGCACATAGTGTCTGCCTACCTTTTTGTTAGAATTTTTAAAAATACTTTTTCAACAATAAGCCCCCCTCCTATCTGCCAGCACCAGCCCTATTGATCGCCTGACCTTTAGTGAGTCCACTCGCTAGAGGTAAGTAATGTTTGAGGATTAAAAGCTGCTGACTTATTTTTTTTAACCTAAGTCAAATTTAAACTCTGACTACCCCGAATCGAGCCCTGCAGACTGTCCCCAGCTGTCCCCACTTCACACTCCTCTCTGACATTTGGACATGGCTACTGATTGAATTTTTAGCAGCTGTCATCCAAGGACACACAGCTTTAACTGGACCAGCCTTGGAACGGCAGGAATGGCACACTGCCAAGCGTCTGAAAATGACCCAGTTTGGCCCAAACGAGCACATCAGTTGCAGAAATAAGTGGGCTCCACCAGGGAGCAGAGCCTCCGCAGAACTGGTGACTCACGCCCACGTGGCACTGCCACGGCGATGGGCAGTGTTTAGCAGCGGCAGCATTCAGTGTCAAGGGACTTCCTCTCGAAGACAGGAAACCAGGAAACCAGCCTGGGTTGTTTCCCAGCACCCAGGCAAAGCCAGATACACAAAGTGGTGCGTGCATCTGGAGTTCTGTTGCAGTGGTGAGAGGCCCTGAAGCACCTATACTCCTCTCTCCCTCTCTGTCTCTCTCTCTCTCTTTCCTCTCTCTCTCTCTCTCTCTTTCCTCTCTCTCTTTGCAAATAAATAAATGGAAAGATAGAAAGATAGATAAATGGATAATTTTCTCTTCATTTCAAGCTAAGCAGACAATTTTCTCTTTATTTCAAGCTAAGAACGCTCACTTTATCCACAGCCAGAACGAGCACGATCTCATGGCCGGCTTTGTCCCGTTAGTGTATCTGATTGTTTGGGTGGCTCTGGTGAGGTTTACCGTCACAAACACAAACAGACACCACCTCGAAGCTAACGCCATACCTGTTAAACAATCATGGAGTTTAATTCGCAGATTTTATCCTCCAAAATATATGGAAGTGTTCTTCTTTTCTTTCATTTTCTTTGAAAAATATGTTTTTAATTTATTTGCAAAGGGAGAGAGAGAGTGTGAGGGAGAAAGAAAATCATGGTGTACTAGGACCTTTTGCCACTGCATATAAACTCCAGATATGTGTTCCACTCTGGGCATCTGGCTTCATGAGTACTGGAGAATCAAATATAGGTCATTAAGCTTTAAGGACAAGCACCTTAAGTGCTGAGCCATCTCTTTAGTCCTACTGGCCCCTGTGAATAAGCTGTTGATTTTATTTGGGGAAATTAGATCATAAAGACAGAGCCAGCACTTTGTGTCCCTGAGGAAGAGCTCCTCGTGAAAGCTTAAGAGGTGTGCATTACCATACCCAAAAGATCTCACTTTTTACCTCACCTCTCCATGGTCCTGGCTCTCTCCTGTTCCTCCAGGCTCTCCTACCTCACCTATCCATGGTCCTGGCTCTCTGCTGTTCCTACTATGCAAGTTGCTAGTCTCAGATGTGAAAGTTGATGAATTTCTGCTCATAACCACAGCTGTTTATAAAACTGGCAGGCACCAATGAATCCTGTCTCTGGATCTCACTTTCCCTCAGCACTTGGAACACCTCTCAGTAAAATACACTCAGCACAAATACAAGAGCCAGGATAACTTCCATTTTGATAGCCCCTAGACAATATAGATTCAAGGAAGTAATTGACTCTGTGCTATAAGAAAAACTAGAGGAAAGGACACTTCATGGGATGGATATGCATCTGTTTGAACAGGAGGAAGTGGCTTCTCTAAGTCTATTTTAATTACATTTTACCCAACAGGGGCAATAAAAGACTGTGTGGTAGTTTGACTGTGTGTCCCCCCCCAGGCTCATGTGTTTTATTAAAGCTTATAACTTGGAAGCCAGGCATGGTGGTTCATGCCTTTAATCCCAGCACACAGGAGGCAGAGGTAGGAGGAACACAATAAGTTTGAGGACACCCTGAGACTACATAGTGAATTCTAGGTTAACCTGAGCTAAAGTGACACTCTATCAAAAAGAAAGAAAGGGCTGGGAGTGATGGCTCATGCCTTTAATCCCAGCACTCGGGAGGCAGAGGTGGGAGGATTGCCATGAGTTCGAGGCCACCCTGAGACTCCATAGTGAATTCCAGGTCAGCCTGGGCTACAGTGAGACCCTACCTCGAAAAACCAAAAAACAAAGAAAGAAAGAAAGCAGGCAAGCAAGCAAGGAGCTGGAGAGATGACTTAGCAGTTAAGCACTTGCCTGTGAAGCCTAAGGACCCTGGTTCGAGGCTCCATTTCCCAGGACCCACGTTAGCCAGATGCACAATGGGGTGCATGCATCTGGAGTCCATTTGCAGTGGCTGGAAGCCCTGGCACACCCGTTCTCTCTCTTTCTCTCTTTCTCTTTCTCTCTCTCTGCCTTTCTCTCTGTGTCTGTCACTCTCAAATAAATAAATAAAAGCAAATAAACTTTCAGAAATAAAAAAAAAAAAACCTTATAACTTGCATCTCTATGCGCCTGGCTGAAGGAGGTGTCACCGGGGGTCAGCTCCTGTCGTCCAGCCGTAAACTATTACAGGGGTGGATCATATTCCAGCCCATAGGTATGTAAGGTCCGGTGTGTCCTTGTGTCCCCATTTCTTCCTGTTGGTTACTCTCTCTGTTTGGTTGTATGAATGGGAGCCAGCTTCTCCTGCCACTGATGAAACTTCTCCCTGGGTTTGTAAGCTTGAAATAACCCTCTCCCTCCCATATACTGTGTCTGGGTTGGATGTTCATCCCCACAATGTGGAGCTGACGACATTACTGTGTTTTCTCTTGGTCACTTCCATGTGGAACCAGGAAGCCATTTTGGATGCTGGTCCTGAAGAGACTTAGACTAAGACATTGGTAATGACCAGGCCAGCTGTCACAGCAGACGTGACAGCTGAAAATCGATGCTGGTGGTGTCGTGAAGAGGACTGTGAAGGGTCAGCTTTTGCAGGACCACCCACTCCAAGTTTTATTTCGGAATGTTTCTTCATCTTCTAACACAGTCTTTTGTGATACCAATTAGCACATTGTTAAGAAATTAGGGAATATTGTTAAAGTGAGAAATGCCAGACTCTTTATTCAGCAATCCAAGGGGTTTTTGTTTTTGTTGTTTTGTTTTGGTTTTTCGAGGTAGGGCCCTACTCTAGCTCAGGCTGACCTGGAACTTTTAATTTCTAGTCTAACCTACTTTTAGTCTAGGGAATAGTACCTTAGCTTCAATACCTTCTTCAATTACAAAGACAAGATCTCGACTAAAATCAAAGCAAAATACTGAGTAGATTAAACTAAGCATCTTTGAGCTGGAAAATTGGCTCAGCAGTTAAGGTGCTTGCCTGCAAAGCCTGAAAATTCAGGTTCGATTCCCCAGTTGCCAGATAAAGCCAGATGCACAAAGTAGTGCACGTGTCTGGAGTTCATTTGCAGTGGTTGGAGGCCCTGGTGCCCTCATTTTCTGGGCCATACATCTGGAGTTTGTTTGCAGTGGCTAGACGCCCTGGTGCACCAATTCTTTCTCTCTCTCTCTCTCTCTCTGCCAGGCATGGTGGTACACACCTTTAATCCTAGCATTTGAGAGGCTGAAGTAAAAGGATCACTGTGAGTTTGAGAACATCCTGAAACTATATAGTGAATTTCAGATCAGCCTGGGCTTGAGTGAGAACCTACCTTGAAAAGCCAAAAACAATTTTTTTTAATTTCTTTTTTCCAAAAACTAAGCTTAGTCAGGTTTGTATGATGGCACACACCTTTAATCCCAGCACTCAGGAGGCAGATGAAGGAGGATCATTCTGGGTTAGAGGCCAGCCTAAGACTAAATAGTGAATTCCAGGTTGACCTGAGCTAGAGCAAGACACTACTTTGAAAAAAAAAAAAAAATCCAGGGGTGGTGGTGGCACACGCCTTTAATGCCAGCACTCAGGAGGCAGAGGTGGGAGGACCACCGTGAGTCCACTCTGAGACTACAAAGTGAATTCCAGGTCAGCCTGGGTCACAGTGAGACCCTACCTCAAAAATAAAAAAGAAAGAAAAGAAAAAGAAAGAAAGAAAGAAAAGAAAAAGCACTAAGTTCATTATGCACAAAACATAAAATTTATCATTTGATTTTCTTTCAGGTCAGTGACAACCACATTCTCACTGTTTTGTGCCCATCACCTGTTTCAAAGATGCTTAGTCAGCATGCTTCTTACTGCTCTGTTCCCAATAGCTAGGATAAGGAAAACTTGCCAAAATAACCATCGACTGATAAATGGATTGTGAAGATTAGATATGGATATGGATATAGGGGATGCAGAGGTGGCTCAGCAGTTAAGGTGCTTGCCTGCAAAGACTAATGACCCAGGTTCGATTCCCCACGGCATAAATCCAGATGCACAAGGTGGCTCATGCATCTGGAGCTGCAACACCCATTCTCTCTCCCTCTCTCTCTTTCTGCTTGCAAATAAGTAAAAATAATAAAAATATTTTACAAGATATATAGATATAGGTGTATATCCCTTCTATGTGTATACATATATACAGACATATATGTGTATATATACATATATATATATATACATATATACACATATATATATGATGTATACATTGCGCATGAAAATACACAATGTAGTTTTAACTCAACTGTAAAGAAAACTGAAATTTTGAAACTTGCAGGAAAAAAATGGCTGGAACTGGAAGGAATTATACAAAATGTAAATTCCAAGTTCAGCCTGAACAAAACCTCTTGGGATAGTAAATCAAACTGTTCCCCTCACATGTCAACGCACTAGAAGTTTCCAGAGCATTCCTAAATCAGTGTTTTACAAGCCTTCACATTGCCTCTGCACAGAAAATAAAAAGTTCTTTATCTAAGAATAGTATTTACATGCCCAAGCCTCAAAGAGCAGTAAACGCGGATGCTCAGGACATGTCTACAAAGTAGCAGTGATGTATGTGAGCTCTCCTGCATCCTCTGCATGGCGTCGGCAGTAATCTTATCTCCCTTGCACTTCCTGGAGACACTCCTTTTTCCATTTTGCACGTTTCTTCCTTTTTTTTTTTTTAATTTGAGGTAGGGTCTCCCTCTTGCCCAGGTCAACCTAGAATTTACTACATACATTTAGAGTGGCCTCAAAGTCACTGCAATCCTCATACCTCTGCCTCCCAAGAGTGCTGGGATTAAAGGTATGCATCACCACTCCCAGTTTTTTTCATTTATTTATTGCAAGCAGATAAATAGAGAGAGAGGAGAGAGAGAGGGTGCTCCAGAGCCTCCTGCCACTACAAAGGGACTACAGACGCATGTGCCACTGTGTGCATCTGATTTGATGTAGGTGCCAGGTAACCAAACCCGAGTCATTAGGCTTTGTAGCAAGCACCTTAAACACGGGGTCATCTCTCCAACCCCCACTTTTTATTAGTTTTTTATTATTTATTTAATTTTTGTTTTGTTTTGTTTCTTGAGGTAAGGTCTTGCTCGAGCCCAGGCTAACCTGGAATTCACTATGTAGTCTCAGGGTGGCCTTGAACTCACAACGATCCTCCTACCTCTGCCTCCCGAGTGCTGGGATTAAAGGCGTGTGCACCATGCCTGGCTTTTCTTTTTTTATTTAGGTCTGAGGTGTTCTTATTCAGAACATAATGTTTACTGTACCCCTAATGTAAGATATCCTTTATAAAGAACTCTGAATGTATCAAACTTGTGACACAGAAGAAGTTTCAACCAGAGCATGGCAAGATGTCTGTCTCTAGTACGTGTGATGGAACAGCTATCAAGCACAGGCTAAATGTTTTGGCAATTGATACATTTATTATAAAAAAAATATTTTGAGCCGAGGGAGAGGGTAGGACATGGATGAGCCTAACAATGGTACCAAATTGACTGTATTCACTGAGTACAAAACTAATTAATTTTTAAAAAGAATGATAAAAGGAAATATTTTTTCTAACATCCCTTCTTTACCTAGCCATCTTTTGCATTTCAGAGTTCCTTATTAATAATGAGCCCTGGGCTGGAGTGATGGCTCAGCACTTAAAGGCATTTTCCTGCAAAGCCTAAAGACCACAGTTCAATTCCCCAGTACCCACATAAAGCCAGATGCGCAAATTGGCACATGCACCTGGAGTTCATTTGCAGCAGCTAGAGGCCCTGGCATGCCAATTCTCTCTGTCTCTCTCTTATTGCAAATAAATAACTATTTTTAAAAAATTGGTCGGGCATGGTGGCACACACCTTTCCACTTGGGAGGCAGAGGTAGGAGGATCGCTGAGAGTTCAAGGCCACTCTGAGACTACATAGTGAATTCCAGGCCAGCCTGAGCTAGAGCAAGACCTAACCTTGAAAAACAAACAAACAAACAAACAAAAAATCGAGGGCTGGAAAGATTGCTTAGTGGTTAAGGTGTTTGCTTGCAAGGCCTAAGGAGCCAGGTTCAATTCCCAGTACTCACATAAAGCCAGGTGCACTGAGTGATGCACGTGTCTGGAGTTTGCAGTGGCTGGAGGCCCTGGCATGGTTATTCGTGTTTTCTCTCTCTCTCTCTCTCTCTCTCTCTCCTTGCAAACAAAATAAATAACTATTTTTTATTGACAATTGTCCTGTTTCACACAGCTAATCGGGCCAGTGCTGGAGCCAAACCCTCAACGCTCATGTATGAAGATTTCCTTGAAGGCCAAAATTCTAGCAAAAGAGCTCCAAAATAATAAGTTGTGGTTTTTTTTTTTTTTAAATAAGGAACATGATGGTAAAAGTTTTTCAAAGTGTAATGAGATCCAAACACTAACTAAAACTTCCCATTAGAAATATTCATTGCAATTATCAGCTCTCTCTGGCTTACAAACAGGTTAAAGAGGAAATTAGCTGAAATAGATTGTAATCGCTTAAATGGCTTTCTTTTTTTCTGCAAGAGGTGATTTGTTTTACCAAAACAACTCCTGCCATGAGAATTAGATGAATAAGCAAGCTGTAATTGAACGGTTCTTATCTGGTCTTCCTTGGAAGGTGCTGGAAATGGACTCATGGCTTCTGGCCTTTAGCTATGGAAAAAGTTAATATTTTAACTAATAGACCACAGACATTATCAATGGAATATTTTTCCCTTAATTTCCTATGCTCAGGTTTTTTTGTTGTTGTTGTTGTTTGTTTGTTTGTTTGTTTTTGGGTTTTTGGTTTTTCGAGGTAGGGTCTCACTCTAGCCCAGGCTGACCTGACTATGGAGTCTCAGGGTGGCCTGGAACTCACGGCGATCCTCCTACCTCTGCCTCCCGAGGGCTGGGATTAAAGGCGTGCGCCACCACGCCAGCCTTTGATCAGTTTTCTGTGACTGAACTAGTAATGACAAAATCATGTAGATAGCTTGGAAACATGGACCTTGACTCTACCTTGAATGTTTTTAATTTTATTTTATATATAATAGGTTTCACTCTTCAAACCCTTTGACCCAGGTGCACCACCCTGGGGACCCTCCCCTCAAGTGTCATGGTATCCACTGTAGGGCACAAAGGCCTCAGTCAGTCCCTGTGGAGTAGCTGGAAGGGGGACCGTGCTTCAAGATATTTCCACCCACTCACTCTGTGGCACGTATAATCTTTCTTCCCCTCTTCCACAATGTTCCCAGAGCCATGGCAGGCTGTTAGCTGTCTGATTTAGTATTGAGTTCTCTGTAGCTTCTGATTTCTGCTTCGATGGGTTTTGGTTGATCAGCGTGTCTGTCGACATCACCCTGGAGCTGGTTGTCAGGCGAGCAGTGAGATCAGTGTTCATGACGTCACTTCCCCTGCGATTTCTCCGGGTCTCATGGTGAGTAGTCACCTATCTTCTTGTCTTATCAGTTAATCTTGGTTCTCCTCTGTTTTCTGTGCCATCTGTAAAATAAAACATTCTCCAAACAAGGGTGAGAGCAGCTTGGGTCAAAGGGGGTATACAAAGTTATTTGAGAGATTTTTTTGATGTTGAATTTTTTCTTTTTTGAAGTTGGGTCTCACTCTACCCCTGGCTGACCTAGAATGTAGAATGTAGTCCCAGACTGGCCTTGAACTCACAGTGATCGTCTTACTTCAGCCTCCTGAGTGCTGGGATTAAAGGTGCACCACCACGCCTGGCTTGGCATTGGGTCCCACATTACTCACCCTTATCCTCCTCAGTCCCACTGACTCCTCTTTCATCTTTGTTGCTAGCTTATCAGGCAGGGGTGTGGCCTCTCATGACAGAATGGCTGGTATGAACTCAGAAGTGCAACTATTTTTTGATTTATTTTTAAACAATGTAGTATCTTGTGGTGTTTTGAATCACATGACCCCCATAAACTCATACGTTCTGGATGCTCGGCATCCAGATGGTGACAGTTTGGGAAGTAGAGTGTTGCTGGAGGAGGTATGTTACGGGGGTGATCTTAGGGTTGTTATAGCCTGCTCCCCCTTGCCAGAGCTCAGCTCACTCTCCTGCTGCTGTTGTCCACCGGCTGCGGCAGAGGTGACGTCCAGCCTCTGCTCATGCCCTGCTGTCGCCTGCTGTCGTGGAGCTTCCCCTTCGGACTGTGAGCCAAGATAAATGCTTTTCTCTCATCAGCTGCTTTTGCAATCGTTTTATTTATTTATTTATTTTGCGTTTTTTGAGGTAGGGTCTCACTCTGGCCCAGGCTGACCTGGAATTCCCTATGTAGTCTCAGGGTGGCCTTGAACTTGCGTTGATCCTCCTACCTCTGCCTCCCGAGTTGCTGGATTAAAGACGTGCACCACCGTGCCCGGCTTCATCAGCTGCTTTTGGTTGGGAGTTTTGTGCCAGCAATGAGGAGATGATCACACATCGTTCTTTGGGTGCTTATATCTGTCTCATTTCTTTATCCCTGGTACAGATATTTTACCCAATACTTGTTCAATAGTTAACAATTAGACAACTTAAGAGAACTTAGGGTGATAGGTTCTCTTTAAGCTTGGAGGAAAGAAAGGGTGAAGTAAGAATTGGGTGATGAAATAAATTTTTCAGTAAGCTTAATTAGAAAAACCCTGTACCCTATAATTATAATCATGGATTCTAAGATGAAAACATTCTTGCTACAACAAATCCAGCCAAACAGCCTGCACCACTTGAATCTTGCACTTCATCTGCTCTAGTTTAAGCAATGACCACTGATGATTTCCCAATGCCAGAAATGAGTCTGGGGCCAGGCATAGTGGCCTGCACCTTTAATCCCAGCACTCAGGAGGCCAAAGTAAAAGGATAACAGTGAGTTCAAGGCCATCGTGAGACTACATAGTGAATTCCAGGTCAGCCTGAGCTAGAGTAAGACCCTACCTCGAAATGCCAAAAAAAAAAAAAAGAGGGGGGTAAAAGCCCTGAAACCAGGGCTGAAGAAATGACTCAGCAGTTAAGGCGCTTGCCTGCAAAGCCTAACAATCCAGGTTTGATTCCCCAGCACCCACATAAAGCCAGATGCACAAAGTGGCACATGCCTCTGGAGTTTGTTTGCAGTGGCTGGAGGCCCTGGCACACCCATTCTTTCTGTCTGTGTCTCTTCTCTCCTCTGCTTGCAAATAAGTAAACAAAAACATTTTTAAAATATATGTGAGTCAGCGGGGTGTGGTGGCACACGCCTTTAATCCTAGCACTCGGGAGGCAGAGGTAGGAGGATCACCAAGAGTTCAAGACCACCCTGAGACTCCATAGTGAATTCCAGGTCAGCCTGGGCTAGAGTGAGACCTTACCTCAAAAAAGAAAAAAAAACAGTGCGTCCATGGGGCCATACAAACTATGACATTCAAACTACCACACCACCCTAACTCAGCCAATGTAGACCATGGCAGACCCACATGTAAGATAAAGAGAAGACATGGGTAACATGACCAGAACAACCATCTTAGGTAGCTTTAGTCTAATTTAGTGTCTATGTACAGTAATGTTTTCTCCCAGCCAACCCAATTCCCAGGCAGCAGAACCCAGACTAGTTGACTCTGGGCCCCTAAACAAAGAGCAGCAGTGTCCCCGGGTTCCGCCCTCAGCGAAACCCACAGTGCTGCGGACACCCGTGTGCCTCTCTGCTGAAGGGCCACCAGCCACGCTGAAGGAACCTGGACAACATCCCAGCTAATCTGTCCACTGCAGCTGCAGGGAGCATCCAAAAGGTACTTTTTCTCAGTTGCCCGTGCGTTTCATCTGCAGATACCCAACTGCTGACACCCGGGTCTGCGCTCAAACGGAGCGAGGGCTGAAGCAGCCCGGGCGCAGAGCCCCCGGCGACCACCGCTCCTCTCTGAATGTTAATTAAGAATGCCTGACTCCCAGCGAGCTTGCTTTGGGAGAGGTCCCTAAAACCGGCCGGGCAACCTGATTTCTCTGGTAATTGCTTGATTCCCAAATGCTAGTAAGAGGCTTTTTGGCAGAATCTACCCTACGTGACACGTAGATTATCCAGTACTTTTGATAAATGAATTTATCTGTTCTGTTCAATTTAAGCTCCCCATGGGAAGGCATGGCTTGAGCCGTTGGTGCTTTGGCCCTAGTAGGTGGCACGATTCTGCTGTTCTGTTGCACCGTTTTGCTTCCAAGTATGACATAGTGACAGGAGTGTACTATGCCCGGGCAGGGTGGCGCATGGGTAGGAGGAGCGCCATGAGTTCAAGACCACCCTAAGACTACATAGTGAATTGCAGGTCAGCCTGGGCTAAAGTGAGACCTTACCTCAAAAAAAAACAGTCTATTTGCTTCGTGGTCTAAGAATCCTGATTGTGACCAGACTACCCATATAGCTTACATTATTTCAACTTTTCTACATGTTAGAAAAAAAAAAAAAAACTCAACCACAAAATTCTGACTCACACAAATAAATATACAATTAACATGTGTCGAATATTTTATTTAAGTTGATCATTAACAAATGAACCAGGGAGCTGGAGATATGACTCAGTGTTTAAAGGTGTGTGCTTGCAAAGCCTGCCTGCTTGGTTTGATTCCCTAGGCCCCACATAAAGCCAGATGGACAAAATGGCACATGTGTCTAGAGCTTACTTGCAGTGGCTGGAGGCCCTAGCATGCCCATTCTGTCATATGCTATATCGCTCTGTCTCTCAAATATATACATAAAAAATATTTTAGGACTGGAGAGATGGCTTTGTAGTTAACACACTTGCCTGCAAAGCAAAAAGACTCAGGTACAATTCCCCAGGACCCATATAAAGCCACATGTACAAGATGATACACGGGTCTGGAATTCGTTTGCAGTGGCCAGAGGCACCAGCGCACTCATTCTCTCTCTCTCCATCTTACTCTCTCTCAAATGAATAAATAAAAATATTTTAAAAATATATTTTAGGGCTGGAGAGACGTCTTAGCTGCTAAAGCACTTGTCTGCCAAGCCTGAGGACCCATGTTCAACTCTCTACGTTCCGTGAAAGCCAGACACACAAGGTGACACAAACATGCAAGGTGACACATGCGCACACCAGGGCACACGTGCCCAGAGTCCGACTGCAGCGGCTGGAGGCCCTGGCACGCCAGTCATCTCTCTTCCTCCTTCCCCATCTCTCGCTCTCTTTCTCTTTCTCTCAAAAAAAAAAAAAAAAAAAAAAAAAGCCGGGCATGGTGGCGCACGCCTTTAATCCCAGCACTCGGGAGGCAGAGGTAGGAGGATTGCCATGAGTTCAAGGCCACCCTGAGAGGACAGAGTTAATTCCAGGTCAGCCTGGACCCAGAGCGAGACCCTACCTTGAAAAAAAAAAAAAATTAGGGCTGAAGAAATGGCTCATCAGTTAAGATGCTTGTCTGTGAAGCCTAAGGACCCAGGTTCAAGTTCCTAGAGCTTACATAAAGCCAGATGCACAAGGTAGCACATGCCTCTGGAGTGCGCTTGCAGTGCCTAGAGGCCTGGTGTGCCCATTCTCTCTCTCCCTCTCTCTCTCTCTCTCTCTCTAACACACACACACTATCTGCCTCTTTCTCGCTCTCAAATAAATAAATAAAACATTTAAAAATATTTTAAAAATAAAAATAAATAAATGAACCAGAAAAATGTCATGTCAAATTCAAAAGATAATTCAAGAACCACACTTCTCTAAGCAATAGGGAATCTGGACGTGAATTCTGCAAACAGGCTTATCTGTCCTCAAGACAATAATCAATTACATTTTGTATGCAATCTATTTGCATTTTTCGGATAAAAATCATGGCAGGTGATTTTCTAAAGCTTACAGAGTTACAAGTTAGCTGAAAGACAAAGAAAAAAATATAGATAACCCTGAAGAGTGTACTAACAGGACAATCTTTTTTTTTTTCTTTTACCAATTCAAATACTTGCACAATTTTTTTTTCAAGGTAGTCTCTTGCTCTAGCCCAAGCTGACCTGAAATTCACTATGTAGTCTCAGGGTGGCCTTGAACTCACAGTGACCCTCCTACCTCTGCCTCCCGAGTGCTGGGATTAAAGGTATGCGCCACCACCCCTGGCACATTTTTTTTCTGGAAAAAAAAAAAGCTGTCAGTGATGGGCTAGAGAGATTGCTTAGTGGTTAAGTCACTTGCCTGCAAAGCCTAAGGCCCCGGTTTCAATTCCTCAGTACCCAAGTAAGCCACATGTACAGGGTGGCACATGCATTTGGAGTTCCTTGGCTAAAGGCCCTGGCATGCTCATTCTGTATCTGCCTCCTCTCTCTCTCTCTCTCTCTCTGTCAAATAAATAAAATCAAATAAAATATATGTTTTAAATATCTGTCAGTGAAAAAAAGTCAATCCATTGAGAAAATAAAAAGTTAAGCCACAAATAAGGAGAAGATATTTTAAGAGACATATCTGGATGTTGAACTGCTGTTCAAAACATGCAAAGAACTAACCCTCTCCAAGGTTCTGGAAGACCTGAGAAGAATGTCAGAATGAAAGAATGTCAGAGCCAGAGGAAGATGTGGAGCTAGATGGAATACTGTCTTCGAAGCATGACACCCCATTGTGCTTTAAAATAATGTATCAGGGCTGCAGAGATGGCTTAGCAGTTAAGCGCTCGCCTGTGAAGCCTAAGGACCCCGGTTCGAGGCTCGGTTCCCCAGGTCCCACGTTAGCCAGATGCACAAGGGGGCGCACGCATCTGGAGTTCGTTTGCAGAGGCTGGAAGCCCTGGCGCGCCCATTCTCTCTCTCTCCCTCTATCTGTCTTTCTCTCTGTGTCTGTCGCTCTCAAATAAATAAAAAATAAAAATTTAAAAAAAATAAAAATAAAATAAAATAATGTATCAATCTATGCATGAGAGGAGGAGAGGGAGAGACAGACACAGAGAGAAAGAGAGAGAGCATGGGCACCCCAGAGCTTCCTTCCACTGGAAACAAACTCCAGTTGCATGTGCCACTTAGTGCATCTGGCTTTATGAGGGTACTGGGGAAGCAAACCCAGGTCTGTAGGTTATGCAGGCAAGCGCCCAAACTGCAGAGCCATCTTCCTAGCCCCAGCTTGAAAAGAGGATCATGGGAATTACTGACTTGCATCCAATTGGCCCGAAGCATATATAACAACCTACTGCCTTTGACTAGTGACTAAAGTAGGGCAGGTGGGGGGACTGTGGACAGAGGCCTCCAGCTGTAGTATCTGAGGCCTGAGAGGCACTATTAGAATCTAATTGAATGACCGGACTCCGGGCTGAGCTGGGACGATGGGGAGACATCCTGTACGACTGATTGGCGGTGGCCAGAGAAATCTCACAAACACCGAGGCAGTGACCGTGCCGCAGGAGGAAATGATTTCACTTGTCATATTCCACAGAGCAGGGTTTTGCACTAAGCCATTTGCCCGGACATAAAAGAGCAGGGGGCATAGATGGGTTAGCAGTTAAGGCACTTGCCTACAAAGCCAAAGGACCCAGGTTCAATTCCCCAAAACCCACGCAAGCCAGATGCACAAAGTGGCACATGCATCTGGAGTTCGTTTGCAGCAGCTGGAGGCTCTGGTGCACCCATTCTCCCCCCGCCCCTCTCTCACACACATATACACACACCATATATATATAATTTTTTAAAGGGCAGAAAGAATTTCCTATCTCTCACTATTTTCCAGGACTCAGGTAAAGTGCCACATTGGCAATCCACTCTGGGCAGAGACGAATGAATGCCATTCGTGGCTGACCAGCTCAAAGCGAACCATAAACTCCTGAGAGAGAACGCAGAGCCCTCAGCAATGGCACCCTGAGGACTCTTCGAATTGCTTCTGCAAAAGTAGATGAGCCACGCTCCCAGAAGTGGCGGCAAGGTTGGCACTTTTAGTTTCCTAAAACATAGGCATCTTGAAAGAGAAATAGTCTAAATGATGCGTTTGAAGTAAAAAGCTCAACCCTGAGGTTATCTGGCCTGGTTCTTAAGGGAGAAATCTTTTGATTTTTGTAGCACAGCTTGAGTCTCTTTTCTTTTTTTTTAATATTCTATTTATTTATTTGCAAGCAGAGAGAGAGAGAGAGAACAGAGACAGATAAAGAGAATGGGGGAACCAGGGCCTCCAGTTGCCACAAAGGAGCTCCAGATGCATACATCGCTTTGCGCACCTGGCTTTACATGCGTTCTGGGAGAACTGCACTCACGTCTTTAGGCATTTTAGGCAAGCGCCTTAACCACTGAGCAATCTCGCCAGCTCAGTTTATGTTTCTTGAAGAGAAAATTTCAGTGTTATGGGTTATATTGTCCACATCTTTGGTTACCTCACAGGAAAAAGTATGGGTGACCTGAGCATTTTACCAGACTTGCTGAGTGGTCCAGGCAATAATTAACCCAAGCAGGGCGTGGTGACGCACACCTTTAATCCCAGCACTGGGGAGACAGAGGTCACAGGATCACCATGAGTTCAAAGGCCACTGTGAGAATCCATAGTGAATTCTAGGTCAGCCTGGGCTAAAGTGAGACCCTATTTCAAACAACAACAACAAATTAATCCAGACAGAAAGCTAGCCTATGTGTGGACTGTTCCAGTCATGGGCCTTCCCAGCCATCTGACTTCAGCTCACTGAGTTTCTTCAGGTCCTGAGGTAAAGACCACTGAGTAAGGATCAGGCAATCAGGTTAGTAGGGTCTTTGCGATGCCACGTCAGGAAGAAGGGAGTAAAATTAGGGCTGGGGAGATGGCTCAGTGGTTAAAAGCGCTCACTTGCAAAGCCTGTCATCCTGTTTGATTCCCCAGTACCCATGTAAAGCCAGATGCACAAAGTGGCGCATGCATCCGGAGTTCAGCTACAGTAGCAAGAGGCTCCAGTATACCCATTTCTCTCTCCCTCTCTCTCTCTCCCCCTCTCTCTCTCTCTCTGTCTCTTCCTCTCTCTCTCTCCTCTTTCCTGTCTGCTCACAAATAAATTAAAAAAAAAATTTTTTTGGTTTTTCAAGGTAGGGTTTCACTCTACCAGCCCAGGATGGCCTAGAATTCACTATGTAGTCTCAGGGTGGCCTCGAACTCACAGTGGTCCTCCTACTTCTGCCTCCTGGGTGCTGGGTCTAAAGGTGTGTGCCACCATGCCTGACAGGTCTCTTTAAAAGAAAAAAAAACTTAAAGCTGGTTGTGGTGACTGTATGATGAACGTTTGTAGGTGTATAACGGTGAGAGAAGAAATCAACTAAATCCCTCCCAGACAAGAGAGGGTTTCTGTCTATGTTGCCTGTAATTTGCCAAGAGGCACAGAGAAGCTCAGAGACAAGGAACAGCCTGGAAAATTGGCAGGGCATGATTTTCTACAGGGACATGAATCTCTCTGTGTGTCAAAGATGGTTGATGGGACTGGAGAGATGCTCAGTGGTTAAGGTGCTTGCCTGCAAAGCCTGAAGACCTGGAATCCCCAGCACCCATATAAAGGCAGAGGTACAAAGTGGCGTATGCATCTGGAGTTAGTTTGCAGTGGCTGGAGGCCCCGGTGCATCCATTCTCTGGATATGTATCTGCCTCTCTCTCTCTCTCTCTCTCAAATAAATAAATAAAAATTTTCAAATTTTATATATATATATATATAAATATATATATGTGTGCATATATATATATTAATATATATATATGTGTGCATATATATATATATATATATATATATATGCACACATATATATGTTGATAATGACATAGACTGTGCTGTGGCTTTGGAGAACTAGGTAGCTCCAAGTGGAAACCATTCCCAACATGCAACTTCATGCCATGTTTATAAGGCCAAATAAATGAGAAACACTAGTTTTGCCATCATTTATTGATATAAGCTAAATAGCTTTTTTCACTTTTTTTTTTTTTTTTTTTTTTTTTTAGTTTTTCGAGGTAGAGTCTCACTCTGGCCCAGACTGACCTAGAACTCACTATGTAGTATCAGGGTGGCCTCAAATTTACAGTGATCCTCCCACCTCTGCCTCCCGAGTGCTGAGATAAAAGGCATGTGCCACCATGCCCTGATCACATGGCTTTTTTATCTTCTTTTAAACTATCTAGTTCATTGCTGTCCATTATTCTACTATCCAAGACAAAATTTGTTAATAAGTTCTTATTTCACAAAACAAAACATCTAAAAACAAGAAAATAAACAATCAAACTGTGGTCCATCCACCCAGTGGCATGATAGATGGAAAACAAAACAGCCAAAAAAAAAGTAATTAGTATCTAGGAAGAGTTTCATTAATATAAACATTAATCAAAATACATTAACTTATCCAGGCATGGTGGCATATGCCTTTAATCCCAGCACTCGGGAGGCAGAGGCAGGAGGATCACTGTAAATTCGAGGCTACCCTGAGACTACATAGTTGTTGCAGTCGGTTTGCATTGCTGGTAGAAATCACCCAACCAAGAGCAGCTTCTAGGAAAAAGAGATTTATTTTGGCTTACAGTCTTGAGGGGGAAGCTCCATGATGGGAGGGGAAAACGATGGCATGAGCAGAGGGTGGACATCACCCCCTGGCCAACATAAGGTGGACAATAGCAACAGGAGGGTGTGCCAAACACTGGCATGGGGAAACTGGCTATAATACCCATAGGCCCGCCCCCAACAATACACTCCCTCCAGGAGGCATTAATTCCCAACTCTCCATCAGCTGGGAACCTAGCATTCAGAACACCTAAGTTTATGGGGGACGCCTGAATCAAACCACTGCATTCAGCCTGGGCTACAATGAGACCCTGCCTCAGGAAAAAAAAAAAAAAAAAAAAAAAACATTAACTTTAAAAATGATATTCTGCATAGTGGCACATACCTTTACTCCCAGCACTTGGGAGGCAGAGCTAGGAAGATTGCTGTTAGTTTGAGGTCAGCCTGGGACTACAGGGTGAGTTCTGGGTCAGCCTAGGCTACAGTGAGACCCTACCTCAAGAAAAGAAAAGCAATAATGATATTCAAAAGTGGGGTGATGGCCAAGTGATTAAAGGTATTTTTTTGCAAAGCATTTAAACCCAGATTCAATTCCCCAGTGCCCATGTAACACCAGATGCACAAAGTGGTACATGTGTCTGGAGTTCATTTGCAGTGGCAAGATGGTTATGTGCCCATTCTCTCTATCTCTCTCTCTGTCTCTGTCTCTCTCTCTCTCTCTCCTTCTCTGTCTGACAAATAAATATTTTTTAAAAATTAAAAAAAAACTGTTATGCAGGGCTGCAGAGATGGCTCAGAGGTTAAGGCACTTGCCTGCAAAGCCAAAGGACCCAGCTTCAATTTCCCAGTACCCACATAAAGCCAGATGCACAAGATGG
Source organism: Jaculus jaculus (assembly GCF_020740685.1). Lineage (NCBI taxonomy): Eukaryota > Metazoa > Chordata > Mammalia > Rodentia > Dipodidae > Jaculus > Jaculus jaculus. Next base: position 53,526,998 of record NC_059117.1, read on the forward strand.
TGCATGCATCTAGAATTTGTTTGCAATGGCCAGAGTTTGTTTACAGTGGCTGGAGGCCATGGAATCTCTCTCTCTCTCTCTCCCCATATGTGTGCGTGTGTGCCTCTTTCTCTTTCTCACTCTCAGACAGATAATAAAGTAAATAAAATATTTTAAATAATAAAAAAAGATGACACCAGGCATGCTGGCGCACACCTTTAACCCAGCACTCGGGAGGCAGAGGTAGGAGGATCGCTGTGAAGTCGAGGCCATCCTGAGACCACAGAATTCCAGGTCAGCCTGAGCTTCAGCGAGACCCTTCCTCAAAAAAAAGAAAAAAAAAAAAAAAAGGTATGCAGTTTGATGATGAGATAAGGAGGATTGATGGATGATAGACAGAGAGGGCTATTTTTAAAAAAAAATAATAACAGAAATGAAACAACACATCTGTACCATTAGTCATTCGGTGTCTCTTCCTTTTCCGGCATGTTCCAAGGATCTCCACACTTCCTCAGAGTCCTTGAGAACACACACTCAAAGACCTAGCACGAGCCGTATTCCCTCCATGTTATTTTTCTATTAACCCCTGACTCTTTCATTAAGAATGATACGGTAGAGGACAGAACACTAAATTGGCAAGCTCACGCAGCAAGGCCCTAGATAAATCTTCATTTGATCAAAAATGACCCTGAAGCACCAAGGCCATGGTCAAAGAAAAGCCAGAGGACAGAAATGAGGGAGAGAAAATTAGCTACAGAAATAAAAATTTTAAAAAAGCTGGGCGTGGCAGCACACACCTTTAATCCCAACACTCAGGAGGTAGGAGGATCCCTGTGAGCAGGAGTCTGAGGCCAGCCTGAGACTACAGCCTGAGTTCCAGGCCAGACTGGGCTAGAGCAAGACCTACCTAAAAATAAACAAACAAAAACATAAAAAATAATAAACAAAGCTAGAAGCCTCTCTCTCTCCCTCCCTCCCCCCTCCCTCCCTCTCTCTCTCTCTCTCTCTCTCTCTCTCTCTCTCTCTCTCTCTCTATATATATATATATATATATATATATATATATATATATATATATATATCTGCCTTTCTCTCTCCCTCTCTCTTTCTCTTCTCCCTCTCAAACAATTTTTTAAAAAGAGTTAACTAAGGACTTTTATAACTTAGTAATATTTTTAGGCCCTTAGTTCCAGACATTATGCCAAAAGCAAATAGCCTTGTCAGAAATGCCTTACTATTTTGTCCTACTTTCAGTGCAGGGTCATTCAAACAGAGCTAAATCCCACGATCCCTTCCTGTTGCCAAACTGCGAAACGGAGATGAGCAGTGATGCCTCCCGCGGCCTCGGGAAGGACCGGGCAGCGACGGCTCCAGGTGGCTCTTCCTGGCACTTGCCCTCGGGAGGCCGTTCCCGGCTGTGCCCCAGGAATCCCACACTTGGCGTTTGCTTTGGTCTGAATTTGCCTCTGATAAGTACATTTGAAGTGCACATATTTCCTGAAACTCAGTGCCCTTCCAAATGCCCAAAATGAACTATGAGCACTATTAAACTGTGTCCTGACCTACTCTGGAAATTGGAATGAACCATCAGTAATGGGATATGAGAGAAGCGAGAGAGACCATAAGCAGTGAGGGCCACAGCCACTGTCAGGACGCTTCTTATCTATGTCGGGGACAGACCGTAAAGCTCTCGGAAGTGTTTGCCAAGTGCCTTGAGTCCCGGAGAGAAAAAAAATATATTACTGGAATCCTTTGAGATGGAGAAGGAGAAAGAGGTTTGTTGTTGTTGTTTTGTTTATTTTTGTTTTTTAAGGCAGAAACAGCAACAAAGGTAGTAGAAATTCAATGCAATAAATATTTGTTGAGTTCCTAGCAAGTAGCAGACCCTGGGCTCAGCAAGATGTATGAAGCGTTTCCAGAGCAGCACTCTGCAGGAGGATGCAGAGACATTTCATAACAACATGGAGGAGAAAAACAAACTTCATGGGCTGGGGACATGGCTTAGCAGTTAAGGAGCTTGCCTATGAAGACTAGCGACCCAGGTTTGATTCCCCAGTTCCCACATAAGCCAGATGCACAAGGCGGCACAGGAGTCTGGAGTTCATTTGCTGGAGTGCCCATTCTCTCTCTAATAAAATTAAAATATAATTATTAAAAAAAATAAACTTCATGAAAGCAGTGATCTTATACTTTATGGGGATTTTATTCATTTGCTTTAATTCCCAGCAAGCAACACTGTACACACAAGGATGGGCTCAGAAGTACTGAAGATGTGTATAAAAAAAAGATGATTACATCCAAACCTTGAGAAAAGCTTTTTTGTTGACCTCTTGTCTCTGTGTAGTCCCCAACTTGTGACTTCAAAATTCTAGTCATTGCCGGGCATGGTGGCGCATGCCTTTAATCCCAGCACTCGGGAGGCAGAGGTAAGAGGATCGCCGTGAGTTCAAGGTCACCCTGAGACTACAGAGTTAATTCCAGGTCAGCTTGGACCAGAATGAGACCCTACCTCGAAAAACAAAAACAAAAACAAAATTCTAGTCATTGCTTAAACATTGCATGCCTTTATTTACTTTCTTTTTTAATATTTTTATTGATTATTTAAATATAAGAGAGAGAAAGACAGAAAGGGAGTGCGTATAAGCACACCAGGGCCTCCACCACTGCAAACAAACTACAAACTCATGCACTAATTTGTGCATCTGGCTTCATGTGGGTCCTGAGCTGAACCTGAGCAGTCAGGCTTTGCAATCCCAGCCCTTACTTTCTCAGTTTTTTTAAACTTATATTTCTTTAAGATTTCTGTTGAATATTACCTCTTTTATTTTTTTATTTTATTTTATTCACTTTGAGAGGGAGAAAGAGACAGTTAGAGAACAGGTGCATCAAGGCCTCCAGCTATTGCAAACGAACTCCAGATGTATGTGCCCCCTTATGCATCTGGCTTACCTGGATCCTGGGGAGTTGAACCTCGGTCCTTTGGCTTTGTAGGCAAGCACCTTACCCACTAAGCCATCTCTCCAGCTCTACTTTCTTAATTTTCGCAGTGCTGAGGATCAAAGACAGGAGTGGTGCAGAGGTAGGAGGATCGCTATGAGTTCAAGGCCAGCCTGAGACTTCATAGTGAATTCCCAGTCAGCCTGGCCTACAGCGAGACCCGACCTCGAATAACCGGAGAAGAAAACAACAGTTTATGCCCTAAGGAGAATATTATTATTTAAACTAGCCGCTGCTGGGCCTGCTTTCCCTGCCTAACCCTTTTCTTTGCACAGAAGCCACCTTTAAGGCGCTTGCCCACAGCCCCACTGTCTCCTGTGGAGTCACGACTGACGCCGGTGCACCCCCTGAGAGGCTGTGCCATGTACTCGGCTCTAGAAAGTAGGGAATAGATCAGAGCTGTTAAACTAGGCCTGGAAAGATGACCCAGTGGTTAAGACGCTTGCCTGCAAAGCCTAAGGACCAAAGTTCATTTCTCCAGGACCCACGTGAAACCAGATGCACAAATCAGAGCATGCATCTGGAGTTCCTTTCCAGCAGCTAGAGGCCCTAGAGCACCCATTCTGTCTCTCCCTCTCTACTTGTAAATAAATAAAAAATATTGTTACAACTCTTTCTCTTCATCTTTCTCGATCTGTCTCAGTCTGATTTCACCCATGGGAAAAATTGGTTCAAACACTGAATGACGCTGGAATTTGGGCAGAGCATAATGGGGATGTCTCAGCTAAGGGGCTCAAGAGCCGGGTGACAGTGCTGACTCATTCACATGTCTGCCAGCTGATACTGGCTATTGGCCAGGACTTTGCCTGGAACAGTGGCTAGAATAACTAACAGGCTGTGTGCCTGATCGATTTGGGACAGTTCAATGCCTCAGACAAAGTCTTCCTTAAAAATTCTGGGCTTGGTCACATTCTGGTTCCCAAGGGCGAGTGTCTCCTGAGTCAGTGGAAGAGCTGGGTTTCTTTTTGAAGGAAGCATTCCACCCTTAGAAGTGAGCCACTAAGTTGGGCCTGCTTTTTTGTTTGGTTGGGTTTTTTGTTGTTGTTGTTTGTTTGTTTGTTTTTGTTGTTGTTATTTTGGTTTTTCAAGGTAGTATCTCACACTAGCCCAGGCTGACCTGGAATTCACTATGTAGTCTCAGGCTGGCCTTGAACTCATGGCAATCCTCCTACCTCTGCCTCCCAAGTGCTGGGGTTAAGGGCTTGAACCACAATGCCCAGCAGAGAGAGCGGGGGTAGGAGCCTCTAGTTGCTGCAAACAAACTCCAGATGTGTGTATCATCTTATGCATTTCGTTTTATACAGGTACTGGGCAAGTCCTTTAACCACTGAGCCATCTCTCCAGACATGGCCTATATTTTGAAGAGGACAATGTCAGCATTTGAAATGGAGCACTTATTATTTGAGGAATCCACTGACACTGATCTTGTGATAACACTTTTTAAAATATTTTTGTTTATTTATTTGCAAGCAGAGAAAGAGAGAATGGGCACACTAGGGCCTCTAGCTGCTGCAAATGAAGTCCAGATACATGCACAACTGCATCTACCTTTAACGTGAGTACTGAGGAATTGAACCTGGGTAGTTAGGCTTTGCCGACAAGCACCTTAACTGCTAAACCATCCCTGCAACCCAATATCACTTTTGGGAACTTATCTTTGGCTCCTCTAACCTGCTGGAAACTCATTCCTGGGTCTCCTAAACTATATGAGCCATAAAGTTTGGGAGTGTCTTTAAAAATATGCAGACTCTACCCATTGTTCCACCTGTGTGGTGGTTTGAAGGAGGTATTTTGGAATATTTGGTCCCCAGCTGGTGGCAATTTGGGATGTGCATCCTTACTACAGCCACATTGCTAGGGGCAGGCTCAGGGTGTCAAAGCCCAGTTTCCTTTGCTAGTTCAACTCAACTCATTCTTGCTACTTTCTGCCAGCTGCTATGGCAAGATGTGACGCCCAGCCTCTGCTCTGCTCTGCTTCTATGCCATGGTGAAACTTCTGCTTAAGACTGTTAGCTGAAATAAACCCTTTCCTCTCATAAGCTGCTTTTGGTCTGGTGTTTTGTCCCAGCAACAAGAAGGTAACTACAACTATCTAGTAAATGTTCAGCTGGATCAGGTACAGATATTTTCTAAAACAGGAAGATTTGGGCTGGAGAGATAGCTTAGCAATTAAATCACTTGCCTGCAAAGCCTAAGGATCTAGGCTCGACTCCCCAGAACCCACATAAGCCAGATGCACATGATGGCACATGCATCTGGAGTTCATTTGCGGTGGTTAGAGGCCCTGGCCTACCCATTCTCTTTCTCTTTCTCTCTCCTTGCAAATAAATAAATAAATAAATAGGAATATTAACAAAGAAAGAGATGGATGGTACCTGAGAAACAATACCCGGGCTTGTCCTCTGGCCTCCACGTGCACAGGCACATCTGCACATACATGTGTATCCTCTGTCACACCAGATTTGCACACATATATACACTCATAATAAAATAGATAGGCCAGGCGTAGTGGCCCATGCCTTCAATCCCAGCATTGGGAGGCAGAGGTAGGAGGATTACTGTGAGTTCAAGGCCAGCCTGAGACTACATAGTGACTTCCAGGTCAGCCTGTGCTAGAGGGAGACACTATCTCACCGCGAGCCGCACTTCTGCGCTTCTCCTCCTCATCCAAGCCCGCACTCCCTTGACAGAGCCAGTCCTTGTTTGGTCTGCAGGCACAAGGGTGTATAAAAGCTGATAGTGTACACTCACCTGATAGTGTTTAGGTGCTTGAAAACCAGCTCCAGAAGCCAACTTAAGAACTGTAGTTTTCTAACTGCTTCTTATAAAATGACGGCTTCTATTTCCTTAACTCTATTTTTTTTTTTTAAAGAGAGAATGGGTGCACCAGGGCCTCCGGCCACTACAAAAGAACTCCAGACACATGTGCCTGCCGCGGACTGACTCTCGGGGAGATCAGGACCGAGGGAGAACAAGGGCGAAGGCTCAAGGAGAACTCGGGATTCGGCGAGGAAATGACAGACAGACACACTCAAGTTGAATATGCTGCTGCAATTTACTGAAGGTTTTATGAAGGTTTTATACAGATTGAACAGGGAAACTTAGCAAGCCAACAAGTGATCTCAGAAATCATTAATCTAAACAATCTTAAGTATTGTTCTATTGTAAGCATACATGTAATATTTATCAGGCAGGAATGTACCCATTTTTTAAGAAGGACGCCTTGCATCATTGACCACAGCTTTACATGAATAGAAGCTTGGGGTAAGGGATGTAAGGTGAACAATAGGTTATTTATTTTTTATAAACCGAGCAAAGAGCCATCTCTTTTCACTTATTAGATTATTTATATAATCCTCATATTTATTATAAAAGTGTTTTTATCCAAAAGGCCACCAATATTTTAAGGCTGGTTTAATGTTTTCCAGGAATTCTTTTCTTTCTTGTCTAGAGTATAAGCACCAAGGCTTACGTGTCCTTGCTAAGCGTTTCATAAATGGAAGAGAATGCCATAGCCTCCTTTTTCCTTTATAATTTATTCATCTATTACCGAATTTATCATATCCTCCCTCATAGGGGAGTGGATCTAGGTAGTTCCCAGCTCTGGGAGTCTACTATCAGCCCTTGATCAAGTACTGAACATACCCCCCAGGAAGTTTCCTGATGGGAAAGCCTAAGTTTTACAACTCCCTATCTGTAGAACTGTCATACTTCTAATGAACATTACCGATTAACATTTCTACTTTCACTTTCTCAGGATCAGTATTGTTCTAAAACATCATAAGCTGTTTCTACTCTACACCATCTAAAAACTGTTTCAGAGTTAATTTTTTATTCCTAGTAGAGTTATACACTTCCTCCATTGCCCTAATCATAGGAGGGGCACATTCAATACTCAAATTGTTATTTTGATTGTGTGCATGATTAATAGTAAGCGTAGCGTAGAAACTAGCTGTTCTTTGACAAACAACTAGAAGGGAGCAGGAAAGAAACAGAGCGCAGAACACAGCTCATTGGCACCGGCAATTAGGTCGTCGTGACTTCATGGGCAGCAGGAACCATTACAGTAACCGACTGCCAAGGGGTCACCGGGGGCATCCCTCTGAGGAGTGCTGGCCCTCTGTCCTCAGCTCTCTTCCAGTGCAGAAGCATCTCTGCTTGCTACACAGGCAAGGTCGCCGTGGACGTAGCATGTGCCACCTTGTGTATTTGGCTTATGTAGGTCCTGGGGAATCACACCTGGGTCCTTTGGTTTTGCCAGCAAGCACCTTAACCACCAACTCATCTCTCCAACCTCTTTTAATTTTTTAAACTGAGTAAAATACCTTAAATGTTTTTCTTAATTTTCAAATTTTTTTATTTATTTGAGAGAGAGGGAAAAAGAGGCAAGGGGGTGGGGGAGAGAATGGGTACAGCAGGGTCTCTAGCCACTGCAAATGATTTCCAGATGCATGTGTCACCTTGTGCATCTGATTTTACACGGGCACTGGGGAATCAAACCTGAGTCCTTTGGCATTGCAGGCAAGTGTTTTAACCACTAGGTCATCTCTCCAGCCCAAGAAATTCTTTTTTTTTTTTTTTTTTTTTTTTTTTTTTTTTGCCTTTTCAATTAACAGAGAACTGCATTCTTACATGCAGGCCCTCAATCAAACTGGCCTCATGACCAGCAGTGGTGCTCAGGTAGCAGCTTCATCCCACTGGGGTTCAGTCCTGCAGTTTGCGTTCACACTTTTTCTTCATCTCTGCCATCTCTTTAAGGACCAAAGCCACATTGTACCGCAGCTCCTGGAATTTGCCATGGGCACCTCAAAGCAGCACGCAGACCCATCTGAGAGCTTCAGCTGCATAAGGACACTAGGCTGCAGGGAGCGGGTCTGAGCACTCGTGGAGATGGCCACATCCACTCGCCACCGAAGTTGTACACGTGGGGGACCCCTGCTTCTGGGCCAAAGAGTCAAGGAGAGGCCGCTGGTTCCCAAATGTCACGCTGACCAATCCCCAACCAGGTCTTGGGGAATGCCAAGTTCCTCTAGCTGGTTCTTGAAGGCATCTGGCTTCACAGCCCAAGAAATTCTTTTTTTTTACCAATTTTTTAAATTAATTAATTTATTTATTTGAGAGCGACAGACACAGAGAGAAAGACAGATAGAGGGAGAGAGAGAGAATGGGCGCGCCAGGGCTTCCAGCCTCTGCAAACGAACTCCAGATGCGTGCACCCCTTGTGCATCTGGCTAACGTGGGACCTGGGGAACCGAGCCACAAACTGGGGTCCTTAGGCTTCACAGGCAAGCGCTTAACTGCTAAGCCATCTCTCCAGCCCCCAAGAAATTCTTAATGTATACCACCACGTTAAAACAGATTTATGCCCCAACCCACCCTAACTAGCGATGCTTAGCAAGTGTAATGTAAACATACGGACAGATGTTTATGAAAATCTTTTCGGATGATGCACTGTGGTTGGACATGGTCGCTCTTACCTGTCACTCCAGCACTTGGGAAGTGAAGGCAGGTCAAGCTTGACAACATAGAGAGTTGCAGGCCAGCCTGGGCTACATGAAACCCTATCTCAAAAAAACAAGATAATAACAAGGACTTACCCCCTCCCACCTTCCATACGGCAGGAGCTATCTGTACTTCCTTCTCCTGATCTAAAGGTCAAGTCTCTCTAAACCTTAAAAAAAAATAATACTAGGGCTAGAGAGATGGCCTAGTGGTAAGGCGCTTGCCTGAGAAGCCTAAAGACCCATGTTCGACTCTCCAAATCCCACATAAGCCAGACACACAAAGGTGAAGCAAGCACAAGGTTGTACATGCCCACTAGGTGGCACAAGCAGCTGAAGTTCAATGAGTGGCTGAGGCCCTGGCATGCCAATTCTCTTTGTCTGTCTGTCTGCCTCTCGCTCTCTAAGTAAGATAATAATAGGGCTAGAGAGATGGCTTAGTGGTTAAGGCATTTGCCTGCAAAGCCAAAACACCCCGGTTTCATTGCCCAGGACCCACTTAAGCCAGGTGCACAAGGGGGCACATGCGTCTGGAGTTCGTTTGCAGTAGCTGGAGGCCCTGGCATGCCCATTCTCTCTATCTGCCTCTTTCTCTCTCTCTCTCTGTCTCAAATAAATAAATAAAAATAGAAAAACTTTTTTAAAAGATAATAATAATAACAAAATACACTGTGGGTTATGATTGTTTCTGATCTGGCAGTTTTATTTTATTTATTTATTTATAAGAGAAAGAAAAAACAGACAGCATGAATGGGTATGGGCGAGGGCACACCAGGGCTTCCTGCCAGTGCAAATGAATTCCAGACCCAGTGCCACTTTATGCATCTGGCTTTACATGGATAGTGAGGAATCAAACCTAGGCAGTCAGACTTTGCAAGCAACAAGTTTAAGTACTGAGCCATCTCTCCAACCAGATCTATTTCTTTGGTTTATTTTATTATTTTTAAATATTTATTTATTTTAGAGAGAGTAAGAGAGAGAGAATGGGCACACCAGGGCCTCCAGCCACTGCAAACTAACTCCAAACACATGCACCCCCTTGTTTGTGCACCTGGCTAACATGTGTCCTGGGGAATCGAGCCTTGAAGTGGGGTCCTTAGGCTCACAGGCGAGCTCTTAACCACTAAGCCATCTCTCCAGCCCATCTGTTTTAGACTTTGCTGTGTTTATCTACAGGAGCACTTGGTATATGGTGAGCATTCATTAAATTTTTTTTTTAATAGAGCTGTGTAATTTCTCTTCTTTTAAAAAAAATAGAAATAGGGCTGGAGAGATGGTTTAGCGGTTAAGCCCTTGCCTGTGAAGCCTAAGGACCCCGGTTCGAGGCTCGGTTCCCCAGGTCCCACGTTAGCCAGATGCACAAGGGGGCGCATGTGTCTGGAGTTCGTTTGCAGTGGCTGGAAGCCCTGGCACACCCATTCTCTCTCTATCAGCCTCTTTCTCTCTCTGTCACTCTCAAATAAATAAATAAAAATGAACAAAAAATTTTTTAAAAAAATATAGAAATAGGAGGCTGGAGTGATGGCTTAGTAGTTGACGGGCTTGCCTGCAATGCTTAAGGACCCAAACTTGATTTCCCAGTTCCCACGTTAGCCAGATGTACAAGGTGGCGCATGCCTCTGGAGTTTGTTTGCCTCTTTCTCTATCTGTTGCTCTCAAATAAATAAATAAAAATAAACAAAAAACAATCTTTTTAAAGAAAAGAAAAATATACAGTATATTATACAAAAAAAAAAAGTGTCCTTTTAAAAAAAAAGAACAAAACAGAGTCTTTGCCATGAGGGAAAAGGGACAGTAAATAAGTACTCAGATAAATGAATAAAATTCCAGGAAGTGAGAGGCGTCTGAAGTAGTGGATTAACCACTTAGAAGAAGTGACATTTTTAAATGAGATGTTAGGAAAATAGCCACTACTGTTGTCAGGCTAAATGGATATATTATGCCCACCAAACTGTGCTCTAAACACTTATGTTTATGCCCATGCCTATATATTAATTCTACTCTAACTTTTGGTTAGAAAGAATCTGTTTTCAGATGGTGGTGACCACTGGGGTGACTCAAAACTCAGCATAGGGCTGGAGAGATGATGTAGCAGTTAAGACACTTGCCTGCAAAGCCAAAAGAGCCAGGTTCAGTTCCCCAGTACCCAAAAAAGCCAGATGCATGTGTCTGGAGATCATTTGCAGAGGCTGGAAGCCCTGGTGCATCCATTTGCACCCTCTCTCTCCCTCTCTTTCTCTTAAATAAATTAAAATTAAAATTAAATATATTGATGCCATGCTTGGTGGCAAACGTCTTTAGACTCAGCAGTCGGGAGGCTGATGTAGGAGGATCACTGTGAATTTGAGGCCAGCCTGGGACTATAGAGTGAATTTCAGGTCAGGCTGGGCTTGAGTGAGATGCTACCTCAGGGGGGAAAAAAAATGCACCCTTAGCATAGTGCTGAGAAGAAGTGACAGTGGAGTGTTCAGCACTGAGACGTCTCCATCACACCCTCCAAGACTCAGGGACCATTGTGGAAGAGGTGGAGAAAAGAATGAATGAATGAATGAACCAAAGGAAGAGGCGGAGTGCTTAAAGTGCTGTCTTCCAGACATAAAGTGGCCTTGGTGTTCATGACTTCACAGTGGCTGACACACTACATAAGACCTGCATAATAGGAGGAAAAGATGAGGACGTCAAAGGAGAAGAGAAACTACTTGGAAAGAAGACAGGATTCAGTGGAGGGAGGGTTGGGAGGGGGAGAATGGGAGAGGTAGGAATGAATTATCATGTCATTATTGTCTATATTGATGAAACTTGTCAATGAAAACTTTTACTTTTTTTTACATTTATTTATTTATTTATTTGCATGCAGAGATTGATAGGAGAGAGACAGACAGAGAGAATGGGCACAGCAGTGTTACCAGCCATTGCAAATGAACTCCAGATGCATGTTCCACTTTGTTCACCTGGCTTTATGTGGATGCTGGGGAATCGAACTCAGGTTGTTAAGTTTTGCAAGCAAGGTCTTAACCACTGAGCTATTTCTCTAGTCCAATAATTTTTTTAAAAAAGCAGAAAATGTGGGCTGGGGAGATTGCCCAGTGATTAAAGGCACTTAGTTGAGAAGCCTGACAGCCAAGGTTCAATTCCCTAGTACCCAGGTAAAGCCAGATATACAAAGTGGCACAAGCAAGAGGCCCTGGCATGCCCATACCCACTCCCCACCCCCCGCCTCTTTTTCTCTGTCTGTCTGTCTCTCAAATAAATAAAGTATATTTTTAAAAGCAGAAAGTGTTAAAAAAAAAAAAAAAGAGGCAAGACTAACGAGATAGCTTCTTGAAAAATGTGCCGAATGAATGAGCATGAATACCCCAGAACCAGACACTGTATATTGGGTGTCTGTAATCCCAGTATAACTATATCTCACGAAGGTGAGATACGGGAACAGGAAAATTCTGGAAGTGGAGCATGCATCTAGAATTTGACTGCAGTGGCAAGAGGCTACGCTTTCTCTGCAAATAAATGAATAATTAGCTGGACATAATGGTGCGCATCTTTAATCCCAAAACTCTGGAGGCAGAGGTAGGGAGGATTAATGTGAGTTCAAGGCCAGCCTAGGTTAGAGTGAGACCCTACCTCAAAAAACCAATTTAAAAAAACTAAAAATTAAAATTAATCTTTTAAAGAAGAAAGGAAGGAAGGAAGGAAGGAAGGGAGGGAATGAAGGAGGGAGGGAGGGAGGGAGGGAGGGAGGGAGGAAGGAAGACTGAGATTAAAAGTTGAAATCAGACATCTGGGTAAGCTGGCGCCACACTAGCCACACCAAAGCAGCCTAGGGAGGGAAATAAACAGAAACACAGCAAAACACTCTTCTACTGAGAAGTGAAAGTCTATGAGTTATTATCAACTACAGCAGAGAAGGAGGAGAGACCAAGATCTTCCAGAAAGGAGGAAACTGGCCAGAATCTCGCCGAGGTTCCAGCAGCCCCGAATGATGAGCCAGGCCAGCATTGGCACAGGAGCAGAAACAAGGCGAGGGGATTTTCCACTCGCATCAGCCTCCTCAAAAGGCAAGAAACCTGAAAGGGAAGATACCAGAGCACAGCTGAGAAGCTGCTGCAGGACATGCAAACAGGGCCAGCTGAGAGCCCCAGTACAACTCCAGACACCTCACAGTCTCCCATCCCCCAGCCGTCAGGACTGTGAATTTCCAGAGAACTCATTTTCCCCTGGCTTCCAGAACCAAGAGGGACTGGGGTGGGCACTCAGCCTTGGTGAGACTGGAAGCCATCCTAAAAGGCAACAGGGCTACTTATACAAAGCCAGACACATAGCCCTGCACTGGAAGTGCCAACCTCTCTTTCCATGTCAGGAAAGGTTATGTGTTACATTTGAATGATACATCCATTGGCTTTACCCTTCTCAAATAAGCTGTATTTTGGTGTTGACTATTGTTGCCTTTGATGTTTCCTGAGTTTTAGGGCCTTTGTCTTTTTCTTAAGTCACTATTGGGGCCAGCAACTGACTGGCCCCAGGCTGACTCTGTTTCAGACTAGAAATCACAACCTCCCGGTTGACAGGATTAAGGGTGTGGGGCAACGCACACCCTTAGGGACTTTGGCCTTACTAGATTACCTGTTTAGTTTAATTCCCCCACACTTGTGTAAATATCTGTGCTGGTTTTGATTGAATGTCTATATTGCTTAGTTGAATTCTAAAATTTGCCAGTAATTTGCTTCACCCAGTCTACTATAACACTTGAATAGCGGGCAAACTCAACACCTAGGGCCACTTCTACTGTGTCTCTTCGAGAATAAAAACTACATCTAACACCTGAAATTCCTACTCAGAAGATACATAAAGTCAATTTTATACAACTAAGAACACAGCAGATAATTAGAACAACCAAGGACCAAATTAACTCAAGATGCAAAAACCTATACATGATAATACAAGAGACACAAAAAATTAAGACATTACAATACCACCAAAAAATGATAAATCCATCAGTTTCTTGCAAACTCTCAATGCTGCATATGCCACATCACCACATCAATATCCACCAGCCTTCCTCTTACACACACACACACACACACACACACACACACACACACCTCTTTCTTCTTTCACTAACGATAAATTTCCATAGCTTAACTGAACAAAAAGAAGAGAGTGAGGGGCTGGAGAGATGGCTTAGCTGTTAAGCGCTTGCCTGTGAAGCTTAAGGACCCCAGTTCGAGGCTCGGTTCCCCAGGTCCCACGTTAGCCAGATGCACAAGGGGGCGCACGCGTCTGGAGTTCGTTTGCAGAGGCTGGAAGCCCTGGCGCGCCCAATCTCTCTCTCTCCCTCTATCTGTCTTTCTCTCTGTGTCTGTCACTCTCAAATAAATAAATTTAAAAAATTTAAAAAAAAAAAAAAAAGAAGAGAGTGAGAATCCAAACAAAACAGCATGTGGCAGAAAGTACGCGTAATGCTAATTATAAGCAAAACTCCCTGTCCCCAAACCCAACCCCCACCAGCACACCTGATTTCATCTCTCAGTTCCTTTGACACAGGTATCCACGTTTCTAGAACTGGGCTTCTTAGCTCTGTCCATCCCAGGATGACTAGTTAATCCCACACCTGCAATTTACACCAGCACATTCCAATCAGTGTGCCCCCAGAGCCCTGAGCCACTGAGAGAACCTCTATAACCCCCCCCCTCCAAAAAAGAAGCTCTGTTGGCACAACAAATCTTGGAGCCTTGCTCACAGAGAAGGTATTCTAAAGTTGTTACAAAGCAGTGGTTATTTGTGTGAAAATTACAGCCCACAATATAGTTTGGAAAGTGTCCATTCAACTTTAGAAGCCATAAATAGTACAGACTTTTACCCACAAAGATTCCATTCTGACTCACAAGCACTGTCGTTAGAATTTTTAATATTCTTTGTTTTCATCTGAGAGACAGAGAGGTAGGATGGGCGCACCAAGGCCCCCAGCTTCTTCAAAGAAACTCCAGATGCCTGCACCACTTTGTGCATCTGGCTCAAACCCAGCCTGTCAGGCTTTGCAAGCAAGCACTCTAACAACTAAGCCCTGCAACCTTATTTTTTTTTTCTTTTCTTTTTTTTGGTTTTGTTTTTGGTTTTTGGTTTTTTGAGGTAGGGTCTCACTCTAGCCCAGGCTGACCTGAAATTCACTCTTTAGTAGTCTCAGGGTAGCCTTGAACTCATGGCGACCCTCCTACCTCTACCTCCCAAGTGCTGGGATTAAAGGCCTGCTCCACCACATCTGGATTCTACAACCCTATTTTTAATGTCACTTGCCATCCATAACTACAAATTATTCTAGAGCTAGAGAGATGGCTTAGCAGCTAAGGCACTTGCCTGTGAAGCCAAAGGACCTAGGTTCGATTCCCCAGAACCCAGGTAAGCCAGATGGACAAGGTGGCACATGCATTTGGAGTTTGTTTGCAGTGGCTAGAGACCCTACCAGACCCATTCTCATTCTCTCTCTTTCATTCCCTCTCACTGTAATAAATAAAAATAAAATAAGAAAAGAATTATTCTAACAAAGAAGTCTAACTGTGTTACGGCTTGTGTCTTTAGTGCTGGTGGCCCATAGGCTGGGCTGGAGAGATGGCTCGGTGGTTAAGAGTGCTTGCTGCTTCAACAGGAGAGCCTCTCCGGCCTGAGACTGCCAAGCTTGACATCCACACCCTTACACAAAAGGCTGGACTTGGGTATGTACGTCTGTAATCCTGGGCTCACGGCGGCAGGTGGAAGAGACCAGAGCATTGCAGGGGCTCACGGACAAGCAGCAGCTCCACACTGAGGGAGACCCCGTGTCAAGGACATGGGTGAGAGATGAAAGGACGCCTGCTAGCCATTCTCCTCTGGCCTCCCCACTAGCATGTGCACGGGCGCATGCATTGCACACAGATGTGCATACAGCACTCATTACAAATGCCACATGCAACACACCATGCCACACACATACACGCATGCACACACACACACACACACACACACAAAATAAAATAAAGGGCAGCCCAGATGCTAAAGAGCTTGCAGCAAGCTCGTGCTGTATTGAGAGGTGGTGAAACTTTATATATATGTATAAATATTTTTTTTAAAGCAGAGAGAGATAAAGAGAAGAGAGACAGAAAGAAAGAATGGGCACACCAGGGCCTCCAGCCACTGCAAACAAACTCCAGATACATGCTTCACCTTGTGCATCTGGCTTTACATGAGCACTGGGGAATTGAACTCGAGTCATTAGGCTTTACAAGCAAACACCTTAACTGCTAAGCCATCTCTCTAGCCCTGGTGGTGAAAGTTTTAATAGATGGAAATGAGAGGAAGTTGGGTCACTGAAGCATGTGTGTGACAAGGATGTTGGTATCTGTTGCAGTTAGGTTCTCACTGCTGGTAGAAATCACCCAACCAAGAGCAGCT
Source organism: Jaculus jaculus (assembly GCF_020740685.1). NCBI lineage: Eukaryota > Metazoa > Chordata > Mammalia > Rodentia > Dipodidae > Jaculus > Jaculus jaculus. Next base: position 53,542,897 of record NC_059117.1, read on the forward strand.
CATGGGAAAAAAGAGGTTTATTTGCTCAAGGGGGAAGCTCCACGATGACAGGGGAAAACGATCACATAAGAAGAGGGTGGACATCACCCCCTGGCCAACATAAGGTGTACCATAGCAACAGGCAAGTGTGCCCAATACTAGCATGGGGAAACTGGTTATAACACCCATAAGCCCACCCCCAACAATACACTGCCTCCAGGAGGTGTTAATTCCCAAATATCTATTAGCTGGGAACCTAGCATTCAGAACACCTAAGTTTATGGGGGACACCTGAATCAAGCCACCACAGTGTCCCTTGCCTACTGGTCATTAGGAGGTAACCAGACCTCATCCTCCGTGAACTTCCATCATGGCGTTTCTACAGCCCAAAGCCACAGATGCAAGCGAGGACGGCCTGAAAGTCTTTGCAACTGAACCACCAGGGGCGCGCGTTCCTCCACCTCTGGCCTTTTATCAGGGCAGTGGGAAACTGGCTAAGACATTTATTTTCTCCCTGACCTAACAGCAGTTTTCAAATTAAACTAGCTGTATCATAAGGTTCATATACTGTGCAATAGCGCCCTTCTTTTTAGTTTGTATATTTTGGTTTTTCAAGGTAGGTCTTGCTTTAGCTCAGGCTGACCTGGAATTCACTAGGTAGCCTCAGGGTGGCCTCAAATTCACTGTGATCCTCCTATCTGTGCCTCCTGAGTGCTGAGATTAACGCTGGATGCCACAATGCCCGGCTGTACCATGGCTTTGGGAAATGCCCAGGGGTAGAGAAATGGCTCAGTAGTTAAAGGCGCTTGCTTGTGAAGCCCAAGGGCCTAGATTCGATTACCCAGTACCTCCACAAAGCCAGAGACACAGAATGGTGCAGAGTCGAGATCATTTGCGGTGGCAGGAGGCCCTGGCACACCCATTCTCTCTCTCCCTCTTTCTCTCTCTCTCTTTCTCTCTGCAAATAATTAATAAAATACTTTTATATGAGAGAGAGAGATAAGTGTGCCAGGGCCTCCAGCCACTGCAATCGAATTCCAGATATGTGCAGCACCTTGTACATCTGGCTTACATGAGCACTGGCAAATTGAACCTGGGTCCTTTGGCTTTGCAAGCAAGTGCCTTAACCACTAAGCCATCTCTACAGCCTCCCAAAAAGAATTTTTTTTTAAATTTTTTATTTATTTATTTGAGAACAACAGACACAGAGAGAAAGACAGGTAGAGGGGGAGAGAGAGAATGGGCGCGCCAGGGCTTCCAGCCTCTGCAAACGAACTCCAGACACGTGCGCCCCCTTGTGCATCTGGCTAATGTGGGTCCTGGGGAACCGAGCCTCGAACCGGGGTCCTTAGGCTTCACAGGCAAGCGCTTAACCACTACGCCATCTCTCCAGCCCAAGAAATTTTTTTTAAAAAAATTTTTGTTCATTTTTTTATTTATCTATTTGAGAGTGACAGACACAGAGAGAAAGGCAGAGAGAAAGAGAGAAGGAGAGAGAGGATGGGCACTCCAGGGCCTCCAACCACTGCAAACGACCTCTAGATGCATGCGCCTCCTTGTGCATCTGGCTAATGTGGGTCCTGGGGAATCGAGCCTTGGACCAGGGTCCTTAGGCTTCACAGCCAAGTGCTTAACTGCTAAGCCATCTCTCCAGCCACCCCAAAAAGAAATATTTTAAGGCAAGTCATCTAACAGTTTCCCCAAGCTGCACATAGACTTAACGAGGAGATCAGGGCTACATTTAAGAAATATTTACAGCTCCATTTTGTTAATTATATATTTGAAATGTTAAACGTTTTGTTTGGAGAGAGGTGGGGAAATACAATGATGGGTCCCTGCCCCATTCTGCCCACATAGCCTACAGGACCTGTTACACAGAACTGTTTTCTAAGCTACTTTCAAAGTCAGGATAAAGTGAAATTGTGGTAAATTGTCATCTCCAATGTTTTACGAATTCTTGCCATGCTAAAATCTGAAATTGAGACAACTATCAAATAAGGCATCATGAGTAGTCGCAGAAGTCTCTGGGCTTTGTATTATAGAAATGGTTCTCTTTCCATGACCAGCTTTGCAAGCAAACACCTTGACTACTAAGCCATCTCTCCAGGCCAATTTGAGGGGTGTTTAAACATTTTTTAATATATTTATTTAAGAGAGAAAGAATGGATGCACCAGAGCCTAAAGTCACTGCCAACAAACTCCAGAGTGCCACCATGTGCGTCTGGCTTACATGGGTTCTGAAGAATTGAACCTGGGTCCTTAGGCTTTGCAGGCAAACACCTTAACCAGCAAGCCATCTCTCCAGCTCCCCAGATTGATGTTCTTAAGGAAAGACACAAGCACGTGGAGGGTAGAAGTTAGGAGCTTGTGTAGGGAGAGTTTGGAGGAACACCCATAGCCACCACTCTGAGTTTTCCCATGAAAGAAAGTTAAAAGAGCAATTGGTGGTGATTTCAGGAAGAATAACAGAAAATATCAAAGCCGTGACCAAGAAATCCAGAGGAGAAACTTAAAGGAGGAAGGAGATATGCCCATGGTCACCAAGTTTAGAGTTAGTGAGAGCACCCACGTGGTAGATCTAGAGTTTAAGGAAAATGCGCATGCGATAGATTCAGAAACCAGAGGACATGGAAAATGTTAATAAAAAATTAAAATTTAAAAAATAAAAATAAAAAAAAAGAAAGAAACCAGAGGAAAGCCATGCACGTAATCAAAGTGGGAAGTTATCACAAACTACAGAGGTAAGCAGAAAAGTCCCTCAGACCAAGAAACTGTATTATGCTCTCCCCAGCCCCAGTCAGCCAGGCCGGGTTGGGGAAGCTAGAATCGCATGTGTCCAAGCAGAGATGAGAGGGAAGCCAGAGAGAGCCCCTCCAAGAGGAAAAAGGCAGGACGGGAAGAAGATGAGGGCCTTTATAGGCAAGGGGAAGACCTGATTGGCTGGTAGATGTGGAAAGTGGGCCCCAGGGCCAGCCCACCTGGGCCACCTACCTAGGTAGCATGCCAGACTGTGGGCAGAAGTGGGCAGTGTAGGTAAGTCTTGAACAGACCTGAGCTCCATTTCTGCCAAGAGCTCTGTTCTTGTGCCAGGGTGAGATGGCACGTGAGGTGGCATCTCCTGGTTCTCTCTGGGCCTCAACCTCTACCTGAAACTTCCTCAAAGAAGCTAGCTCTCTCCTACGCTCCCTCCCTGTTACCTGTGTTATGCAGGGCCTGTGTAGCTAGTGTCAGCCACGGTGAGGTCACGGATACCAGGGCCACTTTGTCCTGGAAGACAGCACTGCAAGCACCCCTCCTTTCCCTTTGCCTGTTACATTCTTTCTGCTGCCTCTTCCACCATGGAGAGGGTAAGGTTTTGAAATACACAGCAATGAACACCTTTTCAAAAACAAAATTCAGTTTATTTATTTTGGCATGTGTGTGCAATGTGACATGTGTTTAGTTATGCATGCATGTGTGCACATGCGTGGGCCCTGTGCACACGTGTGCTGAAACCAGGGGAGAATGTGGCTATCCTCCTCTTTGTGATCAACCACTTGTTTGCTTTAGGCAGAGTCTTGAGAGGGAACCAGGTAGGTAGCGTGACAATTTGGCAGCTCGCCGGGGAGGGCTCACAAGAGGAATCGTATCTGTGCCCGCAGCCTGGGTCACAAGCAGCTTCTCAGTTCTTTCCCTTATGTCATAGTCACCCTGCCTGCCCCAGCGGCAGAACTGGAAGTGAGAGTCACCCAGTCAGATCTCTCAGGAGAGCACGCCGTACCCAGGTGTATGTGTGTGCGGACCCCTTCTCTGAGCCCAAGCCAATTGGCTTTCACACCTGACACAGGTGTGCCAACCTGTCAGGAGACAATCCGCAGACCCCAGTGGTCTTACCTAGACTCATGGGGCGGGGGGGGATAGGAGGAATCCCTTTCTGGCTTTTTGGCTGTTTGTATCTTCATATCTGGGTCCTAATACTGGTAAGGCTATGTTACTATGTTTATGGCCTTTTGATTTTTTTTTTTTTTTTGGTTTTTCGAGGTAGGGTCTCACTCTAGCCCAGGCTGACCTGGAATTCACTATGGAGTTTCAGGGTGGCCTCGAACTCATGGCGATCCTCCTACCTCTGCCTCCCGAGTGCTGGGATTAAAGGCGTGCGCCACCACGCCCGGCTTTGATTTTTTTTTTGAAAGTGCATGATTTTTTGTCATAATCCCTTTTCACAGTTTTGTTTCCAGGGCCCACGTTTGTTAGACTTGAAGCAGTTGGGGTGACTGGGGCCCCTGAAAGTAAAGGCAGGAATGTCCTTGAGTCCGCCCTTGCAGTTTCCGCTTGCTAGAGATCCGAGAAGCTAGCTTCTTCTTAGCTCCTGACTGAAGGAGTTCCCAGGATCTGTTTTCCACAAACAACCTGAGCCCCTCCTGGGAGGGAGCGAAGTCCCCTTTCCTAGAATTTAAATCTAATGCTGACATTGTGGTTGGTCAAATTCAGCCCCAGATCTTGGAATCATGGCTGGCCCCTTCCTGAGCCAGCTTCTCGCCCTGACCAGTGAGCTCTCTCTCTGGCTCACCTGAGCTGGAAGGTAAACCCCACCACAGTAAGATTATAAATCGATGTGTAATGGGGGATAAGCTCTCTTGGCTCCTGAACGTCCAGGTTCTGGTAATGTTCAGCCTGGCTGGGCTGAGATGAGGGGAGCCCCCCCATCCCTACTCTCCTATGGATGGACTCCCCCCCCCCGCCCTCCCATGGCAGGAGCTGTCTGTACTTTCCTCTCTTTCCTTCTCTTAGTCTCACAAAGTCTCTAAACTTTACCCTCTGGCCTATGGATTTTAATTCTTTAAATTCACTAAGACAATCTGTTGGTGAATTGGCATATTGTCACATTGGCAAGAAGCCCTAAAATTACTGTTTCAGACTCCCACATGGGCTCTCAGACCAGAAACCATGATGGGGCGGTGTAGCTTCTCTCCTGAGCTTGGTGCTGCTTGGCTGCGACTGCCACTTGCCACTGGTGGTCATTTCTGCTGTCCTTCGGGAGGACTGGAGGGAGAGGATGCAGCCTGCCGCTGTAGCCCAGGCTGACCTGGAACTCACTACCGAGTCCCAGGGTGGCCTCAGGCTCATAAGGAGTCTTCTACTTCTGCTTCCCAAGTGCTGGGATTAAAGGCGTGCGCCACCATGCCTGGCAAGATAGATTTTGGTTGAAAGACTATATTAAAAATGTTGTCACATCCCTTTGGATCATTTAGAAGCACCCTGCAGGGCTTACACTCACTGCATGGGCAAGGCATGAATAAACATATGGCAGAGGAGGCTTTCTTAGCAGGAAAGCCTTGTCAACAAGCTCAGAGGGACTTGCCATCAGGCCCCCGCGCAGGAGGTGAGATGATGCTAACACTGGCTGGCTCTGCTCTCCTGAGAGCACGTAGAAGGTAAGTCCACTGCCTTCTGGTAGCGATGTTGCATATTAATCAGACGCAGCTCCTTTACGAAGGGCCCTTGGCTGTTGAATTTGCTATGAAGCCATCACAAGGGAAGCTACGGGAGCTCCACGCACAAGAGTCAGCAGGGACAGGTTAACAATCAGCATCAACGTTTATGCCAAGTGGAAGCGGCTCGGGCAGGGTCAGAATCGAGAGAGCCAATGCCACAGCCTGCTCATCCTGCTCCTCACAGGAAATGTACTTCACATTACGTAGTGAGCAGTTTTGTACAATTTTTTCAAAAAAAATTTTTTTTGAGGTAGGGTCTCACTCTAGCCCAAGCTGACGTAGAATTCACTCTGTATTGTCAGGGTGGCCCTGAACTCACAGCGATCCTTCTACCTCTGGCTCCCAAGTGCTGGGATGAAAGGTGTGCTCCACCACACCCAGCTCATTTTTTTCAATATTTTTAGTTACTTATTTGCAAGCCCAGTGGAGGCGGGGGGGGGGGGGCGGGAGGAGCATGCCAGGGTCTCCTCCACTGCAAATGAACAAAACAAAATCAAACCTGGGCCATTAAAGACAAGTTTGTGAACTCATAGACTCTCTGGGAAGGTTACACAGTAATAAACAACTAAAATTATACATGTTAACTTGTTGGTTCATTGGCTTCTAAGGTCAAGGACTGCTTTAATGTTGATACTAATATATTTCCAACATAGAACCACCCTTGTAGATGACCACTGTGGTAGTTTGCGTCAGCTGTCCCCCACAAACTCGTGTGTTTTGAATGTTTGGTCCTCAGCTGGTGGCAATTTGGCAGGCGGGGCCTGGCTGGAGGAGGTGCCTTGTTGGGGGCAGGCTTAGGGGTGTTACAGCAGCTTCCCTTGCCAGAGTTTGGGTCACTCTCTTGCTGCTGCTGTCCACCTGCTGTGGCAGAGGTGATGTCCAGGCTCTGCTCATGCCATGCTTTCCCCTGCCATCATGGAGCTTCCCCTCAAGTCTGTAAGCCACAATAAGCCCTTTCCTCCCATCAGCTGCTTTTGGTATTTTGTCCCAGCAACAAAAAAAGGAACTACAACCTCCCGGACTCCATTTCTCCCCATGAAAATGCTGAGCCCAGGTAACTTTACAACTAGCTTAAAACCCTCTCCGGAAAGGTTTCTCTCAAAGTCAAAACTGCTGTATTATCAACAACATGAGGTCACACATAAGAAAGTCTCCAATTGGGTCCTTCCCTGGCCCCTCCCTGGCCTCCACAGTGAAACTCAAGATGCAGAGTAACATGACAGCACCTTCATGAAGAAGAGCTCTATCAGAAGTCTCAAGCTTGCATTGGAAAGATGGTGGTTAAGGTATTTGCCTGTGAAGCCGAAGGACCCAGGTTCAATTCCCCAGTGTCCACATAAGGCAAGATGCACAAGGTGGTACATGCATCTAGAGTTCATTTACAGTGGCTGGAGGCCCTGGTGTGCCCATTTGCTCTCTATATTTATCTGCCTCTTTCTCTGTCAAATAAGTAAACAATTTTAAAAAATCTCAAGCTTACTTTTCCACCATCCTCCCCTTATGTATTATACATAATAAATTATCTATACTCCTTTTAAACTATTATTTGTGGGACTGGAGAAATGGCTTATCAGTTAAGATATTTGCCTGCAAAGCCAAAAGACCCAGGTTTGATTCCCCAGAACCATATAAGTCAGATGCACAAGGTGGCACATGTATCTGGAGTTTGTAATGACCAGAGGCCCTGGTATGCCCACTCATTCTCTCTCCCTCTCTCTCTTCTTTCTCTCTCAAATAAATAAATTAAAATATTTGAAATATATATATCATTTATTTATCTGCAAGCAGAAAGAGAGAACAAGAGAAGGAATGGGTGTGCCAGGGCCTTCATATATAGACTTTTCACATAAAATGCATCAGCAACAATTGTGAAAGGTTTTGCAGATGGACAGAAAGGATGCTATATAGACTGATTAGCATGTTTTTAGGTGTCCTACTATGTTCTTCCAGATTATCTTCAGCTTTCACTGTGCTTAAGATAATTGTTGTTGATGGCTGGGCATGATGGAGCACATCTTTAATCCCAGCACTCAGGAGGCAGAGGTAAGGAGGATCGCTATGAGTTTGAGGCCAGCCTGAGACTACAGAGTGAATTCCAGGTCAGCCTGGCTAGAGTGAGACCCAACCAAGGGGGAAAAACAAAAAAGATATTGCTGTTGTTGATTATTTGGATTTTGGTTGGGGTTGATGAGGTTTTTTTTTGGGGGGGGAGGTCAAGGTTGAGGCAGGGTCTCATTCTCACCAAGGCAAGACTTGAAATCATAGTGACCCCCTACCTCAGCATCCCGAGTGCTGGGATCATAAGCATGAGCCACTTTCCTCAGCTTAGTGATTTTTCAACTCTGAATTATGGAAAACTAGCAAACCAATGTTTCTTGCCTATAATTAATACAAATGAATTTTGTCCTGGAGAGATAAGCCAATTCTTTCATTTGCATACTGACCAGTGTTGCGTCTATTTGTAGACTCATCTCATCACTCTGGATGGCTTCCATGTGCCTGCATTGTTTTGTTTGGTTTTTTAAAGTTCTTTTATGAATGTGTTGAGATATCTTACTGGTTCCCTGTAGCAGACAGATTCAGGTTCGCTGAGATGAACTTCCAGACCAGGCCCAATTATGGAGGATATTTATTGAAGCTTACAGATCCCAGCAGAGAGAGAGAAGCCACAAGCCCCAAAGCCAAAAAGCACCCCCATACACACACTTCAGGAACTGCAGGTGGAACTAGGCTCTTCGCATATCTTTACATTGGAATTTCAAACCCACCATCACACCTTAAGAACTGCCCAGTAACACCTCCTCCAGCCAGGTGGCTGCAGATCCAAACTACAAACTAATAAAACACTGAATAGGGCTGGAGAGATGGCTTAGTGGTTAAGGAAGATTTCCTGCAAAGCCAAAGGACCCAGGTTCAATTCCTAAGAACCCATGTAAGCCAGATGCATAAGGAGGGCACACACATCTGGAGTTTGTTTACAGTAGCTGGAGGCCATGATGCACCCATTCTCTCTATATATATAAAATAAATAATTAATTTAAAAAAACAGTTGGGGGCTGGAGAGATGGCTTAGCAATTAAAGGCACTTGCTTGCAAAGCCAAAGGACCCAGGTTCAACTCCCCAGGACCCACGTAAACCAGATGTACAAGTGGGTGCATGTATCTGGAGTTCATTTGCAGAGTGGCTGGAGGCCCTTGTGTGCCTATTCTCTCTCTCTCTTTCTACCTGCCTATTTCTGTATCTCTCCGTCTCCCTAATAAATAAGTAAAAATAAAAATAAGTAAATAAATAAATAAAAACACTGACTATATTGGGGCCATCTATTCAAACTACCATATTCCCTAATTAATTAGCAAATTAAAATCTTGACATATTGGGCTGGAGAGATGGCTTAGCAGTTAAGGCTCATGCCTACAAAGCCTAAGGACCCAGGTTCGATTCTCCAGGTCCCACGTAAGCCAGATGCACATGGTGGCACATGCATGTGGAGTTCGGGCCCTGGTGTGCCCATTCTCACTCTGTCTCTCTCTCCCTCCCTCTCTCTCTATCTCTAATAAATAAATAAAAATAAACTCTTTAAAAATTTTTTGACATATTAATTTCATATTTGTATATGATCTCACCTTTTAAAAATACGTTGTTAGGAGCTGGGCATGGTGATGCACACCTTTAATCCCAGCACTGGGGAGGCAGAGGTAGGAGGTTTGCTGTGAGTTTGAGGCCAGCCTGGGACTACACAGTGAGTACCAGGTCAGTTTGGGTCTGAGCTAGAATGAACCCCTACCTCACAAAAAACATATGTTTATGTTTTTTATATATATATATACATATATATGTATATTATACATATATATATATATAAATATATATATATATAAATATATATATATATATATGATGTGTAAGGAAAGTGTAAGAGAAAAGCAAAAGAAACCACCAGACTGTTTATTAGAGAATACAGAGAGGGGCCTCAGCTTTCCCGTGGGATGAAGGCTGAAGCACTGGGCCAGGCTAGGGTGTAAGTTTATAAGGAGGATCCTAAGAAAAATGGACTGCATCAGGTGCAGGTAATTAGAAAATTGTAGCTGTTTGTGTCCTTGTTCAGAATAGGCTTCTTCAGCCAGGATTGTCTAAGGAAGGATACCCAGATGGTTTCTGGTCCTTCAAGGCCAGCTAAGCTAAGGCGAGTATATCAGTCAGGGAAGGTGTCAAACTTCTTTATTGCCCACAAGCTTCAGGGATGGCTGTTAACTCTCTAGTTCCCTTTAGTTTTCAGGGAAGGCTATGAACCCTTCAATATGTATGTTTAGTTAGTTAGGGGACAGGAAGAAGGCTGAGCACAGCCAGCGTTCAGATCCCTGCATTGAAGCGGTGCATGCATTTGTAATCGCAGCACACTGTGGCAATGAACACTGGAGTCAGGGGCTGGAGAGAAGACTTAACAGTTAAGGAACCTGCCGGAGATGCCTAAGGACCCAGGTGTGATATTCCAGGGCCCATGTAAGCCAGATGCACAAGGTGCCACATGCATCTGGTTTATTTGCAGTGACTAGAAGCCCTGGCATGCTCATTTTCTCTCTCTTTCTCTCCCTTTCCCTCTCTCCATCTCTCTCTCTCTCTCTCTCCCTCCCTCCCTCCCTCCCTCCCTCCCTCCCTTCCTCCGTCCCTCCCTCCCTCTTTCTCTCTTTCTTTCAAATGAATAAATATAAATTTAAAACGTGGTCCAGATGTGAACATTAAAGGGGGCACACATGTCTGGAGTTCAATTGCAGTTTTTGGAGACCCTGGAGGGCCAATTCTCTCTCTCTCTCTCTCTCTCATTAAAAAAAAAAAAAAAAAAAAAAAAAAAAAAAAAAAGCCAGTCTGTTGGGTTCACCTCAAAAACACAAAGAGAGAATAGCAATTAAAATGATAGTAAATAAAGTAGAATCTATAAAACAGATAATGAAGTGACGATATTTAATAGGAAAATTTGGAAAGGAAAATAAATGAGGTTTCGTGATAAACAGTGCCCACCTTTAATCCCAGGCAAAGATAGGAAGATTGCTGTAAATTCAAGGCCACTCTAAGACTACATAGTGAATTCCAGGTCAGCCTAGGCTAGGAAGAGCCCTACCTTACAAAACCAAAAACAAAAGAAAAAAGATAGAGAAAAGAGATGCCTGTGAACGTTCTGTTTCTGTGTTATTCATCAGGTAACAGGACCATGTATGGTTACCACTCACTTCAGGATTGATGGATACAGTCACAAGCCCTGAATAATCTTTAAAATGATATAATCTGAAAGAAATAAAGAGAGAGAGAGAGAGAAAGAAAGAGGGAGGGAGGGAGGGAGGGAAGGAGGAAGGAAGGAAGGAAGGAAGGAAGGAAGGAAGGAAGGAAGGAAGGAAGGAAGGAAGGAAGGAAGGAAGGAAAGAAAGAAGGAAGGAAGGAAAGAAGAGAGAGAGAAAGACCACCTTGTACTTGAGAATAAAGACAGACTTGATTCCACACACAAAAGCCACATTTCCTGGGTGGGCTATTTTAATCCCTTGTTGGATGGACCATTAAAATCAAACTACTGGGCTGGAGAGATGGCTCAGCGGTTAAAGCACTTGCCTGCAAAGCCTGGCTAGCCGACTTCAATTCCCCAGTACCCACTTAAGACAGATGCACAAGGTGGCGCGTGTGTCTGGGGTTTGCAGTGGCTAAAAGCCCTGCCGTGTCCCCCCACCCTACCCCGCCTCTCTTTCTCTGTTTGCACATAAAAAATAATTTCGAACTACTGTCTCACAAACCATCCAGGCAGCCAGTGGGTTTCAGAGCAAGGAGAATGACCAGGTGGGTTCAACAATGCACCTTTGGTGAGCTCCATGTGGCCACTGTCAAAGGACAGCAGCTAGGCAGTTGTGCCCCACATACAACGGACACTTAATGGACCCTTGCTTCTCCTGTGGTGTATATACTTCATCGCAACAGGGACCTTTTAATCCTGGACTATTCAGTTTATCTCTCCACCTTAATTGAATCACCTGTGTAATTGCTGTAAGGTTCGTGAAAGACCAAAGACCACCCACGACCACTCTGAGGCAGGAAAAGTTGCTGTTTATTGGGGCCACGAGCGATCCGGCTGTGTCATAGGAGAGAGAGAGAACAGCCCCCCTAAGTCTAGACAGTGTGGGTTTTATAGAGTCCTTTCCTTTGGGAGGGGGGTACAGGGAACAAAGGACTGAGGCATTCCAGGGAGAACAGGCACCAAATGGAGATGCTAATTAATCAGAGGGACAGAGACTAAACGGAGGACGTAATCAGTCCGAGGATGACCTCAGAAGAGGAGCCAGGTTGTCTCCAAGATGAGATGGGCAGGAAGACGGTGGCTGGGGGCATTGTCAGGTCGGAGGAGTAGGGGTTAGGCAATGGAAACGTCTAAGTTGCAATAATCAGACTGCGTTCTCTTCCTTTTGGGACTCCTATCCTACCTAACCATCACCAAGTGCACATGTCAATTTAGGTTGTTGTGCAGATGAGAAGTTCATTTTCTTCTGTTGTTTGTTTGTTTGTTTATTTGTGTGTGTGTTTGTAAGCAGAGAGACAGACAGAATGGGTGTGCCAGGACTTCCAGCTACTGCAAAGGAACTCCAGACTCACGCACCGCCGCTTGCCTCTGCCATTACGTTGGTACTGGAAACACGAACCCCGCTCGTTAGGAGTGGCAGGGAAGTGCCTTGACCACTGAACCATCTCTCCAGCCCCTGAAAAGTTTATTTTCATCACACATTCTTTCCATTTTACTGCCGACTCCTGTAGATTTATCCTTCAGCTCTCCTCCAATTTGCACAGGCTCTTAGAATAACCTTGAAAAGTACTGTTGTAAGTTGAGTATTTTGTATCACCATTAGGTTAATAGTAAATTAAACCCAATTATGAAATTCACTGCTACAATAGTTAGAGTCCAATCAGGATAGAAAATTAATGAGAACAAAATAATGGAAAATTAACACAATTGGGACTGGATTATTATTATCCCAGTGATTCTCATAATTCATACCTTCTTAAATATAACAGTGAGGGAAATGTAATTTCAGATAAAAATATGAGAAAGAAAGAAAAATGTTTACCTTATTTGAACTTGCCATTTGGTTTATATCAGCAGAAAATTAATTATCATACTTTTTAAAGTGTGTGAAACCTTTGAGTGTGATGGGGATTTCAAATATTTACAAGGACAACAGTGACTTTATTTAAGGATAAGACTACAAACCAACATCACCCCAGTTAATGAGGGCATCATAGCGCAGGCAAAGTGTACTTTAAAAAGTCATTTTTGGGATGGAGAGATGGCTTAGCAGTTAAGCGCTTGCCTGTGAAGCCTAAGGACCCTGGTTCGAGGCTCGGTTCCCCAGGTCCCACATTAGCCAGATGCACAAGGGGGCACATGCATCTGGAGTTCGTTTGCAGAGGCTGGAAGCCCTGGCACGCCCATTCTCTCTCTCTCTCCCTCTATCTGTCTTTCTCTCTGTGTCTGTTGCTCTCAAATAAATAAAAATAAAAAATAAAAATAAAAATAAAAGTCATTTTTTTGTTTGGCATGGTGGCACATGCCTTTAATCCCACCTCTTGGGAGGAGAGGTAGGAGGATCACTGTGAGTTCAAGGCCACCTGAGACTACTTAGTGAATTCCAGGTCATCCTGGGGTAAAGCAAGACCCCACCTTGAAAAAGCAAAAGCAAAAATTAGTTTTCCCCTGAGAACAAAAGCTTAATTTAACCTTTCTACAATTTTGTTTTTATTTTATTTTTATTTATTTATTTTTTTTTTTTTTTTTGATTTCTGAGGTAGGGTCTCACTCTAGCCCAGGCTGACTTGGAACTCACTATGTATTCTCAGAGTGATGTTGAACTCATGGCAATCCTACCTCTGCCTCCCATGTGCTGGGATTAAAGGCATGAGCCACCACACCTGGCACCTTTCTATAATTTTAACCAATATCTATTTAAAATAATTATAAATGTATTCTACATTCCTCACAAGAAGGACACTGGAGTAAACATATTTATTTAAAACATTTCCTAAAGTCCAATAAAAGAAACAAAGCAACAAAAATGTAAAGAGAGGACTGGAGAGATAGCTCAGCAGTTAAGGCACTTGCTTGGGAAGCCTAAGGACCCATTCGCTTTCCCAGTGCCCACATAAGCCAGATGCAAAAGATAACACATGTGCTTGGAATTCATTTGCAGTGGCTAGAGGTACTGTGACACCCATTCTCTTCCTCTCTCTCTCTCTAATAAATTCATGAATAAAACTGTTAAAAAATATTTTCACCGGGCGTGGTGGTGCACGCCATTAATCCCAGCACTCAGGAGGCAGAGAGAGGTAGGAGGATCACCGTGAGTGAGGCCACCCCGAGACTACATACTAAATTCCAGGTCAGCCTGGGCTACAGTGAAACCCTACCTTGAAAAGCCAAAAAAATAAAAAATATTTTTAGGGCTGGAAAGATAACTTAGCAGTTAAGGCATTTGCCTGCATATCCAGAAGACCCATTTCTACTCCCCAGTACCCATGTGAAGCCAGATGCACAAAGTGGCACAAGTGTCTGGAGTTTGTTTGCAGGGAGTGGAAGACCTGGTGTGCCCATTCTCTCTCTTTTTTCTCTCTGTCTCTTTCTCTCATAAACAATAAAATATTTTTCAAGTGTGTTTTAAATGTCCATAGCATAGGCACTGCGGGCACCAGAAAGTGCTCAAGTTCCAGTGCGCACGCTGTAAGCAATGCTCGTCAGCTATGTATCTCTACCAGTTAGCTTCTCCTTGCTGAGACAAAGCACCCAACCAAAAGCAGCTTATGGGAGGAAAGAGTTCATTTCAGGCTGACAGTTTCAAGGGAAAGTTCCAGCAAGGCAGAGCAGGCAACTGGGGCATCACATCTCTGTACATGGTAGGGGACTCATTCTTGCTAGAGAGACTAGCAAGGATGAGCCAGCTCTGAACACCCAGTGGGCTGGACAAACAATCCTCAAGGGCACCCCCAGCAACACACCTCCTCCAGCAAGACTACCTCCCACAGGCTTCACCAGCTGGGCACTAAGTAGGAAACTTAAATCCAGGAATGGTGGCACATGCCTTTAATCCCAGCACTTGGGAGGCAGAGGTAGGAAGATCGAGGTGAGTTCAAGGCTACCCTGAGACTACATAGTAAATTCCAGATCAGCCTGAGCTAGAGTGAGATCCTACCTCAAAAAACCAAAAAAAAAAAAAAAAAAAAAAAAAATATATATATATATATATATATATATATATATATATATGTATACACACACACACACACACACACACACACACACACACACATATATATATATATATATATATATATATATATATATATATATATATTCAAGGAAACTTAATTACAAACATCTGAGAGTTATGGGGGATATTTTATATTCAAACCACCACAAACTATCATCATCATCATCAATTACCCAACTTCCAGGTTTCCCATCTAAGAAGAAAACATTCCCATAAAGAAAAGTAAATGCCAGTCCCTTACCAGGTATCATTTTAATCAACTTTTCCCCAATGAACTTAACTTTCCGAGAAAATAAACTACATTCAACACAATATTGTTACAATAGTCCATAGCCAAATTATCAAGCCTTAGTTCACTGAGATGATGTAACAAAAATGACAGCTCTGTGGCTGGGAAGATTGCTCAGTGGGTAATGTGCTTGGCAGCAATGCCTAAGAACACATGTTTGAATCTTCAGATCCCACATAAACCAGACACAGTGACACAAGCATGCAATGTCACACGTGTGCCACAAGGGGCGCACATGTCTGGAGTTCATTCACAGTGAATGAAAGGCCCTGGTCCACCCCTTCTCTATCTCCTCTTCCTCTCTTGTTTCTTTCTCTCTCTCTCTCTCCTTCTCTCTCTCTCAAAACTAAAATGCTAAAAAATAAATTTAAAATTTTTTAAATGACAGCTCTGGAAGCTCCAAAACTGAGGCTCTGAAAGATTCACTGGTGAGGGCCCACTTCCTCACAGACGGTGCCATCTTGTTATGTACTTCCATGGTGAAAGAGGCAGATATAGCCTCTGGGGTCTCTTTAATAGGAGTACTAATCATGTCAAGTGTGTTGGCACATGCCTTTAATCCCAGCACTCAGTAGGCAGAGGTAGGATTGCTGTGAGTTCAAGGCTACCCTGAGACTACATAGTGAATTCCAGATCAGCCTATGCTAGAGTGAGACCCTACTTAGAGGGAGAAAAAAAAAGTTCAGGGGGTACTAATCATTTTTCCAAAATTTCCTGCCCCTAATAACATCAAATTTGGAGATAGGATTCCAATATGGGAACTGGATGATGGGGACAGACATAAAAGCATTCAGCCTGCATTGGTGGTTCAGCAGTTAAGGTGCTTGCCTGCAAAGCCTGAGGACCCAACTTCGATTCCCCAGTACTCACATAAAACCAGATGCACAAGGTGAAACATGCGTCTGGAGTTCATTTGCAGTGGCTAGAGGTCCTGGCACGCCCATTCTCTGTTTTTACCTAGCTCTTTCTCTCTCTCTCAAATAAATAAAATATTTAAATATATGTTTATTTATTTATTCATATATATATATGAATATATATATGTATGTGTGAGTGTGTGTATATATATATTCAGAGACTAGAGAGATGGCTTAGCAGTTAAGACACTTGCCTTCAAAGCCTAAAAATCCAGATTCTTTTTCCCAGTACCCATGTAAGCCAGATGAACATGGTGGCGCATGCATCTGAAGTTGGTTTTCGTGGCTGGTGCACCCATTCTCTCTCTCTCTCTCTCACTCTCACTCTCACTCTCACTCTCACTCTTTCTCTATCTCTCTCATAAATAACTACATAAAATGTTAAAAATAAACCACATTTAGCCCATTGCAAACTGCCGAGATGATAAAATTCTCACTTTGGAGCTGTGCTCACCACCAAGCATTATGACTGGGTTGTAGAAACATGATAGAGAACATGAACTTCATCTCCAAAGACTACAGGTAAATACCAAGTGCAAGAGTCACATCTCAGACCCTGCATCAGTGAGAGGCACATTCAACGCTGAGGCAGCAGTGAAAGCCTGGTGTGTATGAAAGCTCCTGAGAGAGACAGCAAAAGGAACACAGTCTGAAACAAAAAGGAACATTGCTCTGCATGCATGTGTGGTAGGTAGGAAGTGGTGTGTGTGGTGTACGTGTGTGTGGTATATGCACGTGTACTAGGCATGAAGTGGTATATGTATGTGTGGTATGTGCATGTAGTAGGCATGTATGTGGTATGTGTACATGTGTGTATTGTAGATATAATGCCCTGTGGGCAGATGCAGAGGACAGAGGAGAATGTTGGGGGGCCCCTCCATTGCTCATCCCTGTTTCCATGAGATGGAATATCTTCATTAAATCCAAAGATTTTGGTGGTTTTTGTGAGCCCCAGTCTATTCACAGGACTGGAGTTACACACTGAATGCCATGCCCAGCTATTTATGTGGTTTCTAGAGAAAGGAACAGAGCTGTCTGGGGCCTTCTCTAGCCTTCATTCTTAAGCAGGGAGCACTCAAGTACTAAGCCATCTCTCCAGACCAAATGGATATTTTTTAATTTGAAAACAACTTTATTAAAATTGTGCATAATCTCCCATTATGCCCCTGTGTCCCCCTCTCCACTCACCTCTAGTGAAACCCCTCTTCTCCCAACTGTTCGCTCTATTTGTTGTTGTTTTTGAGGTAAGCTGTCACTCTAGCCCAAGCTGGCCTGGAATTCACTATGTAGTCTCAGGCTGGCCTCAAACTCATAGCCATCCTCCTACCTCTGACTCCCCAGTGCTGGGATTTAAAAAGTGTGCCACCACAACTGGCTTATTTTAAATTTTAAGGCTCAGGTACAGAATAAAAAAAGAATGGATAAGATCAATGAGAAAAAATAAAAAGATACTTTTGTTTAAAGCTTTAAAGTTAGGACTGGAAAGATAGCTGGGCAGTTAAAGGCACTTGCTTGCAATTGGTTCAATTCCAGAGTCACTCACATAAATCAGATGCAAAATGTGGCTCAACAAAAGAGAGGAAGGATTCTTTGTGACACTTTCTTCCAGACACAAAGGCCATAATCTCACAGTATCTGGTGCTACCTACACAGGAGCTGCATAATAAGAGGGAAAAGGAAGACATCAAAATAGGAGACTAGAGAGACTTCTGGTTAAGATGGCAGCATAGGAACCATGCCAAAGACGCATAGGGGAAAAAAAACCAAAAAAAAAGAAAAAAACCTAGCAAAATGCACTCTTCTACTAAAAGGTGAGGTGTATAAGAAATTACCACTGGCAGCAGAGAAGTAGGAGAGATCCAGAGCAGCCGAGCCCACACAGGCAGGCAGAAGTGGCTCCAGCAGCAGCAGCACCAGGTCCGCGGGGCCACAGCTGAAAGACTCAGCTTGAGCCACAGGAAAAGCCAGGTAAGGGGATTTTCCACTCACATTCGAGTTCTTCGCAAATTCACGAAATGTGATGGAAGAACCGCAGTGAACAATGGAGGAGCAGATCACAAGGTAGAGGATCACGTGGACCAGGAAGAGAACTAGAGCCACCATCCACAGCCTCCCCTCCCCCACCACCAGTGCAAGCAAGCACCAGAGACCAGGGAGAGGGCGATCACAGCACCCAGAACCCACAACCAGAGCAGTGATCCAATGGCCCAGCCAGCCTATTTAAACCCACAGTGCACCAAAGAGGAGCCCAAGGAGGAGTGTAGCATAACTGAGACCAAAATCATCCCAAAAGGTGACTGGGATTACACCAGGTCAGTACTCCCCAAATAAACCTGGTATATAGGCCTGAACCCGAATTGCTAATGGCACCTTCCATATCAAGATAAATTATATGTTAAATCTGATGGATGGTCAGATTTGCCATTCTTAAATGAGCTATGTTTTGGGCTTATTATTTGTTGCTTCTTGATTTATAGTGGCTTTGTTTCCTCTTCTGTTGTACACTAGGGAAAGGTCTCACTTGCTCACAAGCTGACTTGGAACCCTCAACAGACCAGAAATCTTAACCCCCTAGTTGACAGAATTAAGGGTGTGGGGGCAACACACACCCTAAGGGGTTGAGACTTTGTTAGAGGATCTGGTTGTCATAATACCTACTCTGTGCTGTTTTTCATTAAATGTGTACATTGTTTAGCTAAATTTTAGAATCTGCCTGTATTTTGTTCCACTCAGCCTACTTCAATACTCTCATAGCAGGAAAATCCAACACCTAGGGTCACTTTTGTAGATACTCTGAGAGTCTTAAGAGCCACAGCTAGCACCTTAAGCTCCTACCCTGAAGATATATAACATCAGATTTATTAATACATCTAATAATACTGCAGCTAACTAGAAAATCCAAAAATAAAATTAATCCAAGATGTAAAAATACAAACATTATAAGACAAAACACAAAAAATCAAGACAATATAAATCCACCAAAAAGTATTAATGCATCAGAAATGACCTCCAATGAGAATGAGTTAGAGGAAATACCTGAGAAAGATTTCAAAAGAATGATTATAAACATGCTCAAGGAAGTCAAAGGAATGAAAGATGAAATCAAAGGGATCAAGAATACACAGGAAACCAATTTAATGAAATAAAGAGGTCAAAACAAGGCATAAACAAGGAAATAGAAATAATAAAGAAAAAAACAATCAGAATTACTAGCAATGAAGAACACAGTTAATGAAATTTTAAAAACTCTGTAGAAAATCTCATGAGTAGAATGGATGAAGGAGAGGACAGAATATCTAAACTAGAAGACCAGGTGGAAGATCTAATACAGTAGAACAAAGAGAAAGACAAACTAATAGGAAAGTATGAATGGGAATTTCAAGATATTCAGCACACTATGAAAAGATAAAACATAAGAATACAGAGTATAGAGGAAGGAAAAGAATTTCACTCCAAAGGCATAGTAGGTGTAGCAGACAGCTTCAGGTTCACTGAGATGAACTTTCAGACCAGGCACAGTTATGGAGGAAGGGATATTTATTGAAGCTTACAGATTCAGGGGAAGATCCATAATGGCAGAAGAAGCTGGCCTGCCTTCACAGGCCCAAACAGAGAGAGGGAAGTACAAGCCTAAAGCCAAAAGCCACAGCACACTTCAGGAACTCCAGCTAGGCACACTTTGCATATCTTTAGATTGAAATCAGAAACCCACCACCACACCTTAAGATCACACAGTAACATTGCCTCCAGCCAGGTGGTACAGAATGCAAACTACAAACAATAAAGAACTGAATATATAGGAGCCATCTATTCTATACAAACCACCACAGTAGGCTTCCTCAACAAAATCATAGAAAAAAACTTCCCCCAAATTGGGAAAGAAGTGCCAATGCAGATACAGGAAGCCTTTAGAACCCCAACCAGACAAAACCTGGAAAGAACCTCTCCTCATCATATTATAATCAAACTACCAAACACATATACCAAAGAAAAAATATTGAAAGCGATTAGAGAGAAAAATCAAGTTACATACAAAGGCAAGCCCATCAGGATTACAGCAGATTACTCAACACAAACTTTAAAAGCCAGAAGGGCTTGGAGTGATGTCTTCCAAATTCTGAAAGATAACAACTGTCAACCAAGGTTACTTTATCCTACAAAGCTATACATTCAAATAGACGGAGAAATAAGGACATTCCATGACAAAAGCAAGCTAAAGGAGTATTTGAAGACAAAACCCGCTCTACAGAAAATACTTGAAAGAATCCTCCATGCTGAAGACAAAAGCACACATATAAGGAACCTGGAAAAACCAAACAATACTCAAATACTAGTTAACACAAGAGAGCAAAGGCAAAACCAGAAGAACTACAAAAGAAATGGCAAGAATAAATACACACCTTTCAATAATATCTCTTAATATCAATGGCCTCAATGCCCTATCCAAAAGACAGAGCTTTGCAGACTGGGTTAAAAAGCAGGATCCTTCAATTTGTTGCCACCAAGAAACACACCTTTCTACTAAGGATGGTCACTATATTAGAGTGAAAGGTTGGAAAACGGTGTTTCAAGCAAATGGGCCTAGAAAAAAAGCAGGTGTTCCTATCCTAATATTTGACAAGGTAGACTTCAGTCCAACATCAGTTAAGAAGGATAAGGAAGATCTCTTTATATTGATTAAAGGCACACTCCAACAGGAGGACATTACAATCCTAAACATATATGCACCTAACATGAGGGCTCCCAACTTCATCAAACAAACACTATTAGAAGTAAGGTCACAGATAACACCCAACACAGTTGTAGTGGGTGACTTCAACACCCCACTCTCATCAATTGACAGGTCATCCCAAAAAAAAATAAACAGAGGGGCATCTGGATTAAATGAGATCATTAAATAAATAATAATAATAAACAAATAATAATTAAATTAATTAAATGGACCTGACAGATATATATAAGACATTTCATCCAAATGCTGCAGAATATACATTCTTTTCAACAGCACGTGGAACATTCTCTAAAATAGACTATATATTAGGACACAAAGCAAATCTTAATGAATACAGGAAAATTGAAATAATTTGTTGCATTCTATCTGACCACAATGTAATCAAACAACAAATCAATAGCAAGAAAATCTAGAGCATACACAAAATCATAGAAACTAAACAATACACTATTAAATGATGAATGGGTCAATGAAGAAAGCAAGAAGGAAATCAAAAAAATTCATAGAGTCAAATAATAATAAGAACACAACATACCAAAACCTTTGGGACACAATGAAGGCAGTCCTAAGAAGGAAATTTACAGCTTTAAGTGCCTATATTAAGAAATTAGAAAGGTCACAAGTAAATGACCTAATGCTTCACCTTAAAGCCATAGAAAAAGAAGAACAAGGCAAGACGGTGGGAAGAAATAATAAAGATGAGGGCAGAAATTAATGAAATAGAAAACAAAAAACATCCAAAGATTCAATGAAACTTCAAGTTGGTTCTTTGAAAGGATAAATAAGATTGATACACCCTTAGCAAATCTGACCAAAAGAAAGAGAGAAGAGACACAAATTAATAAAATTAGAAGTGAAAAAGGCAACATTACAACAGATACCAGAGAATTCAAAAAAATCATAGGAACATATTATAAAAACATATACTCCACTAAGTATGAAAATCAGAAAAAAATCTATAATGTCCTTGATTTATTTGACCTAACTAAACTAAATCAAGATGAGATTAATTGCTTAAATATACCTATAATAAGTATGGAGTTATCAAAAATCTCCCAACTAAAAAATGTCCAGGCCCAGATGGATTCACTGCTGAATTTTACCAGACCTTCAGGGAAGAAATAACACCATTGCTTCTTGAGCTTTTTCACAAAATAGAAAAAGAAGGAATGCTACCAAACTCCTTCTACAAAGCCAGCATTACCCTGATACCAAAACAAGACAAAGATAGAGCAAAAAAAGAAAATTACAGACAAAGCTCCCTCAAAACATAGATGCAAAATTTCTCAAAAAAAATATGGGCAAACAGAATACAAAAACATATTAGAAAGATCATACACCCCGACCAAGTAGGCTTTATCCCAGAGATGCAGGAATGGTTCAACATATGCAAATCAATAAATGTAATACATTATATAAATGGACTGAAGGACAAAAATCACATGACCATCTCATAAGATGCAGAGAAAGCATTTGACAAAATCCAACATCCCTTCAAGATAAAACTCCTACAGAGACTGGGAATAGAAGAAACATAACTCAATATAATAAAGGCTATTTATGACAAGCCTACAGCCAACATATTACTAAATGGGGTAAAACTGGAAGCTTTTCCACTAAAATCAGGCACAAGGTAAGGGTATCCACTGTCCCCACTTTTATTTAATATAGTACTGGAAGTCTTAGCCACAGAAATAAGGCAAGAGACACACATAAAAGTGATACAAATTGGAAAGAAAGAGGTCAAAGAGGTTATCATTATTTGCAGATGACATGATTCTATACATAAAGGACCCTAAAGACTCTACCAGCAAACTGTTAGAGCTGATAAACACCTACAGCCATGTAGCAGGATACAAAATAAATACACAGAAGTCATTAGCCTTCCTATATTCTAGCAACAAACACACAAAGGATAAAATCAGAGAATCACTCCCATTTGTAATTGCATCAAAAAATAAAAATAAAAAGTAAAGTACCTTGGAATAAACCTAACCAAGGAAGTGAAGGATCTCTACAATGAAAACTTTAAAACACTCAAGAAAGAAATTGCAGAAGACACTGGGAAATGGAAAAACATCCCTTGTTCCTGGATTGGAAGAATCAATATTGTGAAAATGGCAATCATATCAAAAGCAATCTACACATCTAATACAATCCCCATCAAAATTCCAATGGTATTCTTCATGGAAATAGAAAAAAAATCCAAAAAATCATTTGGAATCACAAAATATCTCAAATATCTAAAACAACTTTGAGCAACAAAAATAAGGCTGGTGGTATTACCATACCTGAGTTTAACCTATACTACAGAACCATAGTACCAAAAACAGCATGGTACTGCCACAAAAGCAGACATGTAGATCAGTGGAACAGAATAGAGGACCCAGATGTAAGTCTGGGCAGCTACAGCCACCTGATATTCAGTAAAAATGCCAAAATACTCATTGGAGAAAAGACAGCCACTTCAACAAATAGTGTTGGGAAAACTGGATATGTATCTGTAGAAGGATGCAACTAGATCCTTCTCTCTCTCCATGCACAAGAATTAAGTCCAAATGGATTAAAGACCTTAACATCAGACCTGAAACTCTGCAACTTCTAAAGGAAAAAGTAGGTGAAATCCTACATACTGGTTTTGGCAAAGACTTTCTGAATACAACCCCAATTGCTCAACAATAAAACCACAAATTAACTACTGGAAACTCATGAAATTACAAATATTTTGTATGGCAAGGGACACTGTGAATAAAACAAAGAGGGAACCTAGAGAATGGGAAAAAAATCTTCACCAGCTATACATCTGATAGAGGATTAATATCTAGGATATACAAAGAACTCAAAAAATTAAATAATAAGAAATCAAACAAGCCAATTAAAGAATGGGTTATGGAACTAAAGAGAGTTCTCAAAAGAAGAAATAGCGATGCCACAAAAGCATCTAAGAAAGTGTTCTACATCCCTAATCATCCAGGGAAATGCAGATTAAAACTATGTTGAGATTCCATCTCACTCCTCTCATATTGGCTACCATCATGAAAACAAATGACATAAATGCTGGTGAGGATGTGGAAAAAGAGGAACCCTTCTACACTGTTGGTGGGAATGCACTCTAGTCCAGCCATTGTGGAAATCAGTGTGGAGGTTCCTAAAACAGCTAAAGATTGATCTACCATATGACCCAGTTATAGCACTCCTAGGCATATATCCTAAGGACTCATCTCATTACCTTAGAGATACTTGTGCAACCATGTTTATTGTCACTCAATTTACAATAGCTGGGAAATGGATCTAGCCCAGATGTCCCTCAACTGATGAGTGGATAAAGAAGATATGACAAATTTATACAATGGAATTCTACTCAGCAGTAAAGAAAAATGAAGTTATGAAATTTGCAGGCAAATGGATGGATCTGAAAAGGATTGTACTAATTGCATCAAAAAATACAAATAAAGTACCTTGGAATAAACCTAACCAAGGAAACGAAGGATCTCTACAATGAAAACTCAGGCCCAGAAAGCCAAGCATCACATGTTCTCTCTCATATGTGGATCCTACCTACAGATGACTGGACTTCTGTGTGAGTAGAAAGAAAACTCAGTAGCAAAGGCCAGTAAGCTAGAAAAGAGATAAAAAGGGAAGAGAAAGTAAGGGAGGGGAGTACTTAATAGGATGGTATCATATATATGTAAGTAGAATAAATTAATGGAGATGAAAAGGCCCAAGTGAGGTCAGGGGAAGAGATTGAGTAAAGGAAAGGTGGAGGGAGGGCTAATCAAAATCTAAGAGAAGGGCTGGAGAGATGGCTTAGTGGTTAAGCGCTTGCCTGTGAAGCCTAAGGACCCCGGTTCGAGGCTTGGTTCCCCAGGTCCCACGTTAGCCAGATGCACAAGGGGGCGCATGTGTCTGGAGTTTGTTTGCAGTGGCTGGAAGCCCTGGCGCGCCCATTCTCTCTCTCTCCCTCTATCTGTCTTTCTCTCTATGTCTGTCACTCTCAAATAAATAAATAAAAAATGAACAAAAAAAATTTTTTTTAAACTCTAAGAGAATATAAATAAATCATATGGAAACCTACATTTTTGGACAATAGAACACTCAGAAGCTGTAGATTGTTGCTAGAAAATTTTCAGTGCCAGGGATGAGATACTATTTGCCACAGAGGTCCCTGATGCCCCAAAAATATTATAGGTCACTGACAAGGCCCATGGTTTCCCACCAGGAATAGATGGCAAGACCCTATTGCTGAAGACTCCACATACTTGTGTTACAAGACCACTGAGAAATCCTGCTGGAACTGAACTGATAACCTCCTCCATGTAGACCAGCTGACAAAAAGCTGGAAAAAGCCATTCTGCATGCAGTTCAAAAGGAGAGAACAAAGTGAAAATACTCAACAGTGGACATTGCAAGCCTTATATTTGGCCAGCCCGGCCATATGAGCCAATGGGTGCAATAGTAGCACATCTGTCATGGTGGAAACCAACTGCACTCTAACTGGACTGGAGGCCCATTCCATGGGAGGGAATACATCCCTGATACTGAATACCTACAACAGGGGTAGTCATGAGCCCTAGGGCTATAACGTCTCCTGCTATCTGGCTAAATGTATACACCATGTTAATCAAACTGCCCAGAAAGCACTTCTCTTAATGTTCATACCTATATCTTAATGCTACTCTCACTTTTGGTAGAGAACCTTCTCTTTCCAAATGGCAGTGACCTTGGAATGACTCAGAAGCCATCATGGTGCTAAAAAGAAGTGACAGGAGTGCTCAGCACTAAAATGTCTCTATCACACCTTCCAAGGCTCAGGGTCTATTGCAGAAGAGGTGGCAGAAAGAATATAAGAGCCAAAGGAAGGATAGGACTCCTTACAATGTGCTCCCCCAGACACAAAATGGCCTGGATATCCATGACCTCACAGTGCCTCACTCTACCTACACAAAACCATCATAATAGGAGGAAAAGATCATGACATCAAAATAAAAGAGAGACTGATTGGGAGGGGATATGATGGAGAATGGAGTCTCAATGGGGAAAGTGGAAGGGAAGGAGAGCATTACCAGGGGATATTTTTTATAATCATGGAAGTTGTTAATAAAAAAAATAATTTAAGAAGAAAAAAATTAGAGACTAAGCTAGGTATGGTGGCAAACGCCTTTAATCCCAGCACTCAGGAAGCAGAGGTAGGAGAATCACTGAGAGTTTGAGGCCATGCAGAGACTACATAGTGAATTCCAGGTCAGCCTGGGCTAGAGTGAGACTCTACCTCAAACCACAACAAAAATAGACTACTTGGGGCTGGAGAGATGGCTTAGTGATTAAGGCATTGCCTGCAAAGCCAAAGGATCCCGGTTTAATTCTCCAGGACCCACATAAGCCAGATGCACAAGGTGGCACATGCATCTGGAGTTCATTAGCAGTGGCTGGAGGCCTTGGAGTGCCCATTCTCTCCCTCTCCCTCCCTGTCTCTCCCTCTCTCTCTCCCTCTCTCTCTCTCCCTCTCTCTCTCTCTCCCTTTCTCTCAAATAAATATTTTTTTTAAATACACCAGGGCTGGAGGGATGGCTTAGCAGTTAAGGCATTTGCCTGCAAAGCCAAAGGACACAGGTTTGATTCCTCAGGACCCACATAAGCCAGATGCACAAGGGCCACATGCGGCTGTAATTCGTTTGCAGTGGCTGGAGGTCCTACTGTACCCATTCTTTTTCTCTCTCTCTCTCTTTTTTTTCTCTCTCTCTCTCCCTCTTTCTCTGTCAAATAAATTAGTAAATAATAAAATACTTTTTTAAAATAGACTAGTTGGAGCCAGGCGAGGTGGTGCATGCCTTTAATCCCAGCACTTGGGAGGCAGAGGTGGGAGGATCGCCATGAATTCAAGTCCACCCTGAAACTACATAATGAATTCCAGGTCAGCCTGGACTATAGCAGAGACCCTACCTTTAAAAAAAAAAAAATAGACTAGTTGGAAAGAAGAAAAGATTCACTGGTATATTGATTCAGGTATATTGTCCCTATGTACAGTGGTTGTCAATAAAAACTTTGAAAAACTGGTTGGAAAGATGACTTAGTGGTTAAGACACTTGCCTGTGAAGCCCAAGGACCCAGGTTCCATTTCACAGTACCCACAAGCACAAGGTGGCACATGTTCTTGGAGTTCCTTTGCAGTGGCTTGAGGCCCTGGCATGTGCATTCCTTCTCTCTCTCTCTCTCTCTCTCTCTCTCTCTCTCTCTCTCTCTCTCTCTCGTAAATAAATAAAATAATTGGGGGTTTGGGTTTTGTTTGTTTTTCAAGGAGGGTCTCCCCCCACCACCCTTCTTTTATACAATCTCTTCCCCTGGCCTCGCTTAGGCCTTTCCCCTCCCTGTAATTGGTTCTTCTACTTACATATATACAATACCATCCTGTTAAGACCTTCCCTCTCCTCCCTCCCTTATAGCCTTTTTCTAACTTATGGTTACTACTGATTTTTGGTTCCAGATTATACACAAGTCTATATATTTGTAACTAGGATCCACATATAAGAGAGAACATCCAGCATTTGGCTTTCTGGGCCTGGATTACCTCACTTAGTATAATCCTTTCCAGATCCATCCATCTCCCTGCAAATTTCATAATTTCATTTTTCTTTACCACTGAATAGAATTCCATTGTGTAGATGTACCACATCTTTATTATCCATTCATCTGTGGATAAACATCCAGGTTGGTTCCATTTTCTAGCTATTGTTGATAGAGCAGCAATAAATATGGTTGTACAAGTATCTATAAGGTAGTGAGAAGAGTTGTTAGGATATATGCCTAGGAGTGCTAGAGCTGTATCACATGGCAAATCTATTTTTTGCTGTCTCAAGAACCTCCACACTGATTTCCACAATGGCTGTACCAGATTACCTTCCCACCAATATTGCAGAAGGGTTCCCCTTTTGCCACATCCTTGCCAACATTTATGGTCATTTGTTTTCATGATGGTAGCCATTCTGACTGGAGAGAGAAGGAATCTCAAGGTAGATTTAATTTGCATTTCCCTGATGGCTAAGGATGTAGGACACATTTTTAGATGTTTGCATGCCATCTGTATTTCTTCCAGTTAGAACTCTCTATTTAGTTCCACAGCCCATTTTTTGACTGGGTTGTTTGATTTCTTATTGTTCTGTTTTTTGAGTTATTTGTATATTTTGGATATTAATCCTCTGTCCAATGTGTAACTGACAAAGATTTCTCCCATTCTGTAGGTTGTCTCTTTGCTCTATTCACAGTGTCCTTTGCTGTACAAAAGGTTTGTAATTTCATGAGATCCCAGTAGTTGATTAGCTGTTTTATTTTCTGAGCAACTGTGGTGATATTCAGAATGCCAATATGTTGAAGAGTTTCCCCTACCTTTTCCTCTAGCAATTTCAGAGTTTCAGGTCTGACATTAAGGTCCTTGATCCACTTGGATTTGATTCTTGTGCATGGAAAAAGACGAGGATCTATTTTCATCTTTCTACATATAGATATCCAGGTTTCCCAGCACCACTTGTTGAAGAGGCTATCTTTTCTCCAATGAATATTTTTGGCATTTTTGTCAAAAATCAGATGGCAGTAGCTGCCTGGGTTAACATCTGGGGCCTCTATACTCTTCCATTGATCTACATGTCTGTCTCTATGCCAATACCATGCTGTTTTTGTTACTATGGCTTTGTAATATAGCTTAAAATCAAGTATGGTGATGCCAGCAGCTTTATTTTTGTTGCTCAAAATCATTCTGACTACTTGAGGGGTTTTTTCTGCTTCCAAATGAAATTTAGGATTTTTTCTATTCCTGTGAAGAATACCATTGGAATTTTAATGGGGATTGCATTAAATGTGTAGATTGCTTTTGGTAAGTTTGACATTTTCACAATATTGATTCTTCCAATTCAAGAGATGGGAAATTTTTCCATTTCCTTGTGTCTTCTGCAATTTCTCGCTTGAGTGTTTTAAAATTCTCATTATAGAGCTCCTTCACTTCCTTAGTTAAGTTTATTCCAAGATACTTTATTTATTTATTTATTTATTTTCGAGGCAATTGTGAATGTGAGAGATCCCCTGATTTCATTCTCCAAATGTTTGTTGTTAGTATATAGGAAAGCTAATGATTTCTGTGTATTTATTTTGTATCCTGCTCATTACTAAAAGTGTTTAGCAGCTCTAACAGTTTGCTAGTAGCATTTTTTAGGATATTTTCTGTATAGAATCATATCGTCTGCAAATAATAATAACTTGATCTCCTTCTTTCCAACTTGTATCCCTTTTATGAGTGTCTCTTGCCTTATTGCTATAGCTAAGACTTTCAGTACTATATTAAATAAAAGTGGAGACAGTGGACACCCTTCTTTTGTTCCTGAATTTAGTGGAAAAGCTTTCAGGTTTTTCACCATTTAGCATTATGTTGGCTGTAGGTTTGTCATAAATACCTTTTATTATATTGAGATATGCTCCTTCTAGTCTCAGTTTCTGTAATACTTTTACCATGAAAGGATGTTGGATTTTGTCAAATGTCTTTTCTGCATCTATTGAGATGATAAGTGATTTTTGTCCTTCAGACCATTTATATGATATATTAAATTTATTGGTTGTGTATGTTGAACCATCCCTGCATTCCTGTGATAAAGCCAACTTGAGGTGAATAATCTTTTTGATATATTCTTGTATTCTGTTTGGCAATATTTTCTTCAGAATTTTTCCAGCTATGCTCATGAGGGAGATTGGTCTGTAATTTTCTTTTTTTGTTATGTCTCTACCTGGTCTTGGTATGAGGGTGATACTGGCTTCATAGGAGTTTGGTAGAATTCCTTCCTTTTCTATCTTATGGAAAAGTTGAGAAGCATTGGTGTTAGTTCTTCCATGAAGGTCTGGTAAAATTCAGCAGTGAATCCATCTGGACCTGGGCTTTTTTTAGGTGGGAGACTTTTTATAACTGCTTGGACTTCTGTACTTGATATAGGTCTATTTAAATGGTTTATCTTATCTTCATTTAATTTTGGTAGGTCATATGAATCAAGGAAATCATCTATTTCTTTCAGACTTTCAAACTTAGAGGCATATATATTCTTAAAGTATGTCCTTATAATTGTCTGAATTTCTTTGGGATCTGTTGTAATGGTGCCTTTTTCATCTCTAATTGTGTTAATTTTTGTCTCTTCTCTCTTTCTTCTGGTTAAATTTGCTAAGGGTTTATCAATCTTATTTATCCTTTCAAATAACTAACTCTTTGTTCCCTTGATTCTTGGGATTGGTTTTGTTGTTGTTGTTTTTGTTTCTATTTCATTGATTAATGCCCTAATATTCATGATTTCTTCTTGGTTTGCCTTGTTCTTTTTCCAAGGCCTTAA
Source organism: Jaculus jaculus (assembly GCF_020740685.1). Taxonomy (NCBI): domain Eukaryota; kingdom Metazoa; phylum Chordata; class Mammalia; order Rodentia; family Dipodidae; genus Jaculus; species Jaculus jaculus. The sequence continues at coordinate 53,572,935 of NC_059117.1, forward strand.
GGTGGAGCATTAAGTTGTTTATTTGTGAACTCTCTAATTTCTTAATATGGGCACTTAGAGCTATAAATTTCCTTCGTAGGACTGCCTTCATTGTGTCCCAAGGGTTTTGATATATTGTATTATCATCAACCTTTGAGTCTATGAATTTATTGATTTCCTTTTTGATATCTTCAATGACCCATTGATCATTCAATAGGGTACTGTTTAGTCTCCATAAATTTCTGTATTCTCTGTAGCTTTTCTTGTTGTTGATTTGCAGTTTAATCTCCATTGTGGTCAGATAGAGTACAAGAGAT